>NC_087065.1:72383855-72816545 GCF_963678635.1 Symsagittifera roscoffensis | reverse complement strand
CAGCTGGACGTGAAATTTCCTACAAAAGTAAAAACGCATCTCATAACGGCTTCAGCCCTACGCTCGAAAAACTCCATGGGAATGACTGGAGACCTGATTCTTTCTCAAGCCGATTTTTAAATCCTTACCAATCTCATTTCAATAAATCCAATCGGAAAATCCCTTCCACCCTCAAACTACGATGAAGCATTCGTGGTGGCAAAAATGTCAAAATTTAATTCGATTGTAAATCCATCGAATAAATCATTGAAAGATCTATTTTTTTCCAGCTCAAACCTGATTAATCATATTTTGGAAACTTACAATGACGCCTTACTACGAAATAAGATCATCGCATCTATTCTAATTTAGTTACTTCCAGAATGGAAACTTGACATTTTGATCACTACCGTTCTGATTTTTGTTTCCCTAGGTCCTAGGTGATCTCCATTAGACTATTCGAAAACCGACTGTTCTAAAATTATTATCTCAATCTTACTTTTTAATATTTTTAGTTTGAGATTTATTAAATTCTCCAATGGAGTCCAATATGGTGAAAAACCTAAATATATATAGCGGAATTGTAATTACTCTCTCTTCATCCGGTATTAAGGTAAGCTTTGCTGTAGAACAATGTCAACAGATCACTCATTGGCATAAAAACACAGCGATTTTCTTAAATTGACCGAAATAATTTGTTGCAATTCCTGATGCAAAATCTTTAAAAAATAAATACATTTTTGAAAATCAGAATAAAACAGAAGGTTTTTTAGACTTTTTCATGATTTCTTTAGTACTCCCAGAAATAGGCATTTATTCATTTTCAAAGCTAAATTTCTTCAAAAAAGAATAAGAAAGATAGAATGATGACATTCAAAGGGATCTTACTAATTTTTTGCAGTACAGAAACACCAGTAATTGGTTGAAAAATTTGTGAAGATACAAAAATGTTTTTCCAGATTAATAAACCATGTTTTCAATTACAAGAATGACTCAGATTGAGTGATCAAAAACTCAATAACGAACAAACGGAAAGTCCTAATAAATAAAAATTGAAGACAAGTAAGGTCATAAAAAAATTGAGTGATTTAATAGGATTGATTAAGAAATTTCTTACACATAGCCTTTCTAATAATCTAAGAAGATTTGATTCAATTGATATCTGTGAACACTTCATTCTGCTAACTTTTATCAAACACTGATAAAATTTTTCAAAAAGAAGGAAAGCTCAATTCTGATTGGTTGTATTCAAAATTTTTGAAAACTGCATGACAAGTAAGGCTCGGTTCTGAACGGTTGATACCAAAAGTTTGAAAGTTCTGCGATAATTAAAACTCGATTCTGATTGGTTGCTATCAAATTTTTTTGAAATTTCCACAATGACTAAAGGTTGATTTTGATTGGTTGATATCAAAACTGTTGAAAAATCTATTTCAAGATAAAATCGATTCTGAAAGATTGATTTTTAATACAGCTGCGCCAAATTGGATGAAATCAAATCCAATTTTTCTTCAAATTAAAAGGCAATTGGTCAAAAAAATTGCATTTTTGTTTTGTTTACTTTTGTTCATTTTTTGAGATTATTCAAATTTAAGGTAATTCTCCTTGTAAAAAGCTTAAAACTTTCTAAACCTCCCATTTGTTCTCGAGCTCTTAACTTATCTCTATTTCATTTTTCTTGAGATGTCGTCACTGAATACAAACGAACGAGTTGCTTAACTTGAGTGTGGTAGATTTTACATATGTCAAACGCAACAAAACATCAAAGGAACTGTGGAGTTTTGAAGTGTCCAAATTGTAATTTTCACACAGATAGCAGCGCGGAACTGAATATTTATTTCAAGAAGAATCATTATCCTTGTCAAAACTTTTTTTTAAGGTGATGCAAAATACGCTCAGTAACCTCCAAACACACTCCACAAGAAGTTAAGGTTTTTAAAGAGAAATTGAAACCTGAAAAAAATCTAGAAATCTGAATATTTCGATAGAGTTCTATTAATTTGATAAATTTTCTTAACAAATAGTTTTTAGTTAATATTATGATAAGACTTCAACGCATTTCTTAAATTTTCGTTAATGCTTTTGTTCAGAGGTTCTGATTGATGATGAAACCAACTCGAGTGATTACCGGGTTCACATTATCGTGAAACTCTTAATGGTAATCGATCCAAAAAAGTTTTACCGACAGTGAGAACTGCAAAAGCGGCTTGCTTACAGGAATTTGTTTTGTTAAAATTGCAGTAAAAGACTAATTCTGAGCTAATAAATGGATACGTATTTGCTAAAAAATTCTAACAAAAGTAGAGGATAATTATAAAACATCGACTAATTGAATCGTTTTGCCTATCTATCATTTTAAAAACATCATAGTTTAGTGTGTTTGATTGAGTTCATAGAGTAGCGTGTTTTCAAGCAGATAAAAAATGGCTGAATCATCGGAATACTTGTTTTTTTTTACTGTTTTTGTTACTGTTTTTGATAACTGACGAAGATAAAATTTTGGATAACTTTGTTGAGCGTTGAACATTTCCAGATAATAAAATACATGAGCCTGCACTGCAAAATCACTTCAAAATTAAAAATTAAGGTTTAAGCAAGAAATTACAGTTATCTGCTTCAGATATATTTTTTTCAATTTTCTTAGCAAATGGAGTTTTTGATGTCAACTTTTTTTTTGGATTTCTGAACGATCGTTTGAAAAAAACAGTTTTTCGAGTTATTTTATTTCAAAATGGAATCAATCTGAAAATGGTAGATCAAGCAGAAACCAAAAGTTTCAAGTTGAATTTTTGTAAAATCATTTTCAAATCTAATTTGCTAGGAAATTTGAGATCATTTTGTTTCAATTTAGGTAACAAATTAAGAAAAAATTCAGCTTAACAACAGTCAAATATGGGTAACTAGGTGTGAATCATTGGAGTTTTTGTTAAATTTGATGAATTAAGTTGCTCACTTTTTTTCAAATTAAGCAACTATGAGACAAAAAAGTTCGTATAACTGATACATTTTCCCTTAAATTATCAATAAATTTTATTGAAAACAAGCAAAAAAGTTCTTATGGAAGAAAATAGATGACGCATAAATCAAAAATCTGCTTTCAAGATCTACATTTGCTTCATTTTTCAAATTTAAATATATATATATATATATATATATATATATATATATATATATATATATATATATATATAGAAATTTTTTAGAAAAAGTATTAGGAGTTATGCTTAAATTTTTTGAACAAACTGATAACTTATGCAGAATTAGATGTTTAATCTTTCAATTGATATGATAATTAAAATGAAGCAAATCAAACTGACATACTGTGAAAATCGTATTTTTTTTGAGATCTTTTGAAAAAATAGGAGATACTATAGATTTATGTGGAATCAAGTTTGCTGAAGATTTATAAAAAAAATTGCTTAATTTTTGCAGTTTTGTGGCCCTGTTTTTTCGTATGTTCATGAGTTAAATTTCAAAAAAATAATACTTTTGTAGCCTTAAAAAAAGCTGAAGGTCAGAGCTATTTTTCGTTGCGAAATTGAAATTTTATTTGTGTTTCAGTTATGAAACTACTAAGAAATATTGGCCATAAAAAATTTGAGATGAAATCCATTAAATTTAATCTGATTTTATTCATCAATTTTTCTTTTCAAGACCACACCTATAAACTCCATTTCTACCATAAATTCGATTTTGAATTTTTTAAATGGTTTCAATACTCTCTCACTTAACCGGTATATCAAATTTTGCACCAAAATCAATATTAAAAACAGACTTTACGAATTTTTTGTTAGTATTCGATTGTTATTGGTAAACAATTGTATTTCTGCTGACAAAGTTTAAAGTAGTTACTCGATTAGAGAAGTTTTATCTGCTAAGCGTAAGCTTGTACAAATACAAGAAAAAATTTAGGGTTTTGATGTTTACCATTAATTTCACCTCTACCACCAAATAGTTCGTTTAATTGATACTATGTTATCTCTAAATTCCTTTGTGCTGCCTAAATTTTCATGCAAAGTGAGTGACTAGCGAGACACTATAACTATTGACAAAAAAAACTAGAAAGATTCGAATCAAGAACTTATTTTTTCATAAAATTTCACTTACTATTGCTATTATTGATCAATTGGAATGGTTTTGATAACTAAATTCACCTTTACTTTGACAAAAATCGTGTTAAAAATACATAAGAAAGGTGTAAAGTGGAAAAAATGGATAGATGCTGAGTCTAATTTGGAGCACATGTACTGTTTTCTTCAAAAAATATGATAACTTTCACGATTGTTACGATAATTTGAATATTTTAGCATGGTTTTGGCTGGTCTGAGCGTTGTTTCTAGGTTTCACAACACTATAAAATAAGCATTTTATCTTAAGTTTATAGTTTTGCTTTCTTTTTGAGAAAAAACGAAAAAAGTAAAATTTTTAATCATAGTTTTGTGTCATTGTCTGAACATGACACCAAGTATTCAAAAAATTGGTTTTTCACTCTTTTCACATAATAACCGTTGGTTTTTTTATGATTTGATTTGATGTGAAAGACTTGAGATTTCTGAAAATGTTTCCAAAAATTTAGATTTTTTCAAGAGCTTGAGATTTTTTCCGGAAACTTGAAATGTTGCAAAAAAACTTACCATCTGAAATTTACCCTAATACTAAAAATTTAATATAGAACTATAGACTATAGAACTAATAATAGACTAACTAAAAACTAACTAATTCTAAAACTAATTATAGGACCTTGAGAAATCGATTCCATATCTTAATTATTAGGATGTTTAGCTTTTACTTGTCAAAATAAAGTTATTCAAGGTGTTATGCAAAACAAGCTCAGTAGCCTCCAAACACACTCAACGAGAAAGTACGATCGAACATTTATAATCAAAAATAGTAAACATAGCAAATAAAAACTTTTATGAGATATTGCACCCTGAAAAAATCTAGAAATCTGTACAATTTTGATAGAGTTATAGTAATTTGATAAATTTTATTTAAAAAAAATTCTAGTGAATACTATGAAATATTTCCAACGCATTTCTCAATTGTTCTTTTATGCTTTTGTTCAAAGGTTCTGATCGATGATAAAACCAACTCGAGTGATAACCGGATTCAAATTTTTGTGAACTCTCAATGAAAATTGATCCAAAAACTTTAAATCGACAGAGAACTGCAGTGGCGGCTTACTTACGGGATTTGGTTCTACAGAAACTGCACTAAAAACGAATGAGCTATTAGATGGATACGTTTTTGCTAAAAAAAAAATTGTAAAAAAGTAGCGGATAACTATATATCATCAAAAATTGATTCGTTTTGCCTATCTATCTTTTTGTAAACTTCCTAAATCAGTGTTTTGTTTCAGTTCATAGAGTAGCGCAATTTCAAGCAGATAAATGATGGCTTATTCATCGAAAGTCATAATTTTTTTGTTGTTTTTGATAACTGACAGTAAAAAGGAACATTTGGATAATTTTGTTCGGCGTTGAACATTTCCAGATGATAATATACATAAGACTGCACTTGAAACCTACTTCAAAATTAAAAATTAGGTTCAAAGCAAGAACATAGATTTATCTGGTTCAGAAATTTTTCCAAAGGTTCTCAGCAAATGGAGTTTTTGGTGTCATCTTTGCTTTGGATTTTGTAACGATGGTTGCAAAGATAAATTTCCAGCTTAAAAACAGTCAAATATGGGTAATTATGTGGAACTCATTGAAGTTTTTGTTAACTTTGATGAATTAGGTTGCTTTCTTTCTTTCACACTAAGCAACTCGAAAATGATCGTTCAATTGATACATTTTTCCACTAAATCATTAAAAACTTTTGTTGAAAACAAGCAACAATAGTTCTTATGGAAGATAGACGATGCATAAATAAAAAAAATTGCTTTCAAGATCTACATTTATTTATTTTGATTAAAAATATATATAAAAATTATGCTGTAATATTTTTTTAGAGAAATTATCATAGGTTGAGCTGGTTAGTTTTCAGCAACTGATTATTCTAGCAGAATTAAAAGTATGTTTATTCTCTCAATTGACATGATATTTAAGATAGTTTTGGTAGCTTTAAGAAAAAGCAGAAAACCTATTTTTATTGCAAAACTCTATTTGTATTTCAGTTATGAAACTCCCAAGAAAGGTCTACCATAAAGTTTTTCAGATAATATCCATTAGATTTGCTCTGAATTCATTCATCAATTTTTTCATATAACTTCACCTAAAAATTCCCTTTCTACCATGTGCTTATCGATTCGTTTTTGAATGCTTTAAATGATTTCAATTCTTTCTAAATTAATCGGTGTTTAGCAATATTGGAAAAAAAATCAAGATTAAAAAAACTTTACGAGTGTTTTTTAAGTATTTAATATTCTTAAGAAAAATTGTTTTTCTGCTGACAAAATTCAAAGTATTTTCTCAATTAGAGAAATTTTATCGGCTAAATGTAAAGTTGTACAAAATGCAAGCTTTTATCCCGGCGTTTGAGGTTTACCACTAACTTATTCTCTACCGGCAAATTGTTCGCTCAATCGATACTGAATTATCTCTAAATTCCTTTGTGCTGCCTAAATTTTCATGCAAAGTGAGTTCACTGGCGAGACACTATATAAAGCAGAAAGCAGGAAATAAATTAGAACATAAGATTTCTTTGCAAAAAGCATGATAATTTATCTTGTAGAAGCAAAAGAGAGGTTATAAACAGTTATGAAAAAATTTAGCTGAAACATAACTAATTTCTAAAATGCGTATGTTTAGCTTTTACCAAGTCCGTTCAAAACTAATACAGTTTGATAAGCAGAAAATCTTTGGAGTTGAAGTACAAGAGTGCAAGTAAACCAAAATTTCTTCCATTATTTCCCATGTTAAAATTCTATGATAATTGTGATAAACGCTTGGATAAAATTTGAGTTTGTGTCAATTTAGCAAGTATTTTGAACTTTTTTTAGAATTTGCATTGATTTTGATCATTGACAAAAAACTAGGAAGATTCGAATTATTGATGGTTGGAAATGGTTTTGATAACTAACTTAACCTTTACTTGACAAAAAACCTGTTAAGAAAACACATGAAAAGTGTTAAATGGAAAAATTGGGTAGCTGCTGATTCTAATTTGAAGCATTTTAACTTACATGTTCAGAAAATATGGTAATTTTGAAGATGTTTTCGATAATTTGGGAGTGTAAGCATGGGTTCGGCTTAGATCAAATTTTTTAGTTTTTCTTTTATCTTAACATGATACTAATTATTCAGCAGTTTGGGTTTTCACTCTTTCCACATAATATAGTTTTGATTTTTTCATGATTAGAAATTTAGCCAAAACTTAGTCTAAATTTTGAGAATTCCGAAATCTTATTCATCAATTTTTTTTTCAAGACCACACTTATAAACTCCATTTCTACCATAAATTCGATTTTGAATTCTTTAAATGGTTTCAATTCTCTCTCATTTAACCGGTATATAAAATTTTGCACCAAAATCAATATTAAAACCAGACTTTACGAATATTTTGTTAGTATTCGATTGTTATTGGTAACAAAATTGTATTACTGCTGAGGGTAGTTACTCGATTAATTTCACCTCTACCACCAAATAGTTCGTTTATTTGATACTCTGTTATCTCTAAATTCCTTTATATTGAAAAAATAGGAGATACTATAGATTTATGTGGAATCAAGTTTGCTGAAGATTTATAAAAAAAATTGCTTAATTTTTGCAGTTTTGTGGCCCTGTTTTTTCGTATGTTCATGAGTTAAATTTCAAAAAAATAATACTTTTGTAGCCTTAAAAAAAGCTGAAGGTCAGAGCTATTTTTCGTTGCGAAATTGAAATTTTATTTGTGTTTCAGTTATGAAACTACTAAGAAATATTGGCCATAAAAAATTTGAGATGAAATCCATTAAATTTAATCTGATTTTATTCATCAATTTTTCTTTTCAAGACCACACCTATAAACTCCATTTCTACCATAAATTCGATTTTGAATTTTTTAAATGGTTTCAATACTCTCTCACTTAACCGGTATATCAAATTTTGCACCAAAATCAATATTAAAAACAGACTTTACGAATTTTTTGTTAGTATTCGATTGTTATTGGTAAACAATTGTATTTCTGCTGACAAAGTTTAAAGTAGTTACTCGATTAGAGAAGTTTTATCTGCTAAGCGTAAGCTTGTACAAATACAAGAAAAAATTTAGGGTTTTGATGTTTACCATTAATTTCACCTCTACCACCAAATAGTTCGTTTAATTGATACTATGTTATCTCTAAATTCCTTTGTGCTGCCTAAATTTTCATGCAAAGTGAGTGACTAGCGAGACACTATAACTATTGACAAAAAAACTAGAAAGATTCGAATCAAGAACTTATTTTTTCATAAAATTTCACTTACTATTGCTATTATTGATCAATTGGAATGGTTTTGATAACTAAATTCACCTTTACTTTGACAAAAATCGTGTTAAAAATACATAAGAAAGGTGTAAAGTGGAAAAAATGGATAGATGCTGAGTCTAATTTGGAGCACATGTACTGTTTTCTTCAAAAAATATGATAACTTTCACGATTGTTACGATAATTTGAATATTTTAGCATGGTTTTGGCTGGTCTGAGCGTTGTTTCTAGGTTTCACAACACTATAAAATAAGCATTTTATCTTAAGTTTATAGTTTTGCTTTCTTTTTGAGAAAAAACGAAAAAAGTAAAATTTTTAATCATAGTTTTGTGTCATTGTCTGAACATGACACCAAGTATTCAAAAAATTGGTTTTTCACTCTTTTCACATAATAACCGTTGGTTTTTTTATGATTTGATTTGATGTGAAAGACTTGAGATTTCTGAAAATGTTTCCAAAAATTTAGATTTTTTCAAGAGCTTGAGATTTTTTCCGGAAACTTGAAATGTTGCAAAAAAACTTACCATCTGAAATTTACCCTAATACTAAAAATTTAATATAGAACTATAGACTATAGAACTAATAATAGACTAACTAAAAACTAACTAATTCTAAAACTAATTATAGGACCTTGAGAAATCGATTCCATATCTTAATTATTAGGATGTTTAGCTTTTACTTGTCAAAATAAAGTTATTCAAGGTGTTATGCAAAACAAGCTCAGTAGCCTCCAAACACACTCAACGAGAAAGTACGATCGAACATTTATAATCAAAAATAGTAAACATAGCAAATAAAAACTTTTATGAGATATTGCACCCTGAAAAAATCTAGAAATCTGTACAATTTTGATAGAGTTATAGTAATTTGATAAATTTTATTTTAAAAAAATTCTAGTGAATACTATGAAATATTTCCAACGCATTTCTCAATTGTTCTTTTATGCTTTTGTTCAAAGGTTCTGATCGATGATAAAACCAACTCGAGTGATAACCGGATTCAAATTTTTGTGAACTCTCAATGAAAATTGATCCAAAAACTTTAAATCGACAGAGAACTGCAGTGGCGGCTTACTTACGGGATTTGGTTCTACAGAAACTGCACTAAAAACGAATGAGCTATTAGATGGATACGTTTTTGCTAAAAAAAAATTGTAAAAAAGTAGCGGATAACTATATATCATCAAAAATTGATTCGTTTTGCCTATCTATCTTTTTGTAAACTTCCTAAATCAGTGTTTTGTTTCAGTTCATAGAGTAGCGCAATTTCAAGCAGATAAATGATGGCTTATTCATCGAAAGTCATAATTTTTTTGTTGTTTTTGATAACTGACAGTAAAAAGGAACATTTGGATAATTTTGTTCGGCGTTGAACATTTCCAGATGATAATATACATAAGACTGCACTTGAAACCTACTTCAAAATTAAAAATTAGGTTCAAAGCAAGAACATAGATTTATCTGGTTCAGAAATTTTTCCAAAGGTTCTCAGCAAATGGAGTTTTTGGTGTCATCTTTGCTTTGGATTTTGTAACGATGGTTGCAAAGATAAATTTCCAGCTTAAAAACAGTCAAATATGGGTAATTATGTGGAACTCATTGAAGTTTTTGTTAACTTTGATGAATTAGGTTGCTTTCTTTCTTTCACACTAAGCAACTCGAAAATGATCGTTCAATTGATACATTTTTCCACTAAATCATTAAAAACTTTTGTTGAAAACAAGCAACAATAGTTCTTATGGAAGATAGACGACGCATAAATAAAAAAAATTGCTTTCAAGATCTACATTTATTTATTTTGATTAAAAATATATATAAAAATTATGCTGTAATATTTTTTTAGAGAAATTATCATAGGTTGAGCTGGATAGTTTTCAGCAACTGATTATTCTAGCAGAATTAAAAGTATGTTTATTCTCTCAATTGACATGATATTTAAGATAGTTTTGGTAGCTTTAAGAAAAAGCAGAAAACCTATTTTTATTGCAAAACTCTATTTGTATTTCAGTTATGAAACTCCCAAGAAAGGTCTACCATAAAGTTTTTCAGATAATATCCATTAGATTTGCTCTGAATTCATTCATCAATTTTTTCATATAACTTCACCTAAAAATTCCCTTTCTACCATGTGCTTATCGATTCGTTTTTGAATGCTTTAAATGATTTCAATTCTTTCTAAATTAATCGGTGTTTAGCAATATTGGAAAAAAAATCAAGATTAAAAAAACTTTACGAGTGTTTTTTAAGTATTTA
Source organism: Symsagittifera roscoffensis (assembly GCF_963678635.1). Lineage (NCBI taxonomy): Eukaryota > Metazoa > Xenacoelomorpha > Acoela > Convolutidae > Symsagittifera > Symsagittifera roscoffensis. The sequence continues at coordinate 72,805,924 of NC_087065.1, read as the reverse complement.
ATATTCTTAAGAAAAATTGTTTTTCTGCTGACAAAATTCAAAGTATTTTCTCAATTAGAGAAATTTTATCGGCTAAATGTAAAGTTGTACAAAATGCAAGCTTTTATCCCGGCGTTTGAGGTTTACCACTAACTTATTCTCTACCGGCAAATTGTTCGCTCAATCGATACTGAATTATCTCTAAATTCCTTTGTGCTGCCTAAATTTTCATGCAAAGTGAGTTCACTGGCGAGACACTATATAAAGCAGAAAGCAGGAAATAAATTAGAACATAAGATTTCTTTGCAAAAAGCATGATAATTTATCTTGTAGAAGCAAAAGAGAGGTTATAAACAGTTATGAAAAAATTTAGCTGAAACATAACTAATTTCTAAAATGCGTATGTTTAGCTTTTACCAAGTCCGTTCAAAACTAATACAGTTTGATAAGCAGAAAATCTTTGGAGTTGAAGTACAAGAGTGCAAGTAAACCAAAATTTCTTCCATTATTTCCCATGTTAAAATTCTATGATAATTGTGATAAACGCTTGGATAAAATTTGAGTTTGTGTCAATTTAGCAAGTATTTTGAACTTTTTTTAGAATTTGCATTGATTTTGATCATTGACAAAAAACTAGGAAGATTCGAATTATTGATGGTTGGAAATGGTTTTGATAACTAACTTAACCTTTACTTGACAAAAAACCTGTTAAGAAAACACATGAAAAGTGTTAAATGGAAAAATTGGGTAGCTGCTGATTCTAATTTGAAGCATTTTAACTTACATGTTCAGAAAATATGGTAATTTTGAAGATGTTTTCGATAATTTGGGAGTGTAAGCATAGGTTCGGCTTAGATCAAATTTTTTAGTTTTTCTTTTATCTTAACATGATACTAATTATTCAGCAGTTTGGGTTTTCACTCTTTCCACATAATATAGCTTTGATTTTTTCATGATTAGAAATTTAGCCAAAACTTAGTCTAAATTTTGAGAATTCCGAAATCTTATTCATCAATTTTTTTTCAAGACCACACTTATAAACTCCATTTCTACCATAAATTCGATTTTGAATTCTTTAAATGGTTTCAATTCTCTCTCACTTAACCGGTATATAAAATTTTGCACCAAAATCAATATTAAAACCAGACTTTACGAATATTTTGTTAGTATTCGATTGTTATTGGTAACAAAATTGTATTACTGCTGAGGGTAGTTACTCGATTAATTTCACCTCTACCACCAAATAGTTCGTTTAATTGATACGCTGTTATCTCTAAATTCCTTTGTGCTGCCTAAATGTTCATGCAAAGTGAATTGACTAGCGTGACACTATAACTATTGACAAAAAAACTAGGAAGATTCGAATCAAGAACTTATTTTATCAGAAAATTTCACTTACTATTGTTATTATTGATCAATTGGAATGGTTTTGATAACTAAATTCACCTTTATTTTGACAAAAATCCTGTTAAAAACAGATAAGAAAGCGGAAAAAATGGATAGATGCTGAGTCACAACACTATAAAATAAGCTTTTTATCTTAAAATAGATCAAATTTTTTAGTTTTTCTTTCTTTTTGAGGAAAAACGAAAAAAAGTAGAATTTTTAACCATAGTTTTGTGTCACTGTCTGAACATGACACCAATTATTCAAAAAAATTGCTTTTTCACATAATAACTGTTGTTTTTTTTTTATTTGATTTCATGTGAAAGACTTGAGATTTCTAAAAATTTTTCCAAAAATTTAGATTTTTTCAAGAACTTGAGATTTTTTCCGAAAACTTGAAATGTTTGCACAAAAACTTACCATCTGAAACTTACTCTGATACTAAAAACTAATTATAGAGCTATAGACTATAGAACTAAATATAGACTAACTAAAAACTAACTAACTCTAAAACTAATTATAGGACCTTACCTTGAGAAATCGATTCCATATCTTAATTAATAGGATAATTAGCTTTTACTAGTCAAAATAATGTTATTCAAGGTGTTATGCAAAACAAGCTCATTAAGCTCCGAACACACTCCACGAGAAAGTACGATCGAACATTTATATTAAAAATATTAAACATAGCAAATAAAAATTTATATGAGATATTGCAGCCTGAAAAAATCTAGATATCTGTACAGTTTTGATAGAGTTCTAGTAATTTGATAAATTTTATTTTAAAAAAATTCTACTGAATACTATGAAATATTTTCAACGCATTTCTCAATTGTTTTTTTTATGCTTTTGTTCAAAGGTTCGGATTGATGATAAAACCAACTCGAGTGATAACCGGATTCAAATTTTTGTGAACTCTCAATGGAAATCGATCCAAAAATTTTAAATCGACAGAGAACTGCATTGGCGGCTTGCTTACGGGAATTTATTTTACAGAAACTGCACTAAAAAACGAATGAGCTATTAAATGGATACGTTTTTGCTAAAAAAAAATTGTAACAAAAGTAGCGGATAACTATATATCATCGAAAAGTTGATTCGTTTTGCCTATCTATCTTTTTGTAAACTTCCTAGTTCAGTGTTTTGATTCAGTTCATAGAGTAGCGCGTTCTCAAGCAGATAAATGATGGCTTATTCATCGAAAGTCATAATTTTTTTGTTGTTTTTGATAACTGACAGTAAAAAGATGAACATTTGGATAATTTTGTTCGACGTTGAACATTTCCAGATGATAATATACATACGACTGCACTTGAAACCTACTTCAAAATTAAAAATTAGGTTTAAAGCAAGAACATAGAGTTATCTGGTTCAGAAATTTTTCCAAAGGTTCTCAGCAAATGGAGTTTTTGGTGTCACCTTTGCTTTGGATTTTGTAACGATGGTTGCAAAGATAGTTTTCCAGCTTAAAAACAGTCAAATATGGTAATTATTTGTAATTCATTGGAGTTTTTGTTAACTTTGATGAATTATGTTGCTTTCTTTCTTTCACACTAAGCAACTCAAAAATGTTCGTTCAATTGATACATTTTTCCACTAAATCATCAAAAACTTTTGTTGAAAACAAGCAACAATAGTTCCTATGGAAGATATATGACGCATAAATCTAAAAATTGCTTTCAAGATCTACATTTATTTATTTTGTTAAAAAATATATATAAAAAAAGGCTGTAAAATTTTTTTAGAGAAATTATCATAGGTTGAGCTGGATTAAAATTATGTTTATTCTCTCAATTGATTCGATATTTAAGATATTTTTGGTAGACTTAAGAAAAAGCAGAAAGCCTAGTTTTCTTGCAAAACTCTATTTGTATTTCAGTTATGAAACTCCCAAGAAAGGTCTGCCACAAAAACTTTCAGATAATATCCATTAGATTTGCTCTGATTTCATTCATCTATTTTTTCGTATAACGTCACCTAAAAATTCTTTTTCTACCATGTGCTTATCGATTCTTTTTTGAATGCTTTAAATGGTTTCAATTCTTTCTCAGTTAACCGGTGTTTGGCAATTTTGAAAAAAATCAAGATTAAAAAGACTTTATGAATGTTTTTTAAGTATTTAGTATTTTTAAGAAAAAATGTTTTTCTGCTGACAAAAATCAAAGTACTTTCTGAATTAGAGAAATTTTATCTGCTTAATGTAATTTTGTTTAAAATGCAAGGCATTACTCCGGCGTTTGAGGTTTACCACTAACTTAATCTCTACCAGCAAACTGTTCGGTCAATTGATACTATATTATCTCTAAATTCCTTTGTGCTGCCTAAATTTTCATGCAAAGTGAGTTCACTAGCGAGACATATATAAAGCAGAAAGCAGGAAATAAATTAGAACATTAGACTTCTTTGGAAAAAGCATGATAAAACTATCTTGTAGAAGCAAAAGAGAGGTTATAAACAGTTATGAAAAAAAATTAGCTGAAATATAACTAATTTCTAAAATGCTTATGTTTAGCTTTTACCAAGATCCGTTCAAAACTAATACAGTTTGATAAGCAGAAGATCTTTGGAGTTGAGGTACAAGAGTGCAATTAAACCGAAAGTTCTTCCATTATTTCCCATGTTGAAATACTATGATAATTGTGATAAACACTTGGATAAAATATGAGTTTGTGTCAATTTAGCAAGTATTTTGAACTTTTTTTAGAATTTGCATTGATTTTGATCATTGACAAAAAACTAGGAAGATTCGAATTATTGATGGTTGGAAATGGTTTTGATAACTAAATTAACCTTTACTTGACAAAAAACCTGTTAAGAAAACACATGAAAAGTGTTAAATGGAAAAATTGGGTAGCTGCTGATTCTAATTTGAAGCATTTTAAATTACTTGTTCAAAAAATATGGTAATTTTGAAGATTGTTCCGATAATTCGGGAGTGTCAGCATGGGTTCGGCTTAGATCAAATTTTTTAGTTTTTCTCTCATCTTAACATGATACTAACTATTCAGCAGCCAAAATTTTGAGATTTCTGAAAATTTTTCTAAAAAAATTACCATCTGAAACTTACTATTTGAAACTAATTAAAAGACGTTGAGAAATCTAATGTTACTTAGGATTTTTAACCTTCCCGTTTGGTTTTTAAAAATTGCTGTATCGGCAAAATCGAGTACCAAACATTTTTTGAAAACCAAAATTTTCCCCGAAATTTACTATTTTACCAATTAAAAGCTATTATCTATCCTAATACATTGGGAAATCTCTACCCTATCTTAATACATCAGATTTTCAAACTTCCCGTCTGAAAACATTGCTGTATTGGCACATCGGGCGCCAAACATTTTTCGAAAACCAGAATTTTTCTCGAAACTTACCATCTGAAACCTATAACCTATCTTAATACATTGTGAAATCTATTCCCTACGTTAATAGATAGGGTACTGACCGGATACTCTACAGCCTGTGTTAATACATGGGGATCAGCAGCCCCTACGCCCAACGAGTTGCTCCAACATATACTACTCATACAATTTCATAAAAACTCATTTTATTCAAACAGGAAATTACATTCCTCATTCAGACAAAATACATTATTTAGAAGGAAATTCTGATAAGACCACATGCTATTAGGCCGGTGTTTGTCTTTAATATTCAGTAACCAATTTTGAAAATAGAAACAAATAATCCGGAGCCAAAAATCGCGAAGTAATCTACGTTTAAACATCATTTTAAAGTGAAAAAACCAAAACAATGCCAAACTCTGCAATACAAATAGCAAGATACCAACATCACTATTTGGAACTTGTGGAATTTTTCTTTTGTAACTTTCGAAACGGTTTTTAACATTTGGTTTTGCAAATTAAAAAGAAGTAGGAGTATTTTTACTTGCCAACAATTATGTTAACACAACGAAAGAATCTCTATGCCCAGGTCGGGCTACTTGAGACAAGGCTGCCTGTTGCCCGCCGCAGTGGTATCCAGAAACAACGCTCTCAACTGCTTCCTTTTTGTGCCATCTCTTCGCATCATTCGATCCACTCACTCTCCGTTTGATATCAAATTCTTTGCTCATGAAGCAAAAATTTTCTGAGGCAGGCTGTAGATTTTGGACTCTTTGCTATCAAAACTTTCCTCGATTCCAAATCTTATCCGGGTTTTGACCTTCGTTTCCTCTCTGGGTTTTGACATCTTTTGATATATCGCCATTCAGTTGGACTCTACTTCCCAAAAAACTTTTTCTCTTTTAAACTCTTGGTTATTGACAGTAAATTTCTGGACATCGCTGTGAGAGCAGAGCTTGGTCTGGTTACTTCAAGTCCAACGTACGCTGCGTTTTCGGCCACTTGATCAAGAAACTTCTGTGCGTCTGTCGGGTTTTGTCGAGCAGGCAGATGTTATCTGCAAAATCCAGATCCGCATCAACCATATCGTCTAATGCAATTCCAAGTTTTTCTCCTTCAAGGGCTCTGGATATTGCCCAGTCGATGGTCAAACAAACGAAAAATTCTAACCTCATTGAATGTTAATTTGCAATTCAACTTATCATGAAAACTCATAAACAACTTTTCTATACGAAAAGGGAGAAATTTTAGAGAGGGAGGACTTAAAAAATATTCTGCTACTACAACTTTCGCCACCGTAAACAAAAAATGAGGGCAAAATTTGATTCAGAAAACAAAAACCATCTCAATAATAACATTTATCATCAACATCGTTTAAAAATTTTGCATTTCTGTCGCTTTCAGTCCTCGTTTGGACTGGGCGTCCTGCTACGATGCGCTTTCTTTTTCTTTTTCTTTTTGCTCGACTGGGGACTCTTCTCTCTTATATTTTTGCCCCCCTCATTGTTGCTATCTGACTTCTCTCCACTGGTGTCGATTATCTGCACACTCCCCACGACTGACTCCGAAGACTCCCCGACTCCACTGCGACCCGGGGATTTGGATCTGGACTTGTGAGCAGCCTTCTTTTTCCGGCGTCTTCTATCTAGAACAAAGACAGTTATTTTGGATATTTTTGTATAACGCAGCGTTGTTTTTCTTCTATTTAAATATTTAACTTCCTTTCTGTAGTTTGTTATCGGGGAAAGGAATTGATGACAGTGGGAAATCATTTAGCCTCCATAGAAGGTCAACACAAAGGCGAAGCTGAGCTTCGCAGCTCTTGCGACAAAAATATGAATGACTATGATAAAAATCAAACGTAAGAAAATGAAATTTTCAAAAAATCGTTCGTTTTGTCAATAAAAATTGAAACATAAGCCGAAAACATCCGGAATAAAATTGCCTGCACCATTAGATTTAGAAACTCTACAAAGAGCTTTGGGAATGCTATTAAGAAGGCAGATAGACAAAAATCTAAATATGCCAAAATTTTCAATTTGCAAAAAACAGTTCTCAACTGGAATCAAACTCTCGGGCTTTGTCGTTTCAAATATAGGGGTTAAAACTTGGAATCAAGCTGAACCATCGGGCGACGGGAACCAAGCCGACAAAAATAAACAGAGGGACGATAGCCAGAAAAATCACAAAAACTCTAGTTTGCAAAAAAGAGCCATGCCCGATTCGAACCCCAAGCCTTTGACATCTAAAACTGCTGTTTTACCTCTAAGCCAGATGCACCGGACGGTTGATTGGATTTGAAATTCTAATTACCAAGCGGTAACAAGGCCGAAAATACCTGAGCAGAAACCCTTCATGTCGAAAAAGTTCTTAACTTATAAAAATGTTAAGTCCCGTTTAACCTCAGAGCACATACACACGCGCAAAAAAAAATTTCGGTCGTAACGACGCAAAAAGAGGCCACTAGGTCCATATTAATTAAGCGGAAAATTATTAAGCCGATAGGAAAGACAAAAAATGAAGAAAAAAAAAGAATTTTTTTTTAAACAAATCGAGCTGGTAAAAGTGCAACCAAAGTAAAAAGCAAATTTCGATTCGACCGGATTTTTAAATTGCTAAAAACAACTGCAGTGAGAATTTGTTACAGCTAAAATATACGATTATTAGATGTGGCAACAAAGCCTACAAAAAATAATCCGAAATTTTATTGATTCGGAATATTTACCGTTTGAAAAAAAGTAGTCCTGGCCATATTCGAACACAGGACCTTCGCCGTCCTAGGCGTATTGGTTACTACTAGGCTAAGTGTGCAAGAGACTGCAAAACTTGAATTCACTATGAAGAAAGGTACATCAGGAGTCCAATGAGACCTGTGGACAAAGTTATTCACGGGAAAAAAAATCGAGTACCCGATTTTAATACCCTACCTTATCGCAAAGGTAATTGTAGCTTCTTGCGGAATAATAGCTGGTGCTTTAATACTTAATTTTATTCACTCCTAACTGAAAGGGGGTCATTCAATTATTAAAACCGGATTTTCATCAAAACTAGACAATTTAAAATTTTAATTGCAACTCAGATTACCAGATTACTGGCTGTTGCATTCAACAATGAAAAAGCAGAAAAATAATTCAAAACAAGAATGGCCTTAGCTGTGCCAGTAACACAAAAGATTCCTATCACAGTTATTTTTGAAAAAAAAATTATTTTTTAATTTAATTTTTAAATTTGCGTAATTTTTGTGCATGAAGAGAAGAGATCAAAATGAGCTTTTAGCAATACAATAGTTACGACCTCAATTAAGAAAAATTAACTTTAAACAATTTTTTTTTCAATTTTCTTTTGATTTATTCTTCTTTAGACCAGACGAAAAGTTTTTCACAATATACCTTAACTTATTTACATTAACCTTAACTTTAGCTTTTACTGAAACAGATGAATGGAATTAAGTTGCTTCGAAAATAGGAATATGGGCTTAAATTCAAATAGGTGCCTATCTGCCATAAATCACCGACTTTATGGAATAAGCCATCTCGTTTTAAATTTAACGATGAATCTCTTTAATATAAACCGAATGTCCCAAGTCAATTTCTTGGAAACATCGTAAACAATTGTACCAACCAAGTTCATATTTGTAGCTGAAAGTCGAACCCCATTTTACGTCGTTTCCGCTTTTGTTCTTGGAGAACGTTAATTCAAAATGTGCGTGAAGTCTCATGAAAAAAAAAACAAATCACAAACAAGCTTTGTATGTGACAATTCACTTTGTTCGTTACTACTTAAACAAATAAACAACATGAATTACTCAAGTAAAAATTCACTGTCACAAGTATAAAAAATAGTTTCCACACTCACGATTTAACTGATTTAATTTTAACTTTCAGGACGTTTAGCATTAAACTAATTAAACTGATTAACCTTTAAGTGGCTTCTCCACTACAAATTTGGCAGTTTTAAGCACGGGCGATGACGGTACAACCGCTTCATTCTTCGCATTCTTATTTTCAACGTCCGCGTCATTTTCCTAAAACACAAAGGCAAATTCTTTTGTCTGCCGTTTCTCCGCGGCCTAATGACTAAGTGACGCTCATCTGCTTCAATAAGAAGCAATTTGAGCCCAAAAATTCAAATTCGCTGTGATGTTATTCAGGATGTTTCCAGAGCAAGAACACCTCTGAAACTAATTATGATTTACTGGCTATTTCACCCAATAAAATCAAAATTTCTCTATACGTGATCACGTAAGCTCCTCCCAAATAGTTTCATCTAGCATGTGTCAAAATTTCAATCCTATATCTTTAATAGTTGTTGAGAACACGGCAAAAATTGAAGAAAAAACCGCTCGTTTACTCGTTAAAGGCAAAAATTTGCAACTTTTATGTCCTGAGCAACAAAAAAAAACTGAAGATAAAAATCTAATTGAAGAAAATTGCACAATAATGAGTTAAACATTGAGCTGGAGATTAATTAGGAATTAGATAGAGCTGACCTGGCTAATCTGTAATACGTATATGTCATCCTTGTGTTTGGGTTTGAGAACCAGTCGCTCTTCCCTAACCCGACCCCCCTTGGCAAGTCTCTCCTCTTTGGCCCCGAAAGAGTAATCAGCCCCCCTCTCACTCCCCGCCCGCTCCTTCTCCCCTTCTGACCCTCCTTCTCTTTCTTGACCTCCTTCTGAGTCGAGAGTGATCCCGTCAATTGCCATTCTGACTTCTCCGTGCTCGCCCAGACTTCTGAAAGTGAAATAATTTGAAGCATTGCTTGGTAGGTAATGCAAGTGGGTGCCGGACATCAAGCCGACGGGACTTCAAGCCGAATCGTAAAATTAGGGACTTCAAGCCGAAAATTTTCTCATTAAGTCATGAAATAAGATTAATTTGAACACTTTTCTGAAGATTTTCTCATTTTCATGATCTTTAGTCGGTATTTATCAGCGTTTTCATGAAATTTAAATCTCCAAATGATGTTTAGGAAAGTTGAAAAATAAAACACGGCTAAGGCAAATTTCTTGTTTATAATTTATGCATTTCAAAAACCGGCTGATATTATTAACGGATGTCAATCCTAAGTGATTCATTGTCATAAATAACGCTTATTATGGACTAAACTAGCGTAAGATTTTGAACAGCAACGTTGTACAGATGAAAAAATATTGATTTGAGGTGCTTGTAAAGTTTAATTTTTGGCCTGAAGTCCCTTCGACTTGAAGTCCCGTCGGCTTGTTGTCCTAGACCCAATGCAAGTATCTCAGAGCTTCTCGACAACACACCGTATGATATTTACTTTCAAAAAACATATTTTTCTTACACATTTTTACCAACACTAAAACGATCATGTTATTATATGATTTTTTACTAAGCCTGATCATTACGATTTGCTAACTCAAAAAAAAAAAATTTGCAATCGAAGTTTTTAAAATAAAAAGTTGAGTTATCAAAATCTACATTAAATTATTTCAAAACTCAAATAAAACTAGAACTTTGAACTGAATTGCATACTCAATTTTCGTATTCCAAGTTTCTAAAACAGTAACTTGGGTTGTTAAAATCTAAGTAATACTATTCAAAAACTCGATATAAAAGAAACTCTCCAACCAAACCTATCTCTAATGACCGCTGAGTCAATGGAGTCCTGTTCTGCTAAGTTGAGTGCTTCCAACTGCCTGCGTGCATTCCGACGTGCCCTCCGAGTAGTCCTGCACTGGGCAGGCCCAAACATCTTCGCGTCTATCTCAGCTCGCAACAACTCAGCCGCACGCAGAGCCTGAAAAAAGGGTGAATTATTATAATGAAATGAATTCACAGTTTGACATTAGCAAGACTGAATATAAATAAGGATAGCCGGTTACTGTGCAAGTGGCACAGAATGTTCCGACCCACCTTACAAAAGGCTAATTGCAAAACAGTTTTTGTAGACAATTGATTAGAAAAACGAAAAAAAAAATCGTCAAAAATCAAAAAAGTTCCAAAAACTAACTTTACTCGTGTAAAACTAATTTTTCACGGCTTAAATTAAGCATAAATAAGCCTTTGTAAGCCTGCTTACCCTCACCTTATTAGCTTGTAATTAGACCAAAAATCAAAAATTGCAAACTGGTCGAAAAGGGCTTTTATATGATACATGACTCGACCTATTCCGATGATTATGCGTAGTATCTGATTTTGTGTGAAAAAGGAAAAAAAAACTACAACACACCCGAATACAAAGTTCCTCCACATTTTTCAAATAGTCGGAACAAAAAAAATTTCTTAAATATTAATTTTATAAGCAAACTTAGTGGCTTCCAATGTCTGATTGCAAGACTACAAACCAAAAATTTTCGAAATAACTCAAAAATTTGCTGTTTTACCGAAACTTTATTTTTCTCTAGTGCCATTTAAAATGAATTTTTCTTCTGAAGTACATTTTAATAACTGCTTTCATATTTAGATTGAACATTGCCTTATGTGTACCTCTTCGTCGGCGTCTGTGTCTAGACTTTGGTCCGACTCATCACTATCTTCTCCAGATTGGGCACTCACATTCTCGTAATCCTCATTGCCACTGCCTTCTCCTCGAACATCATTTTCACCCTGAAAAAGGAATCTCTTACTCAACCAGTATGCATGTATTTTATTTCACTTAATCCAAAGAGGCGGAGAAGAAACTATGACGCAATATGAATTTGGAACAGGGTGGAGGGCGGAAGCAACATTATAACCATTATAAGCACGGAAGTGATTAAGAAAAAGAATGTAAAAGCCCTAGCCTTTCTAAGAACATTTCTAAAAAAAAACTAAAAACTAGCCAACAGACAGTCAGATAAATTTATGAAACTAAAGTAACTGATAGGTTTTTGAAAATTAATCTAAGAGATTCAAACTAAAAAACTTTATGATAAGTCTAACACCAGGAATTCGCCCCACTTGAGCGCTCTCAATTTTAGGGTATTTTGAAACAAAAACTGATGAACGACTTTTTGCGCCAATTCTCAACTTTTCAGGTGTCAAAGCACCAAAAGAAAAAAGAGCGTATAAAAGTCAATCGTCAAAGTTACAGCCGAGGACAAATATCTTGTAATTTTTTTCTTCGCCGAGCAAAAGAACAAATATTTTTAAAGGGTTTTTCATTTTCTCTGCAAATATTTAAGATTCAGGCTCAAACTTTGATACACTGTCTAGAATAATCCAACTTCATCAAAACTTGATTATTTTGGCTATGGAGGCAACAAGTAGCTCTAAAAGGGTCAAAAATTTACAACGAAAAGAAAAAAATAACTAGCTCTTTCTCTTTTCCTTCCCGGACAATTTGAACTGTAACTTTACTAGTAAAAAATTACAGGTGGGGGAAAGGAATAGAGCCGAGTAACTAATTAAATTCTAATTTGTGCCGTAATCGAAACCCGACCTCAAAATTAAGAGTGACTCGTCCCAGCATCTGCGCCATGGTCGCTTGAAAATCGTCATTTACTAGCCACCGATAAACCGAAAAAAAATACAATGCTAAGCTTTTTTTGTGTCTTTTTTGTCCAATTTTAAAGATTGGGAGAAGTAATATTTTTACCTACTTATAACTTTTAAAAACTTTTTCCCAAAAAAAAAACAAATATTTCACAAGACCTCAATAAAACCTAAACAACTCCGTTCCTTGGCACTTAAAAAATTTTGCTTTTTGCTCATTGAAAACAGAAAGACAGTAAAAACAGACAAAGAAAACGCGATTAAGCGCTTGCTGTGCAAGTTGCACAGAATGTTCCGACCACAGTTAATTTAAAAACAATTACAGAAATACATATTTTCAAACTTTAGTGCCTTTTTGTGCGCTTTATGGAGAGAAGACCAAAGAGTAACTTGAAAATTAACTTACATATAAGCATTGCCTTTCATTGACTTGAGTTGACCAAAAAATGAGAAACAAAAAACCAAGAAACTATTTCCTACATTTTTTCTCTATTTAATTTAACGTGCCTGGGGAGCGTTACATGAATCTTCCATAAATAAATTTCCTTTAGTAAAACAACGTTTTTCATAAACTAAAAGCCCGATTTTCATATAAGAACTGCTACTCGCTCGCAGTAATTGCTCAAAATGGGATAAAAAAGCAAACAAAGTATAGAAACCTTTAAGTTTCGTTCTCGTCACAACATGAAAGGCTTTAACCTGATATGCCAATCAAATCAGTCTGACATTTTTTTTGTGTTTTCTGAGTTTGCGTGGAAAAGAAGTAGAAAACACGCAGACAAATTCCTTTCCACTTCGATACCAACGGCATTAATAAGTGTCCGATGACGTTAATTGTGACGTGGATATTATTTATTTTCGCAAAATCTGTTTTTTGAATAACGATATGCGAATGGAGGTCACAAAGATAGTCAAAAACCTCTCTCCAACTACTTTCAAAAAGTGCCAATTTTTCTAGGATTATTAAAATTTGGATATCTAAACGGAAACTTTAACAAATCATGTCATAATGAACAATCTGTTATCAATCAGTATTTGGTTTTCATGACACTAATTGCTTTGCAACATAGCAAACAGACAGTTGGTTAAGAGTCGTTGAACACAAAACAGAAAAAAAACTGACTTGTTTTTTGAAACTTATCTCAATTATCGAAACTCAAAGTAAATAAGGAGAAGACGGCTTTCAAGTTCACCAATTCTAGATCAATTTATGAGTGACTCTTTTTTGATAGAATTAACGCAATTGAGAAAATAGATCAATAGGTAAGTTTTTCATTTTGCTGCGAAATCTGAAAATTAAAATCCACTTAAGAAACTAGAAGTTAATGACGTTTTTTGTGACCTCTACATTTTTGCTGTTTGATAGTGGGGTTTGCCTTCCTTTTAACAAACAAAGGAATAGAACTGAACTAAACTTCAAAAAATCAAAAGTCAAACCGCTAAAAACCTAGATTGAGCATGAACAAAATTTAATACTTTTCCTGGAAAAACTTTTAAAAAATCATCACTAACTATATAAGAATCTTCACCAAGTTCATCGACTCTTAATCAGTCGTTTCTGTAGATGATGATCGTCAAACACTTCTTTCGCAAGTTTGGATCTTTTTAACTATTTCCCTACAGCAAAATAGGGGGAATTCGTCACCAGGTACAAAAATCAGATATGCTTAGACGTAATTAGTTCGTTGTAGGCAAGGTCGCATGAAGAATTAAAAAGAAATCACAAGTCAAACCGCAAAAAATCAAAATTGAGAGTGAACAATTTTTTAGACGTTTTTGAAAAAAAATCACTAAGACCTAAATAAGAGTACTTACTATTTTCGTTTTTTTTTAAATCAATATACATCAAATTTTAACCTTTTTTGTGTCAGTAGTATTCGGTTCAGGTTTCTTTTTGGGCTGCATGCGCAGAATACCTGAAATGGAATTGAATGCTAAAAAGTTCACAATAAAATAAGTTCACAAGTCATCTTTGGCAAATAAAGTTTTCATTTTTGACACCATCGCATATTTTTACTCAGAGGCGAAGCTGCGATTCGCAAACACGGTGAAGCTGCATTTCACAAAGAGGCTGGAAAATGAAAAAAAGAGCTCTGAAATGTCTTAAAAAATGAAATAAAGGAAAGAAAAGGCCAAATAAGCCTGAAGAATCGATCTCCCGATGCAGTCATATAATTGTGTCAATAAAGGAACAAACTGTTTTGGAGTTATTTTTGATTGACTAAACAAAGCCACAGAATGATGGTTTTTAGGGTAAATTGTTGGCCTTGAATTTTGCAAACAAATTGCACTATATCAATTCAGTTGAAACTTTAAGCAAGATTGGTCTCAATCATTTTTTGTCTGAAATCAACCCAAGTTGAGAAAAACGCGTTTTAAAGTTCAAGTTTAAATCATTTTGTCCGGATAGTTTAAATCAGCACTGTATAGCATTATAATGTGTTCGTTAGCTCGCTTGTTTTAAGAAAATTAGAAAAAAATGATCCTTTTAAAATCCTATTTTTTGCAAACGGAGAAGATAGTCTAGCGGGTTCACAATTTCTTCACTGTCAAACTTTCTATCAGCAATGGTTGTACAGTACATGCCTAAGAGGCGGGGAGATTGAGAACGGCTACCAGTCATTTCCGGCCCAAAAACAGTCATTTCCAGTCCAAAAACAGAGTCATTTCCGCCCCAAAACACGGCCCAAAAACATAGTAATTTCCGCCCAAAACACAGTAATTCCCGCCCCAAAACGCGGCTTAAAAACACAGTAATTTCCACCCCAAAAACACAGTAATTTCCGCCCCAAAACACGGCCCAAAAACAATAATTTCCGCCCCAAAAACACAGTAATTTCCGGCCCAAAGTGTCTGGGGCAGAAATGGGTGGTCACGATTAAAAGCAAGATCTGAATGTAGTGCGTAATTACAGTACCCTGGACGGAGTATATTTTGACTCTGCTGTTGAAGCAGGTGCCGAATGAGAAGAGGTTGCCGCCCCCTCCCACAGTGTACAGTTTGTGACCCAGGATGTGACTGGTGTGGTTGATGAGGAGGGCGTCATTCACTCTCACCACACGCAGCATCTCTCGCTTCTCAAGGTCAAACAGCTGCACCAGACTGAACATACAAAACCAACTGACCCTCAGTCTAATTAGTCATTTTTTCTCAAGGTCAAACAACTGCATTAGGCTGAAAAACGAAAAAAAAAAACAACTGACTTTTCAACCTCGGACGAATTTGATTTTTTTTGCAAGTCTAATTTGTCATTTTCTACACCCAATTTTTCTGTAATCAAACATAGCATGAAATAAGCAGATTTATTCTAAATGTCGACTTCGTTCTGACTCATAATTCTAAAAACTCTGCAACCCCAACAGTTTTTTCTGAAGAAGTTTTTCTCTTCTTTGCTCCGAAATAGCATATTATTGTCTACATACTGTAATATGAAAATGTGTATGACTTATTCGATATCAAAACAATGTCGTAATCGAATACCCAACAAGGAGACTGTGAGATGTACCTATAGGGCGTGACTGGCACCACACCTCCAACCAACAGTAGCCACTCGGAAGGACTATTACTATGGCCCCCACCCTGCTGGAAGTATACGTGGGATGTGTGACCATAGAGGGGGAGCAGTCCCTCTGCTATGACCTCCACTTCACACAGGGAACTGGTGGGGAAATTGAGTCGGTATAATTTGCTGTTCACGTCACTTTCCTGTAACAGAAAAGAGTCTATTCACATGCAATTGTGCGAAACATTTCAGCCAATCAACTTCCTAAGAACTGTCCAAAACTGAATGATTTATGGGCTTATTCATTTTAGATTTTCAAATTTCAAATTCTAAAATGTTCTAGCATTCGGTCTTCCTGGTGAAGACATTCCGGACTCAACGACGAGTTCAAAAACATTCATATTTTTCACATTGTAAAAGAGGTAAACAGCTCGTTAGTTTGTCCTTTCTCTCGTGAATAAATGGCTCTTTTTAACTTTACGTAAATCCTGGCTATGTAAAGCCACAGCAAATGTTTGCCGGACGCTCAAATTTGCCAAAGTGTAACAATATGCCTTGTATTGTAAAAGTCAAGATATTTTAAAATTTCAGAATTATTTTAAGACAGAAAAACGAAAATGTTAAAAAACTGAAATAAAACGTCGTTTCTTTTTTCCGATCTTTGAAAATGGGTAGGAATTCTGAATTCGGCTGTTTATTTTTTTTGTTTTCATGCAAAAACATAGCCAACAGACAATTGAAAAAGATTCAATGAAGGCAAGGAAACAGGAAAAAAAACGATCACTTCTCGAATTTCAAACGAAGATGGCCTTAAAGCTTTTTGAATTTCCAGAATAAATTATGATTGACACTTTCTTTTGACAAAGTTAACCCAATTTCAGAAACCTGTATCAATAAATAAATTTTTCATTTTTATGGGAATTCTGAAAATTAAAATCGACTGTCGAAACTATAAGTCGATCACGTTTTTGGTGCCTTTACACTTTTGCTATTCGATAGTGGAGTTTGCCTTCCTTTTGACAAATGAAATGAATTGAACTTGGAAATCAAAAGTCAAGCCGCAGTTGTGATTCGAACTATATTTCGAAATTAAAAAAAGTTGTCCCAGTGTCGAGAAAAACTGAAATACAACGGTTGAATATTAGTCTAATTTTGAGCGAGTCAGGTCGGTTGACTAACGTTCTTGATTTTGAGTAATGTTTTTGAGTAACAAAACTTGATTTTAATAAAAACAAAAAACTGGTTTTGAAAAATTGAAAAAAAAGCGCCTTGGCAATTTTTTTTTCATTTTATGTTTGTCATTCATTTTTTGAGAAAAAATGTAGTCTATTGTCTAACTCACAAACTTTCTATGCGTGTGTATAGTTTTCTCGTCACATCAGGCAGTAAAAAAGACACTAAATTGAATAAAAAAACAGAGCCAGCAGACATTTGGAAAAGAGTCACGGAACGCAAGGAAACGAGAAAAAGATGATCACTTGATTTTTAAACAAATCTCAATTTTTGAATTTCAAAACAAAGATGACCTTAAAACTCTGTTGATTTCGAAAACATTTGATTTTTGAAATTTTTTGATAAAATTGAGTAAACTGGATCAATGCGTAAATTTTTTATTCGACTGAGAAATCTGAAACTTTCTTAATAAGGCGTCGATCACGCCTTTTCAGCCATTTCACTTTTCGCGATAGGAGAGCACATTTTGCCTAACTTTAAGCAGATTAATTTGAATTGAATTCAAAAAGTGCGCATATGCGTAATAAGTGCATTCATAAATGCGTTAATATGTATGAAAGAACTTGTGTAGTTATTAGATCACTTTAAAAAAAATTTCCTTAAAAAACAAAGAAAAAAATCACCAAGACTTATATAAGCAACTTCACTACGTTTCTTGACTCTTAAAATGAAAAAAAAACATTTTTTGTTGTTTTTGTATGAAAGTGGTCGGAACATTTTGTGTTACTTGCACAGAAATCGTCTAGCTTTGTTTATTTTTAGATAAGATGTAATTAAATATCCCCATTATAAAAATCTTCCGACATCAAGAAAATTTTGGCGTGCGACCCTCATTGAGCACTTTCCTACACAGAGGTAAAGCGGAGCTTCGCATCACTTGCGATACAACGAAAGCGTACCATTGCAAGATGGAAATAACTAAAAGGAAAAAACGGGAAATACGAAAAATTCAGTCACAGAAAGACGAGAGGAGAGACACAACCACCACAATTAAACAAACTTTGAAAATTTTCGTGTCCACTAGGCCAACAAACGTGGTTAGACGCCAATCGATCCAAAAAAAGTTGCCAAAAATATATGGTTGTCATAAAATTTCAACATTTTTTGAAAATACGAAAAACTCAGTCAGAAAAACAGACGAAAGCACAACCAATAGCATAAAGCGAAGCTTTTAGTATTTTCCCAGCGCCATTAAGCCAACAACACATGGTTAGACGCCAATTGATTCGAAAACAAAAAAGCCAAAAGAAATGGTTGTCACAAAAAACTCAAACACAAAAAATTAAATCTCAGAAAAACAGACGAACATAACCACTAGCACAAAGGAAACTTTTAAAATTTTCAAGCGCTCACAATGCCAATAACACGTAGTTTGCCGCCAATTAAACCGAAAATAAAATGTCAAAGAAATTGTTGTCATAAAAAATTTTGTGAGATTAAAAAGTTTGAATTTTTAACTTTTTTTATTGCCAGCCGACCTTATTTAATAAAAACATGAATAAAAATTTTGTGTCCTTTTACCAATGCAAGATAAGTTCATTAAATCGAAAAAAAACAAGTGCCGCTATTACTTAGGCCGAACAAAACTTCTAAGCGAAAAAACCAAAAAAAAAAACGGTAAAAATACCAATCACTTATAGTAATTTTAAGAAACCACAGGAGTTAATCAACAACAATTGAGACTACAATGAAAACTGATTATAGCGCAAAAAAATTATGGGATCTCAACTGAGCCGACAAATTAAAATCAGATTAATCAACTTTTCCCATAAAAAAATTGAATTTCAGACACCGAAAAAAAACAAGATCCGGCCGTGACTCGAACCCCAAACATTAGGTTCGAGAGGCAGCTGCATTGCCTCCATACCAATTGCGATGAATTAACACCTCACTTTTGATTTCGTATGAACCAAAGGTGAAATGATTCAAGTGATTCTGTTAAACTAGTTGTTAACCCGAAAAAAGTCTATATTCCGATTTGATAACGCTTGCTAAATTCAAGCGTAACAATGATCTTTTTGAAGAATTGTTCAAAATGAAACAACAGAAGATAGTAGCTCTAGCCTGGTTGTTGAATATGCCTCCGGACAGAATGAGGGAAGCATCTTTATAGTGACAGATAGAGTGGGAGTGACGAGGGGGCAGCGGGGGTGTAGTAGGAGGGGGAGGGGGACTGTCAGGTGCAGATCCAACCACTACTTCTTTGTTATCTTCTTTCGTTTGGTTTGGAGAGGTGAACGAGATGAACTCTACTTCACTCCATAAGTTGGTGAAGGGGTCGTAGAAAAACGCATCTAAACTCAAAAAACTAAATGAACAACTAGCATCAGTATGTCCATTTAAAAAAAAATTAAATTTAAATTTAAATTGTTCAAGAAAATTATAAAAATTATTGGCATCAATTAAAATTTTTCTGAAACTACTCAAATTGAGTGGGCTCATAATTTTATCTTTGAATAAATTGAAATTTAAAAAAATCAAATTTATTTATATTGTTTTTTTAAATGGACATAACAGGCTAGCAAGTTTTTTTTTAGTATTTCGAACTTATATCTACAGTCTTTTATATCACAAAGCAACATTGACGTTACAGTGGCACTTTATATAATTGAAGCTAAAACTGCATTCACCTTAACATTCTGCTTTCATTTGTTTCCTTAAATTAAAATAACTCCATAATTGGCAGAATAAAATAAACCAGATCCGTTTTATTGCTCAAATTTAGCTTCATGAAAAGCATCTCTGATCTCACCTGAGAAACTTTTAGTGCTGTCCTTTCCTCCATCCACCAACATCCGATGTTCAACCATAGACTGGTAGTGTCTGGTCAACACTGCACTGGCATGTCTATATCTGGCATTCGGGAAGCAACACACACCCTCCCACTGCTTTTCAAACTTTACCTCTACGTCCCCAAAGTGTCCATCTCGTGCTCCTTCTTCACCGCCTGATATTGTGACCTTTATGAGGTCATTTAGGGGCACTGACGGAGATTTGCGGCCTCCAAAAATGAGCAGGTGATCGCCGCACACCTATTAAAGTTGTAACAATAGTAACCGCTTGCAGTACAAGTAGCACAGAATATTCCAAACAGTTTAAAAATTACTATTACACATTTTCCTTTTTTCAAATTGAGGCTGAATTTTAGCTCGTTGTAAAAACAAAAAAAGCGCCTCTTAAAACATTAACATTGGCCTTGATTGACTACAGTTGTCTTTCGAAAACGGACAACAAAACAAACTCGAAATCAAAACTCAACACAGAGGCGAAGCTTCGCTTCGCAAAGACCAGCGAGAACAAGACAAAAGACAGCTCTATAAAGTGCAATAAAAAGTAGAAATAGGCCTCGAATCAGCAAAAATTCGACTGCGTCAGAGATTCGAATCTGAGATCTAGAGACTTGGAGTCTGACACACTAACCACTCAGCCACGGAAGCTTCATAGGTACCAAACACTAGCCACAAATAAAGCACAGAACAGATGCTAAGCACTTTCTAATGCTACAGTGAAATTTACAAATAAGTGAACACTTTTAATGAATCATTTTATTTGCGAGTTAGGTTAGAAAAAAAAGAAGGTTCGTAATAATACACTAAGCTGATCGCATACGTTAAACAGAAAAATCTAAAACACAACAAGGATAGCAGGCTTCTGTGCAAGTAGCGCAGAATGTTCCGAAAAACTTCATAAAAAATAATCAGGCTCAAATTACATTTTGCGTTTTGACTTTTGATTTATTAAATGCGTAGTTCGTTTCTTCTGTTAAAAGGAAGGCAAACTCCGCTATCCAATAACAAGGTATAAAGGTTACAAAAACGTGATCGAGTTTTAAATTCAAAAGCGTGATCGACTTCGCAGCGAAATATAAAAATCACCTGTTGATCCAGTTTTTTCATAATTTGTATCATAAATTGTTCTTGAAATTCAAAGATCTTTAAGGCCATGTACTTTTTTTTCGCAAACATCGGAAGTTGAAGTTTTTCCACAAAACAAGTCAGTACTTTCTCCCGTTTACTTGCGTTAATTAACTCTTTTCCAAACGTCTGTGGTGTGATGAGAGAAATATACAAACGCGTATAAAATGAGTAAGCTAAGCATAAGAAAAAGTTGTTTTCAAAAAATGAGAAACAGGCAAAAAAATGTCAATAAAATTTTCAACCTTTTTTTCTAAATTTACACAATAATTTCTAATTTTTTTAAAATTGTTTGAAAAGTGACATATGAAGATTTTTCAAATATTTTTTAAAAAGTAAAAGCAAGTTTACTGATCATAAATATTCAATTTTCATATAAAGAACGTCAAACATCAAAACAAACATCAAACATTTAAATGTCGTTTGAATCACGGTTGATCTGACTTTCCGCTGATAGAATACTTGACTCATTCCGAAGATGACTTATGGTACATGTTTTTGCGTGGAAAAAAAACTCAAGCACGCCCGAAGTCCGAAGTCAAAGATCGTCTCCTTATTCAATAGTCAGAAAACTGGGTACAGTTAAGCCATTCAAGAAGTATCTCTTACGCGTTTTCATTTCTTAGCGTCAGATGGAAAAGATCACGATTATCTTGCAAAACAAAGAAAACCAGCCGTTCTACGACATTATTGTTCCGACTTTCGATACGAAAGTAGCGGAATATTTGTGCTCGGGTGGATTTGTTTTCTTCAGACAAATTTCGACTTTTTAACTAGCCATTTTTGACGGAAATTTTTTTATATCATTCGAAAGTTATTGTTGTCATGAGCTTAAATTTGAAAAGATATTTCATCTGTGACCATTTTTTGTAAAGTTATGGGAGTTTAAAGATTGCCATTTTGACCGAATTGGGACA
The DNA here is from genome assembly GCF_963678635.1 of Symsagittifera roscoffensis. Lineage (NCBI taxonomy): Eukaryota > Metazoa > Xenacoelomorpha > Acoela > Convolutidae > Symsagittifera > Symsagittifera roscoffensis. Next base: position 72,784,216 of record NC_087065.1, on the reverse strand, counting down.
ATCAACGCGCGATATATTTTGCGCTATTCACGCGTAAAAGGAGATTTATTCCGTCTGAAAAACTGTTCCAAATTGATTGAAGGAGGCTTATTGGCCATAATTGATTTGTTATTAGAAGCGAAATCTATCCTTTTGTACTTTGTATGGCGTGCGGGGGGATGATTTTCATTAAAAAACTCAAATTTTAGAAGAAAAAAAATTTCATTTTATTTTATTACATTTAAATTTTTTTTGTTATTACTGCTCCATAAACCTCAAAAGGCAGTCGGAACATTCAGGGCTTCGCCCTGATACGAGCAGTCTGGTTCAGTTTAATATTTTGATAAATTACTGATTTCCTGGCTCAACAGTATTCTCAGTGAGTGTATTTTCACGCAGCTAACGTTTTCAGCAAGAAAACTCTTGAAATAAACAGAGCCATATTTAGTGTTCTCTTTTCGTATTAATCTGTTGAAAAATCATTGTTACCATTGCCTGTCTTTTTTGAATTCTTCGAAACTTCGAAACTCAGTGAGAATTCTGTGAAACCCGTTAATAATAATTCATTTTTTTTAAAAACATTTTGTGCATTTTACCTGCATGACTGCATTTAGTCTCTCCCACAGCGAGTACTTGACCCTCTTGAATGCATCTATCGCGTGATCCTTAATGTCCATGTCTGCTAATAGCATCTGTCGGCTATGTGGTTGCTCTTTATCCCCTCCCTGTTGACTGTCTTCCTTTCCATCTCCCTCTCCCTCCTTCGACTGCAGTCTGAACTCTGACCCGAATCCACCCACCAGGAACAGTCTAGTCACAACCTACTCATCTTCATCACACTTGATCCATACCAAGAAATAAACAAAGCCAACTGACAGTTGGAAAAGAGTAATGAACGCAAGCAAACTGAAACAAAAACTGTTTTTGAAAAAATTTCAACTTTTGAATTTCGAAGAAAAAAATAGATGGCCTTAAACTTCTTTGAATTTGTAGATACTGGATCAATAGGTTAAACTTTTATTTCGATGGGAAATCTGATAATTAATTTCCATAATCTGACCATCAATTTAACAAAGGAAATGAAGTGAACTTAGAAAGAAATCAACAGTAAAACCGCAAAAATCAAAAAAGACCTGTTATAAGAGTACTCACTACGTTCATTACTCTTAAAGCACAAATTATTTAAATTTTCAAAAGCGGTAAACTTTCAAAAGTGAAAACTTGTTCCAGACTCCAAATTTAAGGGCCACAAAACTGCCTTAATTTCAGTATTATATTTTCAGATTTTAACTGCGTGTCATATTTTCACGGCCCAATTATTAGACTCAGTAAAGATCAAAGACTTTCACACAATATAATGATAAAAATCAACAAACTAAATCTAAAACTTCAGCCGGTTTCTTATCTGGTATAAAATTATATCTGCAATGAAGATTATGAGCGATAGGTCTTCGGTTTGATGAGAATGAACACCTTGTTTTTGTGAGGGCAGAACAGTGTCTGAACAGCTGTAGTTGGATCTTCAGGTGTTTGCTTGTGGTGACCTTGGGGAACATTTCCAGGTTTGGTTGAGAGTAGCAGCACTGACAGCGATTCTTCTTTACTTTCGGAAACACCTAAAACCAGTGATGTGCATTTAAATTATCCTTTTAAAGGATATTTAAAGGATCCTTTAATTTTTATGCCCTTTTTATACCAATCCTTTAAAAGGATTTCATTTAAATGATCCTCTAAAAATTACAACTTATTTAAAGGATTAGTCGCTTGCCTTGCGTCATAGAGCCAGTCTTTGTGCTTGCTTCTTATTGGTTGGCGGTTTATGTTGGTTGGTTTCTTATGTGTTTGCATAGATATACAGAATGTTATGCACGTAATTACGTTATGAACAAGAATGTAATTGGATGTTACGCTCTTTCAACTATTACTAGCAATGTTGGAGAAATGTTATGCACGTTGAATTGAATGTAACATTGTTTTAACTTACCTTTGCATCAATGCCATCAATAAAGTACTTAATTACGTGAACTAAATAAACAATTAGTTATGGGAAGAAAGTCGTTTGCCACTCGACCATTTCTAGAGCAGCATTTCGAGTATTTAAAAGGTGATAAATGCTGCAAATGCACTGTTTGTCCCAAGAAATTATCAGGAATTGTTAAAACAAACTTCACAAACAGTGATATGGATCATCTGAAGAGGTTACATTCGGATCTTTATTTACACTTCTTAGAGTCAAGTGGCCCTGCAAATCAAATGAGATTATCAACCAACAATTCTGTTGTTACTGAGAGGGAAAGAAAACGTCGTAAAGTATCCTTTGCATTTGCTTCAACGCCCTTACCAATGAATTTGTTCCGGAATCCTGTTCAAAGGTCTTTCCTCCAGGCTCTTATAGAATACCAGTCTATTCCTAACTTCAGATCAATCGAAAATGACATACAATCGATTGCTAGCGAAAACCTTTCAAGAATTAAGGGAGCGAATTATTTTGGAATACAACTTGATCATTGGAGCGACGTTCGTGGTGAACAGTGTTTACTCGTTACCGTATCAACAATTGATCTAAATTGGACACAAATACTTCAAGTTCTTGAATTTATGGTGGTTGACAGTACTAGATCTGATATAACTGTGCAAGAAATACACTGCGTTTTTTGATGAGACTTTCGAAGTTGATGGACAATACGAACATGAGTTACCTAGTTCTGACCTTTTTGGAAATTTTCTGGGCTGTGGCGCCCATAGGCTTAATAATGCTATATGGGATGCAGCTAGGAATGTTCCTTTTTTCGATCAACTAAACGAGTTCAGTAAAATGTGCAAGGGCCCACAACTGGCAAACACTCGTTGGTATGGTCATCTGAGACAAGCAGTATGGGTAAGAAGCAATATCGAAAAACTGGATGAAGCCAAAAGAAACAGAAAGCGTCCTTTTCATCTTCTAGACTCTCTGGCGGTAGAAGACATGGCTAAAACTCTTACAAACGTGCAAAAACTTGGTCGTATACTTGAAAGTGAATGTCCGTATGCAGATTTGGTGATGCCTACTATCAGAACCTTGTCAAACATTCTTGACAAATGGAGCCGTGAAGAAAGAATCCATCAAGAAGCAAGAAATTTCTGTGCAAGATTGTACACGACACTTTCCCACATACGGCGATTTGGTGATTTCTCTACTGTATTTTGTGCGGCAACCTTGCTGAGTCCAAGTAAAGACAAAAGATCAGCACTGATGCCTTCTGAAGAAGAAAGAGCAAAGTTGTACCTAGAAGAAATGGGCCGAACTTTGACGACTGAGGAACCCCACATTTTACAAGCTACAGTAGCCGAAAGTGAAACAATTGAACTTATTGACGATCCTATTGAAGACATATTTTAAAAAAATGTCGTGTGTCCCGAGAAACAGCACCCCACGTCTCTGTGTACGACATTCAATAAAGAATTTTCTGATTTTCTTGCTATCGATGAGGACATTTTGGCATTTGACTTCTTCAAACGAGAAAACAAACGTTTTCCAAGGTTGTCGAAAGTAGCAAAAGCTATTTTATCTGTAATACCCTCACCTGCATTAGCGGAAAGAATGTTCTCTAAAGCTCAGAGTCTGACGGAATGCAGAAGAAATCGTCTAAAAACTGAGAACTTGAAACTTCGATTACAATGTTTACTGTAATGTAATCATTTAAAGGATCCTTTAAATAAAATTGTTATCCTTTTAATTTTTATTTTCCTTTAAAAACTGTTTAAATGCACATCACTGCCTAAAACGCAGAAAATTGCAAACGGTACAGAAATTTCTGGGTTCATTGATTGACATCCACTAATCAACGGAAAATTGAACGTCAATGAACTCAAGGAAACTGAAAAACGATTGACCAATCTACGGAAAATTTTCAACTTCATAATTTCGGATAAAAAATATATAATGTTAGAGCGCTTTGAATTTCAAAAATATTTTGCAAGTTACACTTTTTTCACATAACTAGCTAACCAGAGATGAATGACTAGATAATGTCAGTGATTTTTTGAAAAGCAAATTTCATAAAAGCAGATATTTTTCGAAAATCACTATGAATGGTCATTTCTTTTTTGTCACATATCAAAGAACAGGAAAAATATGATACAGTTAAATAAAAAAACCTAAAGGTGGCATGGCATGGTTCTGTCGAATTAATTGATTAAAATAACTACCCAATAATAACAATTAGTCCAACATTTTTAACTAGATAATGGACGAAGCAGTTCAACCCAGTTGTCTCAAAATAGCAAAAGTATTTCCTATACTCAAAGAATGAAAAGAGTCAATTCCACGTTATATCTTTAATTCCTGCTGTAGGAACATTCTTTGAGAAAGGATTGCGAAAAATGAGCTTGGTTTTATTGATAACTGGAAAAACCGAAACCAACTTTTGAAGCATAAGGCGAAAATTCTACCACTGAACGATCAAATCGGATAGCAATATTTCAAGCTTTCATTTGCCAAGAATGTTTGATGTTAATAAAAAGGTTCGTATCGATTTTGTCTTGACAGGATTTTAGCACACTTTTATCTCGGCTCTAACTTTGACTAGGAGCAGAATCATTTCAGTTAGCGACAAGCACTCTATTCCCGTACCTAGATCATTCAAAGCACGACGTAAGGTTTGCAATAAATATCCATAATCCGGTACTTTATCCAAAATGTTGCAATAAAGGATACTTTAGTCCAATTGTTTAGGTAAACTTATTAAATATAGATAATGACTGATGTTGAAATGACGTTCTCCTATGATGGTTGGAACATCACATTCACTCAACAACTGCGCAATGACATTGACTCAATGCCTGACCAACCGATTAGAAAAGTGGATGTGCTCAAGAAATTTCTCAACATTATTGAGAAGCAATCACATGAAATTCAGCAGCTCAAAGACAAAAGTGAATTTGAAAATCGAAATGTCGACAACCAGGATGAGGTACACGGTAAATCAGAGAGAGAGTGGTTAGACTCGAGAACTATTCTAGAAAGATCTGCCTCTCACAAACATGTATATCAGCTCCGACCCATTAAATGATGAGCTAAAAATTATACGTGAAAAAATGAATATAATTTTGAATAAGCATAACATGGCAGCATATCATCAACTTAAATCTGGTTATAAGTTTGCGCCTGTATTATTTTAATTCATATTTCACGCCAATCGTGAAATGGTTTGGAGACGATTCGCATGTTTCAAGAACTACAGAAAAAAGCGGGGCAGCATGTAATAGTTAATTGCACCGCATGATTTTTGATTGCGTTTCATTGCTCGATGACGCGGTGCAAACTAGAAGCCAGAGCAAAACAAATCCCGACTTCTACGCATAAGCAGGGCATATACGCACACAATCCAAAATTTGCGAACGCCAAAGCAAAACCTTTAGCGTCCGTCATAGAGTTAACTTAACGTCTTTTGAAGCGAACAAAGATCAAACTACGCTAGACATGTCCGCGACCAATAGCCTGGACATTGATGTACCTGAGACTACTAATAAAAATACAGCAAATACGACACTACAATAGTTACTTCGAAACAATCAAAGTGCAAGGAGAAAGAAAATGAACTTGTCGCCAGTCGAGGAAACCGATTCGCCGACTTCAATAGCTTCTCAAGTTGTTAAAACTATTGTTCCTACCTTAATTGCTGCCCTAAACCAAAAAAAATGGATTGCACAGCACATCTACTTCTGGCATTGATACCAGCCATGCATTCGTGTTGAACAACCCGAAGAAAGTTAATAGGCACCCTTTAAAATCAACTTGCTCAATCTTGCATTTGAATGTAAGATCTAAGCGTGCTCAGTATTTTGAACTTATAGCGTTTTAAGCGAGTTGGATAGAAAACCTGGTGCTATTATTAACTAAAACATAGCCGAATGATACGGCGGATAATCCAAAACATCATCAGATAATTGATTACCAGTGTAAGGTTGTAAAAAATCTCAAAACAAGAGGAGTAAGCATAAGCTTAAAAACGGTATCAGCTTGACCAGTCTTTTAGAAGTTAACATGACAATTTTGAAAGTATTGGATTAAATGTAAGCTGGAAAAATTGAAGTATGGTTTGGCTGTTATTTACCGGCCACCCCAACTAATATTTCATCCTTTTGCGATGAACTTGACACACTGATTGAAAAAAAAACTGTTGCTCAATATCTTAGGTAATTGGTGAAGATTTAAATCAAGACATCCTATTGAATGGCGAAGCACAAAACAATTACAAAGCCGTTCTTGAAGCTATTAACTTTCCCCATTACTAGATCAGAAGCTACTAGACAAACCAGAGTTTCGAGTTCTTCTCTAGAACACTTTTTCACATAACAAAAGAATATACCTCAGAAATAAGTCATGACACAAGAACAGATCTTTATCCTAGTTTTTTTTCTTTCCCGTATGCTCCAAAAATTGCAGACGTGAAAGTGACCTACAGAAACTTGAAGTCATCCAAAACATTATAGAAAGAGAACGTTTCAAAAAGAAGTCTCCAGTGTACAAGGATTAATTGGAAAATCTATCGCAAGTAATTGACAGTCGTGTCCTCAATGGCAACATTGTTAAAACACTAGATCAATATCCGCAACATAAGGGTAGGAAAACCTCAAAAAATATGGATGACAAAAGAAACAGAAAATGCAATGTCCAAACGTGTAAATTTACACTTGAAAATGGTTGTTTCGAGGCGATCGCACACTGTATGAACAATTCAGAAAACAGCAAAATGCAAAGATTAGTCTAATACGGTTCACTGTGGATATTTTCTGGACTTTGCCGGGTTTGGACGTTGACGGTTTCAAAAGCGAAACACTTCATGTGTCTCATTGTGTACCACAGGGGTCTATGTTGGGCCCTTTACTACTTTTAATTTTTATCAATAACCTGAATTCGTCAGCTGAAGTACCGCTGTTATTCATTATGCAGGTGATACTTCTCTGATTTCTAAGTAAAAGATTGAGTTTCAGAAAAACCTTAGTAGGGTAGGGCATTGGCTGAATTCCAAAAAAACTATCGTTTAATCGAAAAATAAACTGATGCCATTTGATATATTTCGGAAACTCCCCCCCCCCCTAGGCTGATGCGAATAGACGGCCTTCAATTCTGTGTTAGCTCATGTGTTGAACATCTGGGTATATGTTTTGACTTCAAGTACATAAAGACACAAAGGCAAAGCAGAGCTTCGCATCACTTGCGATACCAGAAAAATAGCATTACAAGATAGCAGACAGGAAAGGAAAGGAAGCAACTAAGTCTAAAGAAAACGAAAACTTTTTCGAAGAAACTGAAAGTGCAAGATTTTAAAATGTTGTCTGTAATGATGTTATATTTGCGGGAAACACGTCCAGAAACACTTTCGATGGGGCTTAATTAAAACTGAATCGCTTTTTGAGCGAAAAAAAAATTGTTGTCATGAAAAAACTTGAAAAAAGCCATTTTTACAATTTTAACTTTGGTGCAATCCGGAGGAAAGCATACAAATTGAAGTTTTCAAAAACAACGCAAATTATCTTATCAAGCCCATAAAGTATACGCTAAAATCAGATAGACAGAAAAAAATTTCAAGCAAAAAAAAAAAAAGAAAAAAGACGCATTCAAGTTTATAAAAACTACAAATTGCATGAAAAAAAGAAAACAAAAAAAAAATATAATGGAAAAGCATTCAGCGAAAAAATCTACGATGTGGCAACTCAGCCGACAAAACATTGCGTTTCAAAAAAATGTCGGCTCATTTGTCTGCGTATATTTCCCGTTAAAAAAACAGGCACTAGCCAGATTCGAACCCAGGACCTTTGCCGTTTCAGGTGTAGTCGTTACCTCCAGACTAAATGTGCCGGAGACGTTTCTAAATTTGAATTCATTATAAACCAAGGTACCTAGTGATTCAAGGGATTCTGTTAAACAAGTTGTTAGCCCGAAAAAAGACATTCCGATTTGATAACGATTGCTAATTGCGACCGTAATCATGTATGCACTCAAATAGCAAACTTGATAGGCTTGATCGATCGTTTGCGTTATTTTTATAACAAAAGAACGCTTTTCGAATTCTGTGATAAATACACTGCCGAAGTGTTTTAGTTAGCTGGTTTTTGTTTCTTTGTTTTCTTATTTGCCAGTGGATGATACTTCTGATGCTAAAAGATAAAGATAACATAATTTATTTGAGAACTATTTCGACGCTAGTAATTTGCTTTTGTTGTTCTTGCAACTCAGGTTCAATCCTTGCAGGTGTGGCATAGCAATTACAATTTCTGGTGTATTTTTATATCGATTTGTAAACTTTTAAGGGCATAATTGTTAAGGAATTCATAATTGCATTACTTTTTAGTCGGTGCACTTCGGTGCTTACTTCAGATTTTATTATGAATTTAATGATATAATTGATTTCATTTTTTGCCAAAAAATGATTATTTAGCACATTTTGATTTAATTGAATCGATTACAGACCAAGCTATGAAAATACTCTATTTGCCAGTTTCTGAAACGCAATTTGCTTACAAAAAAAATCAATGTTCATGTATGACAGTGCTTGCTAACTGCTAACTGCATTCCCTTGTTAAATGAAATCATCTTGATTCTGTTAGTCAAAGGCTGTTTTGATCTTTAATTAATATTGGCACCATTATTCGTTCGGACTGGATGGCGAATTAATGAACTTTTGGAGAGCGAATTGAAAAATTTGAAAAAGTAACCCATTACTTTTGGAGGGCAAATTAAAGGAGACTTAAGGAGACCAAAAAAATGAGATTTAAGAAAAATATTTAACCTCTAAGCTCTTCAAAATCCTGAATCTTCTATGGTTACAGTTTTTTTTATGAAACTAACCCAATTAAAGTAAACTGGATCGGAGGATTACTTTTTTTATTTCGCTAGGAAATCTGAAAATAGAAGTCTGCTTTCAATGAATTTGAATTGACTTTTGAATTCAAAACTCCAACGGCGAAAAACCAAATTTTCTGAAAAAAGATAGTCCTGAAAAAACACTTTATAATGAAAAAATACAGAACAGCTGCTAAGTCAGCGAACAAACAGAAAAACTTGAATGGATTTAACAGAGGCGCGAAAACACCCAACACATATAGCAAATTAACTTCATCTTAGAGTTTCGAGAAAAATCATAAGATCGATTGATCGACGTTGTTAAAATACGCCCTGCAACCATTCAAAATCCAAAATTCACCTCTGTGTACCAATATTTTCGGAATCATTTTTATCGAAGCTTTGGAGCGTAGAAACACTGTACTAATGCAGATAGGATTCCATACTTTGGGTATGACCAAGTCTTTGGCCACGAGGAGTGACAGTGTGTAGTGTGAGTTAAGAAGCGTGAGTTCCTCAAATTCATCAAACTGTTCCAGTTTTCCCACTCTCTCCCTCTCCTGTTTTTCTAGTGTTTGAACTGCAATGTGGTTCACGTCAGCTGTCAAAACCTAAATGTTCTCAGTGTTCGTGTTGTTGTCAAGATTTCTGCATTTGATAGACTCGTAAAGACTCTCAGACTTAGCCATCATTTTAAGGTGAAGATTTTCAAATTTCGTCGTAAAAAAACACAGCTTGGACCAAGGACAAACCGAAACTATGATATGGCTTAAGCAACATTTAATACTGATATATCGCTTATCATAAATTGGCAATGATCCCACAATTAAAACGTATTCGATGAAGAACTCCAGACTACGGTGTTTTGTTCCTCGGAAAGCATTTAGTAGAGCTCTTTTATAGAGAGAATCTTGAAACAAAATATGATGTTTCCCATTAAATGACAACAGCAAATGCCTTTGAATAAGCAACAAAGTAGAATGAATATAATTTGTAACTTTGATTGCCTTTATAAATTTAGGTTTCAGCCTCTGTCTCAGTTTGGGTATGGTGTTGTATGTCTCTGGGGATCCAAGGGGACAGTTGAGTTTCCTGAAGTGTTTTGTCATGAAACGTCCAAAAGGGTCCCTGGTGTTCACTTGTTCGTACAACACACAGACACTCCGTGGGAACCTCTACATACGCAGCACAGAAATCAACTGAATAAAATCCAATAATATTATACCTGGTTTCAAATTGGTAACTTTTTTGATGATATGCTGGCTGAGGTTAAGAAAAATTCATTTCTGTCTTAATTGTTTTTATAAAATCGGTTCCTCATTTAAACTTACTCAAAAAATATTTAAATAAATCGAATAAATCGATAATTCAATAAAAATGATTTTACAATGAGTTTTGTGTTAATTCTGTACTAATCGAAGTACTAGTCAATTCGTAACTGAAGTATGGCTTACTTACCTTGGCAATCAGTGTAAGAATAGCGTCACTCTTCTCAGTTGGTAGATACACGAGAGACACTTCGCAGAGGAACAGGACTCCGAACTTAGGCGACACTAACGACTTCAGCTGACCGAATAACTTGTCGCAGTCTGACAAGTCCCCGCCAACCAAGTGCAACAGCTTCTGTTCACTCCTGCAAAGCAAAGACAAAAAAAAACAAATTACTCACAAAATATTGCTGAAAAATAAAAGAACGAAGAACACCGTTAACACAAAGACGAAACGTGACTTCGACAACACAAACAAAAAACGATCAAAAGAAGTTTTTCAAAATAGGAAAGTAGAAAAATACGGCTAGAAAAGCCAAAATATCCCCACTAGATAATCGAAACCTGTTTTAAAATCAATTGCTTGACAATTGCTCGATTGAGCTTTACTGTACCATACAACAACATTGATTGCAGTTTAATTAAGCTGATATAGCTCAAATCAAGCTATGTAAAATCCCCAAACAAATTGAATTGGTTTTCAATTCTTCTATTGTTCAGGGACTTCTGTTGTTCTATAATCTCTGCTGGCTCTGCTTGAGGAATAACGCGTAAAGTAACGATTATGAATGAAATTGAACAAAAAAATTGAGTAATTTGAAGTGATGGGACGCAAATTATCACATATGGCTGATGAAACTATTGAAAAAAGCTCCAACAGAATAAAGCTGTTTTTCAGAATTAAGAAGTAAAGGAAAAAGATCCATTATAAGAAGGAATTGGAAAAATAACTCATTTAGAAAAAGAAAGTAACTAAGACTTTAAGAAAAATATGTCATCATTCTAAACCAATTTAGCAAATTATTTAAGGCTTAGCAAACTTTTCAATTCCGTCTGATGCTGAAGGAAAGTTATAAGAAACGCTAAGCAAAGTCCTCAGTTTATCAAAAAGTCGTTATGAGTCCAAAAATTTCACAGCCTTTGCGATGTTCACATTAACAACTCCCAAATTCAAAAAAGAAATTGAAATAACAAAACATAGCCAACAGAGTTGGGAAAGTGTAAAAAAACCAGGAATGTGAGTACTGCTCATGATTGGTACTTTTTTCGTACTAGATGAAAAAACAAATTTTAAAATCCGCTGGAAAATTAGGAAATTAAAGATCATTTTTGAAACTAGAAGTCATTCACCTTTTTTCATGACATTTCACTTTTGCTGTTTGATGGTGGAGTTTGCTTTCATTTAACAAAAGAAATGAAAAAGTCAAACAGCGAAAATCAAATTAGAGCGTGAACAAATTTCAAGAATTTTTCCTGAAAAAAAAGTGAGCAAAACATACTCGTGTCATCAAGCAAAAAATTTTGTACTGGTAATTTTGTAAGATCATTATAAACAGACGTTAAAATTACAGTCAAACATTTAACATACTTAGTTACAGAGATTATTCAATAATTTCCTTGTAAAATTAAGATATACATTTTCATCATTCCGTGACTGCACTTGAATTTAAATGAAATGAACTACCCTAGGAATATTTTTTCCATTTACATGTGATCCAAACAATGAATATGAACTGAAAAACAGCCATAGTAAACTGTAAAGTGAACAATGGCTTTGAAGTGAATGACCATTTTAAACCTCACTCATTCAGCAGCTTCTCCTTCTCGATCATGGCCTTCTTCCTGTCCATGACTGCCTCTGCGTCCACCTCCACATACTTGACCACATGTTCAGTGGCTCCACTGTCCCGCAAACGGAAGAACATGGTGTCGAAGCCAGCACCCAAAGAAACGACCTAAAATGCTTTTCATTCGAAACATGAAATTTTCTTTAGCAACCTGGATTTTCCTGTTCTCAACCTAAACTGCTTTGCATTTACAACCTGGATTTTTTTGTTTACAATCCAAATCGTTTTTCATTCACAAACTGGATTTTTTTTCACAACCTAAACTGCTTTTCATTCACAACCTGGATTTTTGTTCACAACCTAAACTGCTTTTCAATCACAACCTGGTTTTTTTGTCCACAACCTAAACTGCTTTACATTCACAACCTGAATTTTTTGTTCACAACCTAAACTGCTTTACATTCACAACCTGGATTTTTTGTTCACAACCTAAACTGCTTTACATTCACAACCTGGATTTTTTGTTCACAACCTAAACTGCTTTACATTCTTAACCTGGATTTTTGCTCATAGCCTTAAACTGCTTTTCATTCAAAACCTGAACTTTTCATAATTAACCTATGGAAGTTATACCAAAAATGTACACAGAGGCAAAGCCTCACTTCGCAAAAACTTGCGAGAACACGACAAACAGCAGCTCTAAATAATAATAAAAATTAGAAATGAGTCTCGAATTAGTGGAAAAAAATTCGGCAAGCTTAGAGATTTGAACTTCCGACCGACAGATTAAGAGACTCTCACACTAACTACTCAGCCACGGAAGCTTAATAGTTACCAAACACTAACTCACACGTACATGCATTTCATGGTGTAACGAGTGGTTTTACAAGGTTAATTATGAAGCCCAAATATGTTTGTTATAACCTAATTAGTCCGTAAATCAATTTTCGTATTAATCGAACAACGTGAACAAAATTTTAACTTGTAAAATTTTGCAGGTGAGGAGGGGGAGGAAAAAGAGCCCAGATGCTATGCAATTTCCAATACTATATTGAAATTTCCAAATAAGTTGAACACTTTCAACAACTTTTATTTGCGAGTTATTTAGAAAAAAAAGAAGGTTCATAGTAATACACTACGCTGATCGCTAGTGTAATAAGATTCTTCACTACGTTCATCGACTCTTAATATACAAAATTCTCGAACTTAACCTGTCTCTAAAGACTGCTGAATCAAAGGAGTCCTGTTCTGCCAAGTTGAGGGCTTTCGACTGTCTGAGTGCATTCCGGCTTTTATTGAACACTTTTATTTGCGAGTTAGGTTAAAAAAGAAGGTTTGTAATTAATTACATTTTAAGCTGATTGCAAGTGTAATAAGGAAAGTGAAGATCATTGGTATTGGTAATGTGAAGTGAAGATGAAGATCAATGGTAATGATAACAATAATACCAAGGTTCAGCTCTCTACGAAGAATTGCTGTTGTGCCCCGTAGAACCCCAAAATATCTACTATAATTTGGTCAAGGTTTCACTTTTGCAGATTTTTTTTACTTCATCTTCAAATCTCAACCTACGTCTCGGAAGTTGACAACAAATACATATTAGATTCTAATGCATATATGGGGATAAAAACTCGGTCATGAAAAATGAAAATTGGCGAACCCCAAAAAATATTAACTTTCGTTTTAACAATTAACTTTTAAAAAACTTATTTTTCAATTCGACAAACTATCAGTTAACTTTTCTTTACTGACTAAAAACGTTTGTTTTATTGAGTAAATTATTTGGACTGAAACTATAAAATTGAATCTGTAGCTGACTTTACATTCTCTAGAGACACATGCAATTTGATTCAAAAGTTCTGAAATGTCATTTTCGATTTAGAATCAGGGATGCCTAAAAAGCATAAAACATAATCGCAAATTTTCGGCCTAATCGCCCCAATAAAATCGAATATAAAACTGTTGCCAACTTCACACAGACGTTATCGATATTTTTAATTTTCCCCCAAAACAGTAGTGACTAGCTTAGAAGAAAATTTTTCAAAATTTGGTTCCTGACAGCCATTTGATTTCCATAATTGGAGCCTTTCTTTTTTTTTGCTGCTATTCCAACTATTTAAGTTATACCAACCCCCTTGTTGACGTCTAAAATTATGCTGATTTGTAAACAAAAAACATACCATACATTTACACAAAAAAATATAACAAATTGCTTTAAAGTTTCATTTTCAACCTTTGACTTTCAAATAGGATTGGCCCAATTTTTTTGCCGTTTCACTCCATATTGAGTTATCTCAAGTCTCACAAAATTGAATTTATTCGACATATTTGCTTCTAAAATTCTGAAATAAAATGCAAACCTGTTTGATAGGCACATCATTGCCAGCATCGTCTTTACAAGTCGACTTTTTCAATAGATGAGTGACAAGCGCCTGTACTGCATAAGCTCTTATAAAATATCCACGGTTAATGATTGGGCTTCTCGTAACAACAGACGAGACAAATTTGGACACATATGGATCCTTGAAGTACCCTTTGTGGACCATAGCTGCCTTGCTGAGCGTGCACGCGTCATTAGTGCCCTGAACTGGGGCACTCATCTATGCAAGAACTGATGTTTGACCTTTGACCCTTGCTTCTCGAGGAGTTCTCAGTTCACTGTTTTGTTTTGGTTGACCTTGTATTGTTAGTTTGCATGTTTCAATTTGAGACAGAGCACGTGGTAAATTCAGAATTGGATCTAAAACATCTTGAAGGATGTCTAAGTGCATGTTTTAAAATACAGGGCAGTTATCTCGAGAGAAACGAAAAAAGTTAACCCTCACCCGGGAAAAATCACCCCGAAAAAAACGCGCCTGATTGACGTCAAAAAAGTATTAATTTATTAATTGTAGATTGATTCAGAAAAAAAATATTCGGATATATTCCATACAAATTTGCTCTCAAAGTTGGTTCAATTTGCATCAACCATTTCACGATTTATAACGACCGTATCATATTTCCAATCTTAAGTTTAGGAAGGTAACAACAGCGATTAGCCTTTTTCAATCAAGCATTCAACACACTTGCTATCGCAGGTGTAATAAGTTATTCAATCAACCTCAGGTGCAATTAATTATTCAAAAATGAAAAATAAGGTCGAGGAACGAAAAAAACGTAATCAAAAAGAGTTCATACAAAAATAGTTCTTTATACGCATCCAAAGTTTGACATTTAGCTCAATTTAATCACTCACGAAAGGTGAACAACTAAAAGTTACGGTCTTATTTCCCTCGCAATGTTAGGCACACCAAAAAGTGAATTAAAAAATATCTTAAAAATCCCTTTCAGCCGTGATTCGAGGTCCCAGAATTGTTCCAGAAAATTTCTCTCAAAGATGACAATACGCAGTGGTCTGAACAATTGCAGTCTGTCTCAGTTTTAAATCATTTGTAATCCAGATTAAATTCAACTTATTTACCTTCATTAAATTCAACTTAAATTCAACTTATTTACCAGATGCATCATTTCAACAAAACTTTACAACTGAGCCAAATTTAGGATTTATTTAAGCTTCGGCTAACAAATTGAAAAAATTCCAATCATGATTTGGTTTTCGATTGAAGTTATGAAACTTAAGCAAAACAGTAACTGCATTGAATTTCCGCAAAAAGTTGTTAACTTAAAAATATAAGTATGGTGCAATCACCCGATGAAACAGTCAAAAGACAAAAAAAGCAAAACTTAATTCTGAACTTGAAGAAACAAAACAATGGATTATGATTTTTTCTTTTTTCATTTTCGAAGTACTTAAGTTGGAAAAATACACCGATTTTGAAATAACGATTTCCCATAGCATCATACAAGCTCAGGTAATATTTTAAAATCTTCCTTCTAGATTGATGAATGTGATTTATAAGGTTCAAATAATCTTGTTTTAATATAAGATTAGGCATTAAATGGGGAATTAAAATGCTATTTGGTTTTTTGACATTCAATTGACAATTTATCGTATATTACCGTGAAGATTCAAGAAATTTTTCTGCTTGACCATTTTACGATTAAAACTGAGCCAATTTGAGAAACCTGATCAATAGGTGTTATTTTATTTTGCTGGGAAATCTGAAAATTAAAGTACATCTTCGAAACTAGAAGTCAATCACGTTTTTTGTGATCTTTCGCTTTCGCTGTTCAATAGTGGATTTTCCCTTCCTTTTAATAAAGGAAATCAACTGCACTTAAGAATTGAAAAACAAACTGCGAAAAAGTAACTGCGCTACGTTCATCGATTTTCAAACAGCCTTGAAAGACATTGATATACATTTAACGAGGTGTCATAAAAAATTTTAATTAACATTTGAAAAAAAAGTTTTTATGCCCCATCCCTCCTGAAACACGCAAAAGCATTTAAGAAAAAGTGCTTTCGGAGCGGCATATAAAATAAGACGAATAACAAAAAAACCAAAAAAAAAATTAACCAAAAACTTTTAGTTATAGTTAAAAACGGTTTAAAGTAAAATAACAACACATCCATAAGTTACTAAAAAGCGTACCAGATTTAAACAAACATATATGAGCCAACGGAAATTAGGACGAAAACCAGGAATCCGAAAAGAAAAATCAGCTTTTTTTCAATAAATTTTATTGAAAAAATTAATTAGTACCTAATATGATTTGAAAGATAGATTTATTTGATCTTTCAAACGGAGATTTGAAGGGTAAAACAAGGAAAACTAAAAAAAATGATTGGAAACTTTCGAACATTTTTCAACTTAAAAAAAATAAATCACGTTGAAGCTCTTGGAAATTCAAATACTTTTTTGATTGGAACTTTTTAATCCCGTTTAAAGAAAACTGGATCAATAGGTATTAATCAACAGAGCGTATTAATCAAAAATGAAGTGAACTGAAAAAAACCGAAGTCAAAAGACGAAAAATCAAAACAGCGTGAACTAATTTAAAACTTTTTCCTGAAAAAAAACCTGAGATCTATAATAGTCCGAAACAAATCTTAATAAACCAAAACATAGCCAGTAGAAAGTGTCAATGAAATCAACGAAACGAAAAAAATATCATTTTTGGACATTTAATAAATTCCGAACTTTAGAAATGATCGGATTAGGGCACTTTGAATATCGAAATTCTCTGGTGATTGACTGTTTTTTCTCAGAACTAACCAATCAGAGACACCTATATCAATAGGGATTTTTTTGAGAATTTGAATTGAAATTAATGTATCGAAAAATTACTCGCTATAAAGGTCTGCGTGAATTTTTCGTACTAAAACCATCACATTATCAAATAACTTCGCTGATTACACATGTAGAAAATGCTTTTACACAGAGGCGAAGCGGAGCTTCGCATCACTTGCGATACAATCTGTGTGAGTATGATGACCAGCAAACGAAAAAACAAATCAAAATTGAAAAAAAAAACCTTCAAAAAATCGTTTTTTTTTTGTCAAAAAAAAATTATAAAAATTGCAAAAAAAGACAGAAAATTCCAGAAACAAAATTACCTGCGCCATTAGAAACTTTAGTAAGAGCTTTCAAAAATACTTAAAACAAACCGAATGTTTCTGCAGGACCTAAGCCGCCAAAAAATAGCTGACCCGAAAGTCTAGAATATTCAAAATTTTTCAGTTTCGACAAAAAAGAACAGTTACCGACTGAAATCGAACTTCTGCATTAACTGCACAGAACACTCCATGAAGTTATTTCAAAACTTTTTAGTGAACATCATGAAAATAAAATCAAAAAGAAGCAAAATTGCATAACTTTTTGGAACTCAATTATTTGCCCAAAACCGGAATTCACTGAATTGTTTTTAAATTGAGTAAACAATTCCCAAATTTTAGGTCAGTTTGGTGCTGCTAAAACTAAGCCGACAAAAAAAGCAGACAAACAGAAGTCCGAAGAAGATTTTTTGACGCGCGGGCAATTTCCCGCTTGCAAAAAAACAGGTCCTGGTCGGATTCGAACCACTGACCTAGGTCTTTAAAAGCAGGTGCGTTACCTCTTCGCCACATGCGCGAATTAACGTAAGACTTTTGATTTAAATTGAACCAAAAGTAAAATGATCCAAACTAGTTGTTAACCCGAAAAAATATAATACATCTTCTAGCCAATTAATGTTGTCTTACCGATATGTTATCAAACATGAGATATATCAGTTCGCTTTTACAGGAATGAAGATATCTGCAAAAACCGAGATAAAACTGGTATCGGTGTTACTTGTGTAGCTCTAAATTCATTGTACAAAATGAAGATAGTTCAAACGTGAACATTTACTTGATTCTACTACCATTTGAAATGCACAGATAAAAAAACTTTGTCGAAATAAAAACTTCTTTGCAAAAATTTCTCGTTTTACGATGTGTGGAGAACTAATCCATTAAACAAATACACGACTTCTTCTTTAACCATTCTCAGCTTACCAGGTATCATTCCAAGGTTGAAAAATATCAAGGAAAAGAAAGTTTATTACTTAAATAAGCCAACTATTACAAATTACAAATTGTTCTGGCAGCAATTTCAACATCAGTTCATAACTCTATTATCTTTTTCCACTGCAACAGTAGTCCAAGTATTTTTAATACCAAAATGTTGGCAAAAAATAATTGACCTCAACAACTTAATCGGTCAAAAAGGCGATTCTTTGAGCAATTTTAGGTCAATTAATTTGGTTCACACACGTTGACTGAAATGGATATTACCAACATTTTGGCATTAGCTATAGATACAATCAAGAAGTTCGGGTCAAAATCTGGAGTACACTTTTGGCACATCTGTCTGTTACTCCAGGCATGCGACGCAGAGAAGCTAATGTCCGGGGTTGAGTTGAATTGAGAGAGTCGATTACAGTCTGAGGTAGAGTGCGTGTTAAGAAAGAGTAGTTCAGGTCGGAGGGAAGCCTGATTTGCTCGTCCATTTCCAGTTCTAATTTCGTCAATGATTTACCCACACTACCTGGAAATATAATTGGAACTCAAAAAAACTTCATTTCATCCATATTGAAATCCGTGACGTCAAATTCCGGGTTGTTTAAAAAGCAAAAGTCTCTTTCGGTCGCTTTTCATCTTCAAGTGCTTTTTCTCATCTACATTCATTTTTAGCCTATTGCCCGAAAAGCTTCAACATTTTAAACATAGCCAACAGACAGCTGGAAACGAGTCAATGGACTCAAAGAAACAGAAAAAAATGACTTGTTTTTGGATTTCAGAAAAAAAATGCCATTAGAGCTATTTGAAATTCCAGAACAATTTATGATTGACACTGCTAATATAAAACTAACCCAATTTGAGAAAACTGGATTATTGGAAAAGGTTTTTATTTCGCTGTGAAATCTACAAATTAAATTGCCATACCTGGTGATCAAAAAGCGATCAAGCTTGGCGATCAATTCGAAAATGCAGAGGTAAAACTTTCTTTAAAGCCCTAAAAATGGTTTGTTCTAATTTAACATCATTGATAAAATAGTTGAAAATACTTACTTATACTTGAATATTTTGTTTCAAAAACTGCATCTGCGTGTAACTTCCAAGCCCATTTCGGATCTAGCAACGTCTTTCCTAATTCCGATTCTTTCAAATAATCACTGCAGCCAAATTTTACGCCCAAAGATTCAAAGTCTTTTCTGGCCATCAAATTGAACAATGTCGTCTTAGAGTCACATTTGAAGTCGTAATTGACCTTCGAGCATCCTAGGTCACCAAATTTGGTTTGTTTTAACATGTCAATAGAATCTTCCAATTTTCGTTTTGTGTCTTGAAATATTTTCCATCTCCTTTCGTCGACGCTTCTCAATTTGTGTCCTATCGCAGTGAGTCGTCGGTCGGCGTTGTCACATCTAACCGAAGTTCGGTTTTCGACACGACTGCTGAACATGCGATAGGGTTCCTTGGTTCCAAGAGTAGTTAGGTCATCTATCATTACTCCTGTGTAGGACTCACTTCGCTTAGGGATAAATTCTGATCTGTTTTGGACTTTCAGCGCAGCATTAATCCCACCTAATCACGAGCAAGTTTACCCTCAACTTAAAAAAGCGAATACCGTAACTTGCGTGAACAAAATCATCTAAAAACCTTTGTAAGCTATATTTCATTTTTCGACGCAGCAAGAAACAGTTCTATTTCAATACATTTCTATGAGTCAAATTTACGCTCAAAGAGTCAAGAAACGCTCGATGAGTCAAGTAATACCAAAACATAACCTTGAGACAATTTTTATCACAAACCTACAAGCCCTTGCGCTGCCGCCTCCTCGTATCCCGTCGTACCATTGATCTGTCCTGCCAAAAACAGACCCTTCACTCTCTTCGTCTCAAGGGTAGCGCACAGTTCTCTTGGGTCCACAAAGTCGTACTCAACTCCATAAGAATATTGAGCTATTTTGGCATTCTCCAGTCCCGGAATCGAATTGACCATTTCGATCTGAGAAGCAAAAAGTCCTTCTATTCATATTTACCAGAAATATCCAACTGTTCATTTAAACAAGTACTTCAAAATGAGCACCTGACTTTGCAACGGTTTTGCACTAGGGGAAAAAACATGCCTTTCTTATTCTCCCAAGCCGAACTAAATTGTAAACGTACAATTTCATGGTATTCACACATTTCGCCCCTCACACGTTTCGCCCCTCTTAAATCTAGTGGCACATTTCGCCCCTCAATTTACTGGCACATTTCGCCCCTAAAATGTACATTAAGAAAGCGGCGTTAATTAACTGTGTAATAAGTTAGGTACGAAACGTGCGAGGACGAAATGTGTGAAATTATTAGGGGCGAAATGTGCCGCTAGATTTAAGAGGGGCGAAATGTGCGTGGGACGAAACGTGGGACATTCCAATTTCATAGAATGTATGGGTATAAGTTTTGGCTTGAAAATAAAATTATTATAACAGACGAGCTCTTTTCAGATAATAATGAAGAACATTTCCAACTACTGTAATTCTCGAGTAGATGAATTCTTGATAAAGAATTTAACAGACCTGGGTTTCTTCGGGAATGGTGACTGAAATTCCACTGGGATAGACTATGTTCGAATCCAGTCCTTCCGAGTCCAGGAAAACCTGGAAGTGCTGCAGTTTAAAGCGAGTGAATTTCGCCTCTAGAGATGGACAAAATCGAGGCCCCGTTGAATCCTGTTCTACTAGCAAAAGACTGTTTTTCACATTTTGTTCCACTATTTTTCTCGTCTTCTCAGTGGTTTGCGTTATGTAGCTGCATATTTGGTTTTCAGGAGGAATCGAAACCTTTTCGTTGATAAAACTGAACGAAAGAGGATTGCAATCAGGCAAAATTTTACTGCATTTCGAGAAATCGATTGAGTCTTTATACAGTCTGGGTGGAGTTCCTGTTTTTAGTCTTCCAAGCTGAAATCCCAGACGATTTAGAGTTTCAGACAAACCATACGTCGGAGATTCGTTGACACGACCTCCAGGTTTTTTATTTTGACCACAGAAAAGAGCTCCTTTAAGAAATGTTCCAGTGCATATAATGACGCAACTGGCTGGTACTTTTCCATGACTAGTAAGGACACCTTCACAATGATTTCCACAGTCTTCGGGAGTGGAGCTATCTGCAACAATTAGATCTTCAACTGGCCATGTTTCGACTGTCAAATTATGAAGAGCAAAGATTCTTCTCTGAAACAGATTAATATATTGTTTCACCAATATCTAATTCGGTTCAGAAGGTTAATCTTTAATAAATTAGTTTCCAAGTATTGTTACACTTATCCCACTTGGAAATAGTAAAATTGATGGCCCATCAAACAACAAGTTTTGAATTTGCGTTTTTAATTTGCATTATCATCAGTTTTGGGTATCGAAATGCAAGGTCTTACCTAGACGTACCTGCATCTCCGTTTTGTACAATTCTCGATCTACGAGAGCTCTCGGTCCATGCACTGCTGGTCCTCTGCTTCTGTTCAACATCTTAAACGAAATGCCCGCCATGTCACTCACTTCGCTGCACAATCCACCCATAGCATCCACTTCCGCCATCAGATGGCCTTCAAAACGAAAACAATTAATTCAAATAAATCAACAATATAAATTTACCGATAGTTAATTTACCCACATTACGAGGCCAAACTGTTCACTGGATAGGCGCTTAATTTTGTGTCTGTATCTTCCTGGATTCCAGAGACAAGTCTTTAACAATGTTAAAATTTTGTCGGAACAATCGCAGGAACCTAAAGAACAAAAGAAGAACAAAGTGAACCTACTTGTTGCGGAATCCGCTTACAATTCACAAAATGCACAGTTTGGTCTCGTAATGCAAACTTAAAATAGAGACTGAGCTCGAAACTGATCAGCTCATTATGTTTATTGATCAACAGAACCAAGGACTAGCTAATATTGAACAAAATCCTAAGAAGACACTATTTATAGCCTTCTGAAAAAAAAACATGCTAGGACAAAATCAAAACATAGCCAGAGTCAATGAACGCAAGTAAACAGAAAAAAATACGGACTTAATTTTCATGAAAAAATTCGCTTGGAAATCTGAAAATTAATTTCCATTTTCGAAACAAGAAGTTGTTCGTTCAAGTTTTCGCAATCTTAACCCTTTTGTTGATCGACAGTGGATGTTGCCTTCCATTCAACAAAGGAAATGAACTGAACTTAAGAAAAAATCAAAATTCAAACCACGAAAACATAAAGTGCAACTTCATCAAACCTTTTCCGACCCCTCCGAAGGCCGGGTTGCATGACATCTGGCCAATTGTGGCTTTGCTGTGGGTCAGTAGGAGAGTTTTGCATCCCATTCTGGAGCACACTGCTGCTGCCTCGCAACCGGCATGACCTCCGCCCACGACAATGACGTCATAACTGCAGTCAACATCTAAAGACAGTGGCTGATATTTCACCTTACAATGGAAGGCCTTAATATTGGCATGATCTTTAAGATCAAAGAGCTATATCTATCCTAGATTGCATGAAAAACATGTAATATAGGCATTGATCTTGAAGATTAAAAAACAATTTCTATCCTAGATTGCATGAAAAAAATGTAACAGAAAAAAAACTAAAATGAATACATTTTTTCCAGCTTTCCAATATCTTGATTACGTGATTACCTGAGATTGCAGAGAAGTGTCTTCCCAACCCACATCTTCGACTTTCTAATCTGGTCAAAGACCTCCTGATCAATCTGGGGGCCCATATTGAAGCAGCAAGTGGTTTTATAGAATTCATTTTTCATTCTGATGTCACACACTGAAAAATCTGAAAAGATATCATTAATCTCAAAATATTCAAAACTTTGAGTTTAATTATCAACTAATTGTACTTCCCTTTGATGTCATTCGATTAAGAAATTTTTAGGTAAATTCTCGCAACGAGAGCTAGCCAAATCAAAACACAAAAGAAGCAATTTCAAATTAAAACTATTCTGAATAATATATTTGTTATCGTTTTTAATGGAATGTAGAGCGAAAGTTTTGCTGGGCAAAGAAACAAACTGATTATCAAGTTCAATTTCAATTGAAGTTTCTCACGAAATAACACATGCACAATTATAATTTAATGTAGATTCCAGACAATTAGCTCTCCTCCGTTGTCAAAAGTATCAACTATAGACTATGCGATTTTTCCGTAATCTTTTTTTTCGTCTGTTACATCAAACTAATGGTTAGTTGTTTCTGAAATAAACATTGTTTTTATAATTGGACACTTCTTGAATAATCTCTATTTTTCAGTGCTGGTGGTTGTTCAGCATTTCTTCTTTGGGAAGCAGAAGACAGCACTCGGCACAGAGGAAGTGACGCATGCAGAAGGAATGTCTGTCGCTCACGTGATCCACCAGCTTGGCTCCGTTGTCCGGAAAAGTCCAGTCACAGACCGGGCAACTGTAGTCGCCTGCAATTCAATGCCAAAAATTTACAAAAGATTCAAAACTTAGCTCGTTACAAATTCAATAAGAAATCAAGCTTAAACCTTCGAAGCTGAGTCACAGTAAACGATTATATCAAAAAATATTCGTATTTCGCAATTTTCCGATTCGGAAACCTGCTATTTAATTGGTGAGACCTAATCGGTGAAAATTAAGCCGAATCATAGAAGAGTGCCAGGGTCTTCAGAGCTTACAAACTCAGCCAGGTAATATTCGAACTCTAAAAGGATACTGATTAACTTAGGTGAAGAGTTACGATAATTGCCGCGTGTTCTCTTAGTTAAATAGAGCTACAAATTCAGAAGATGAGTTTACCCGGAATGTGTTCACGATGAGTCAGCACCAGGTGTAGATTGTACTCATCCCGGGTTGCGAACAAATTCGACTGTCCGCTTGTGCCCGGAGAGCAAGAGTCACATCTGAACAAATCTCGAGTCCAGACACTTTTCGGGCATGATGAGCACTTGAACAAATTTCGGAGACCCAGATTTATCTGAACGTGTTTCAGTGGACGTTTGGGGCTGTCTCCTACCTTACTCTTTGGTTTGGCTTTAAAACCTGGGGATATTTTGTTGTTTTTATTGTTATTTTTCTTGTTTTTATTGTTATTTTTGCCCCAATTCCAATTTGACTCTTGCTTCCGATTTTCTGCTTTCTTTGGTGAACTTTTCTGAAGTGAACTCTTACTTGGACCCGGTTGCTGGTCATTTTCTTTCAGAGCTACAAGTCGAGACACAGGAGCTGCTAAGGTTCTGTTGCTTCCTGTGACTAAATTAGTGGCATTATTTACAGCTATTTTAATAGTTACATTTGAACTATCCGAAACCGCGACAACCTCCCTAGAAGCTGTTGTATGCTGATTCGACGATTGTTCTTCGTTGGCAAATCCAATGGATTTCTTCATGTTTTTTGAAGACACTTCGACGTTCGAAGCTTCACGAGTTGGGATTTTTCCTTTACAAACTTTCAAGTGATGAGATATATCCTTTTCAGCGTTGTATAGGCTATCACAGTTTTCTAGGGGGCATACAGTATGGAACTTGCATCTTTTATGCTTCAGTTTGTAATGCTGAACCAAAAGATTAGCTACCGATCGGAATTCATTGTTGGGACACTCATTGCAGAAAAAGGTTGTCGGCACTAGAATCTTGTGATCGTTTATTCTGTGCGCTGCTTCTTCGTAAGCATTGACGAAACTCTTCGAACAGTCTTCAAATCTACATGCGAACGTCGAAACCTTAGAAATACTGAAATCACAGTCCTCGCATTTGAGTTTTCCCTCGACATTCGTAAACGCCAAAACATCCTCGGAAACCGACTTGATACAGTCGTGTTTTTGGTCACGTGTCTTCATTGCCGAAAACATGTATGAGCAAGTTCGGGCTCCGAACTCGCAAAACTGATGAATTTTACAGTATGAGTGAAAATCACAACAATGTTTGTAGAACAGTTTGGAGTCTTTAAACGAGTAGTTGCAAACTCTGCAATTGAATGGAGCGTAGAACTTTTTGTTGTGCTTAGATCCTAGATGGATCATGAACTCCATGTTGTCCACAAGAATCGAACGATTTTTCTTAGGAAGATGATTTTTGCAGAGCTGACAGCTGTAAATTTTGGTTTCTGTTTTAACTTGAGAACAATCTACACACTGTTTAGCACCTGAAACACGTTTACAATTCACACAAAAAAGCATTTTGTGAGACTGAAAAAAATGAATCAGTTTTATGCATTACTAAAAATAAGAAACAGATAGTCCATTACGATCTGATCTGTTCCGTACCCAAATATTCCAACCGTTATTACCACAAGTCAAAAACCAGTTTGACTCGTGCTACATGCTATGGAAACGTCTGCAGCTATATTACACCTTCCTTGCTGATTGAAAGACGTCTCAACTAGTCTATCTTTATTTAATCGCTCTTGCACTCGCTAATATCCAATATCCGAAGAAAAACCAACTACCCAATTACGTTATCAGTATAGAACAAACCATCTAAAAAGCTAGCAGCAAAACGGAAGGAAAAATATCAAACGAAGTCAAATGGTCCATTGACTGTCCCAACTACTCTAACTTATAATACAACTTACAAAGAAGACGATCATGAGAGATGGGACCGCGTGAGTCGACAACTCGTAGCAGGCGACAAACCGTGAGAGTATACTAAGTATTCACACGCATCATTCCTGTCGCATCGATTGTGAGCGCCGCAGAGCAAGCTATCGCTACTTGCCAATGCCGTGCTACGAACTGTCGCTTATTACATTTTGTCGCCAACCATGAAATCAGAAGTCCCGAACCAGAGCGGCCAATGTCCTCATCACAAATACCCCAACGCTTTAAGATAAATGTCTTGAACGGGGGTGAGAACGCACAGGAAATTACAAAAAGAACCTCGAAATGGACATAGTTGGGCATTAGACGAACTCAAAGATACACACACTGTATTTATAGAAAGAATTCCATACACCCTATAGACATTTATACTGAACAAACTGATACCATCAGAAAAAACTACTCAACGAAGCACGCATATGCATTAACTCAACAATCCTTTCCATCATTAAACTACCCAAAGGTGAACCAATGCCCAGTTAACCCACTTGAAGCTAATAATCCCTTTAAAAAACTTTTCTTACTTATCGCTATTTTCGTACCAACTCACCGCTAAGCACTACCATCCACCAATATATAAACCACGACATCAACAACTAACTGCCAACTATAGAGCGCGTCGAAACGTGGAGACTTTTTCATTCCAATATCGACACAACCGCCTGCTGAATCTCACCTCCCTTCGCAACTTGTGAACCGAATGACGAACAAGAAAGGAAGAAAAACTATACACAGGTGCGAAAAAGAGCTTCGCAACACTTGCAATGAAATAAACATAGCATGACAAACTGGTCGACAGTAAATGAGAGGAAAACCGCTTTTCCGAGAACTTATCTTTAGATGTTGGAAAAAATTAGATCGACCAGAATTTTCATGTTTGTTTCAAATCGTTTCGAAAAAATCTCATTTTAAGAACACGCCATCGAGGACAACTAATCTAAAATAGAACCGGAAGAAAACTTATGGAGCGGTAAGAAAGCCGACAAAACTCGACCGACGCCCTTAAGCCGAATATTAAATCATCTAAAATAGTCTTAAATATATCTAAATTAAATTAAAGTCTCAAAAAAGTTTCAAAGCCTCCCTCCCGCGATATATAAAGATAAGACACTTTTACGCTGATCAAACGACGCAGCATGATGTCACTAATATGATATAATATATACCTTTTGAGCCGAGTAATTAGACAATTATGCAATTGAAAAAATACGAAAATCTACAATACGAGTTGATAAATTTTCAACCAACATGAAAAACATATTTCGAATAAAACGGGCACTGAAAAAGCAGACATGCTCAAATGAAACTACAAATTTGGAGATAACCACTAGTTTCAGTCATTCTATGATTAAGGTTATCAACGGTAAAAACGCCTAGTACCTGGTTGCAATAGCCGTGCTTATCGCCAGGGCTAAACAAGATTACCCGTTAGTTTGCAGCAAGTAGCACAGAATGTTTACCACAGTTGTTAAGATTTTTATATATATTTTTTTTCAAACAAAGTCAGCTTTTTTATGTTATCGAGATCCTAAAAGAAAGCTAAGAATTTTACTATCGGATTCAAATGATTATTATAGTAGTCCTTAATCAAAAATGATTTCAAAGAAAATGAAAAATCAAATTTTTCACTCTTTCTACACTTTTTCTATATAATTTCTTCTATTTGTAAGTACCAAGAAAATTTTCAACAAGGATATCCGGATACTGTGCAAGTAGCACAGAATGTTCCGACCATAGTCTTTCAAAAACTACAAGAAAAAAAGTGTTTTTTTTTTCAAATTAGTTTTTCTGGGTGGTGTGATAAAAGGATCTGACGTAAAACTTAGGCATATTCGAATAAAATTAAAATAGAGCATAAATTATCTACTGAAAACGGCCTAAATTGAGCTTGAAAAAACGAGCTAGTCTTAAGACGAAAAATCAAAAATTTCAAACCAGTTCTCGACACTAGAAAAAAAAATTGGGAATTCTTTAATGTTTTCGAATCACGACTCAAAAGCATTATTATTACAACAAAAACTCTGAAATCTGAAAATTTCATTACAGACCGAATTATCAACTGTAAGGATCCCAGGTTACCAGATCACTCGACTGCATAGCACCTGTCTGCGATCTCTTACCTTTTCCGGTGATCGAAACAAAAACTGCAAACCAAGCGAAAAACAAAATCACGCACGATTTGACAAGTCCTCCCTCAATAACTACGCATTGAAAAGCAGAAAGACAACTTCCCTAAACAAAATACAGTGTTTAAAAAACTGATTAAGGTAGAGCAACCGTGTGCCTTCCTTGCAGAATGCCATATAATCCTGATCTTTCACTACTTAAAAATTGAACCGCAGGGCAAAAGAAAGATTTAACCGATCCGCTAAGGAGCACAGATAAATGCACATAAAACCGCTTCATTAAATACTCTTCTTCAGTAGATCAACCAAGTCTATTATTCGTTAACCTTGAAACTTACCGGACACCCCTGCCCTAACCCTAATCGGAGAATGAGTATTAGGAGACGGATCAGCCTGGCCGGCTTCGGAGATGCTCCGAACCCAAAAACCCGAGCTTTGCAAGCAATCGGCGCTCCATTGTTGGGAGCTTGAGGTTGTGCCATTTGTAGAAAGCTGAAGACGGACCCCACAACGAACTCTCGTCTAGCTTAGTGCAATTTCGCTCCTGCTAGACCACTCTGTTTAACTCATACCTAAACAGACCTGGCCCCACTCACTTTCCACACGATTGTCCCCTCCCAGTAGCCCCCCCCCCCCCCCATGGCGCCAACAATATATTCTCTTTTCACTTAACCCCAAACCCATTCATTGACCTTTTACACTGCTGTCGTACTGTATAAAACAGCTAGCTTTGTCAGGTTAAAACGCAATTTGAACCAATCGAGGTACCTGTATTCAGTCCATCGACATATCACGAATACTATTCGAACGACTGTCAAGGCCACCTCATGTGTTCCGCAGACAGAAAGAAACAATAAATTAGACACGATCAAAGAGTAGCCGCTTAATCGGCACAACCAAACAACTGTCCCGCTTCATGAAAATCAGTTTTGAAGAATTTTGCAGGAAATAAAAAATCTTTACGTAGCAAACACCCATATATTCAAAATTAACCCTACGAAGTTCCGATTTAACTGTATCGGCAATTGTAAAAGTTGGAAATTGGAAAAGAGTCAATTGCAAGTGCAAAACCGGAAACATATATTTGACTTTTTCAAATACTTTATAACTTGGCGATATCCAAAAAATATCATCAATTTTCAGTTTTGTTTTCAATTTCAGGAACCTCCCGAATAAAAATTTTCCCGAAAAAACAAACATTAAAATGCACAACATAAAAAGTGATAAATCATTTCCCGTTCATTGGCAATTATCTTTCACTCAGTCAAACAGCGGAAAATCAATTTTGCTCGTCAACAACTTTTCGAAACATTCTCCTGAAAAAAACCAAAGAAACAACGTGACCTAAATGACTTGCTTCACTTCGTTCAATGACACTTAAGTTTCCGTAAAATTTTACCAAAATTAGAAAAAGCGAGAACTTCTTGATAGCTTCCTAAAAAACCATTTAAAATCGTCCATTGACATTGAAAACTTTCAAATTAGTATTGCCTCCAATCTTCACGAGCAAAAACATTCGTACTTTCTTTAAACACCGACGGAACTGCTTCAAGCTTTTAGGATACAGCTTATAACTTGGCGATATCCAAAAAATATCATCAATTTTCAGTTTTGTTTTCAATTAAAGGAACCTCCCGAATAAAAATTTTCCCGAAAAAACAAACATTAAAATGCACAACATAAAAAGTGATAAATCATTTCCCGTTCATTGGCAATTATCTTTCACTCAGTCAAACAGCGGAAAATCAATTTTGCTCGTCAACAACTTTTCGAAACATTCTCCTGAAAAAAACCAAAGAAACAACGTGACCTAAATGACTTGCTTCACTTCGTTCAATGACACTTAAGTTTCCGTAAAATTTTACCAAAATTAGAAAAAGCGAGAACTTCTTGATAGCTTCCTAAACAACCATTTAAAATCGTCCATTGACATTGAAAACTTTCAAATTAGTATTGCCTCCAATCTTCACGAGCAAAAACATTCGTACTTTCTTTAAACACCGACGGAACTGCTTCAAGCTTTTAGGATACAGCTCGAACTACTATTGGAATATCTTCAAAATGAACTATCAATAAACCCATACTTAACTCAACTTTAAACAGCTTAATCTTCGCCCTTTAGGAAACTACTGAGAAAAAACTACGTCATCAAACTATCCAGAATAACGCCACACAAAATGAATCATTTGTACCGTTTTACCGATACGAACCAATCAACTCAACATTTCATTGAATTAATTCAGTACTTTCAGGTGTTTAATTACCAGTGAAATCTAAATTATAGGATTAATCAATTTTGCGAACACTAAATCCAATACTATGGGGTCCATCTTTAAAAGGTCGGGGAGTACAATTTTCAATGAAAATATTTGGCAGCCAGTTGTTTACACGAGTAAGGACCAATGATATCTTTAGTTCAAGATAGGCTGCGAATTTGGCCAAAGCAATTACTTTATTCGCTGATGAGTGTACAAGTTGTTTCCAGCTCTTAAAAATCTATATCCGGAACCCAAATTACAAGGGGTGCCTCAAATGTTGGCAAAATCAAGTATCCAGTCGCACAGGTAATTAAGCATCTGAGAGTAAAGGTGCTCCTTCAAAATATCTCGAAACTTACAATTGAACGACAAAAAACTTGCTTTGTTTCAAACTGAGACCAAAAAAAAACACCCAGATCTTTCACTAACTTCAAC
Source organism: Symsagittifera roscoffensis (assembly GCF_963678635.1). Lineage (NCBI taxonomy): Eukaryota > Metazoa > Xenacoelomorpha > Acoela > Convolutidae > Symsagittifera > Symsagittifera roscoffensis. The sequence continues at coordinate 72,753,546 of NC_087065.1, read as the reverse complement.
GACATCATACCATTTCTTAACGAACTCACAAACAAGTCATTCCTGGGCCTTAGAAACACAAATAGATTTTTAATTCACTTGCATGTCTATCTGAAACAAAAACAACGCGAGATATCATAATACTTTTCGTGTCTTGAAATGAAACAACGTACCTAGATTTTCCATTGATTCCAAACACTTGATATCCACGCAATCAGAACTGCCGCTCAGGTGTTTTTCTCTTTCGTTCACATTCGGAAACAGCATCTGGCACTGCAAGTTGGGACACATAATGTGCATCTTACAAATTTGGTGATTTTTCAGCCGGTGTTGGCGCCAGCGACCTCCAGATACACTTTCTTCGCTCAAGTGTTGCGGACATTCCGTGCAAGAGTAGTTTACACTTTGCGGAATAGTGACTGGCAAATTGTGATCATACATCATGTGTGCGTAGAACTCCCGCTCATCGGGGAAGATAGCGTCGCAGTACTTACACTTATACGTGTCCGAAACAACCAAACCTAGACTACAACTTGAACAATACTTCACAATTTGATGTTCTAAATGCTCGTATGGCTGTTCGCTCATAATCTGGTTGGGCTTGAAGTAGAAGCAGTCATTTTGCAGATGGGTTTTCAGGCTATCGGCTGACATAAGCACCTCGCATTTTGGCTCAAGACACCTCACGTGTCTATGACAAATTCCATGGGAAATATACCTGTGATTTCGCAGGCCTTCCAAATCATCAGTATAGGAATCTTCTTGAGTAGGACATGCGTAGCATCGAAAATCTCCGGTTGCCTTCTTTGCGTGGGACATTTGCAAATGTAACAGAAACTCATCCTGGACATAAATCCTCGGCTCTTTACCAGGTAAACACCTCTCACACTTGTACTTTTGGTTATTTCTATTTATGGCCATTTTTCCACAGTCGATGCAAACTAGAAACTTTCGTGGATCTGATTTAGTCAGAAGTTCCAGGCGTTTGGAAGCATCGCTAGATAGCCTACCCAAAAACAAGTCATCTAAATTTGGAATGGACATCGTATGTTTTGAATTCAAGTGCTCTTTCAGCTCGTTAACATTACCAACTATTAACTCGCTGCAGCCGAAACTACACTCAATGTGCTCAGAACAATAATGAGAAGCCTTATGCTCGAAAAACTCTTCGTAAGAGGGACATAACTTATCACAGATGGGGCATTCTGGAATGGATTGTCCGACTACAGTATCTAGTGCTGCTTTATGTATGGTCCTCATGTGGTGTTCCATAGCTTTGTAATCCACAGTACTAATTGAGCATGACTTGCAGATCATCGGCATAGGATGGTATGTCAATGGGCACTTGGTGCAGTGCACGTAACCTTTTTTGATCAAACTGTCTCGGTTACTTCTAACTACGCACTCTTTAGCACCATCTATGTACTGTTTATCTCCAAAAACAGATCTATTTGTCACTAGAAATAACTTCACAAAATTAGATCGACTAGAAAAATCTTCTCTTCCTGGGTGACTCAAGTATAAATACTTGTACTTCTCAAGTAAGGTTTTTCCACCCGGTGACAGATTCGTGTTAGTCGCGATAGCGTCTGCCGAACTTCTTTGCCTCGCAAGTGGAGTCGTGTTCAAACTATTTGAGACTGAATTGTCATTAGTGTTTTCCTCCTTTATACTGATTGGATCATCTTCAATTAGATCGACGACTTCGATTGTCTTTTTCTTAATCATAGACGGACCATCATGTCTATTTGGAGCTTTAACTAGTCTGGTAGCGAATCCAGCTGGTTCTCTATTCAAACTTGAATCACATTCTTTTTCAACTAAGCTAACTTGTTTCAAAGGCTGCGGAGACGGCGATGGACTAGCGTTTTGACTAATAGTTTTGTTTTCATCTTCTTTCGGAAGGCTATTTAAAAAACATTTGTCGGGTGAAAGCTTTTTTGTCGACACGTTATTTTCCTCTAAGGTATTTTTTAGACTTTCGTTAATTTGCGCCTCTGCGTCCGTGACTGTATCATCAACAGTTAGTTGTAAATTTTCATTAAGAGCTATCTTTATATTTGAATTATCGATGGTCAAAATTGGTTTCAGGGGATTAAAAGTTTCCTTCAGTTTAATAGATTGAACAACTTGCTCGTCATCTTCTTGCTCGTGTTCATCTTCACTGTCGAGCAAGCTTACGACTTCTACTTTTCTGGACTTCGCACATGTTCTTTTCGCTTTCTGAGTGCAAACCTTCTCGGCTGGTTTGATAACCTTCGCTGTGCCAGTTGAAACCTTTTCAGTTACCTTACTTGCCAATTCCTTAGTAGGAAGCCCCATTTTTGACCTAATGGATTGTTTCAAAGCTTCTTTGGGCTTCAATTTCAGTAAATTTTTTGAATCGGCTATCTTCTTTTTCTTGATGTTCGTTTTCGGCGAAGTCAGACTAGCCATGTTAACTTTGGCTAGCTTTCGTTTCTTGGCAACGGCGGTTATTTCCTTCAAGGTTACCCAAGCTTTTGATACTTTCTTACCCTTTTCTAACTCTTTTCCTGTGTTTATGGCGCTGCTACTCTTTCTAACATTTGATTCAAGGTTTACGTCAGAGTGGGCAACTTCTTCTGTAGATTCTGTATTCATCGGAAGTTCCGAGCTCTCATCTCTTTGCTGAACTTTATCGATGCCTATGGATTTTCCGGATTCCTTTCCAATAATCTCCCTGTCAACAAGTCCTTCAGGCTTTCTGTCACACTTCGTAGCAAACGCATTGTTATTATTTTCCAAAATAGTCGGCGAATCAGATTCAGTTGGCTTGTTTTTATCCAAACCTATCAAAGGATTGTTCACATCGTTGGTACGTGTGTTAATACTATTTCCTAATTCGTTTTCTTCAGCGGCGATTCGTCTAACAGATATCGGACACTCAATTGATGGTTCTCTCATTTCGGTGTTTACTTTTTGGGAAGACAAGAGTCCTCGAATTTCGGCAGCAATCACACGGTCAAAAGATAGAACCGTATTAGACCTATTTTGTTTCACTTCATTTCTTTCAAGGCCAAGTGCTCTAATTTGAGATAATCGAACCTCTTCGTCACTACTAACAGAACTCGTGGTCGACAAATTAATATCCGAAAATGAATCAATTGTATGTTCTGCTTTTATTGGCGTGCTGGACGAATGCTTCGATTGAAACTGTTCTAACGCCAATTTGCTCTCTTCGCTAGCTTCATCTTCACAATCATCTGAGGTTGAATTTACATAACTATCATCCGATTCTTCGTCTGAAAGTTGGTCACACTCTGTCTTGATTGGTTGGAACTCAATTTTAACATTTACACCTGCAATTTCATTTGAACTTTGATATTTAGAGGGTTCAGGAATCGAAGTTGTGCCAGACTCATTAGAGCTCTTTTGGGATCCCTGTGCGGGTCCCAGCGTCATTGATACTTGAGGCGACTCGAAAAATGTAGGACTAGAAATTGCCTGCTCTTGATGAGTTTCCTGTTCGATCGACGTCCGTGGGGGCTCTAAGTCCATCACTGATTCAAAATAGTCTTCATAACTAGAATCGGCTGAGTAAAGTATCCCTCCCTCCATCTCTAAGCTGGCAGTGGTTGCATCAGACATGCAAACATCTTCAGCAGCTCCTAGACGAGAAGAACTGGCGTGTAATTCTCGACTAACAGTTAAATCTCCATTGAATTCACCCGCATTCCCTGTAAGTTTGGTGTTTTTGACTAAGTCGTCTACCGAGCATGCTGTAATATTTGCCATTAAATTTGGTGCCTGAGAAACAGAAGTTCTTGGTAGGTCACAATATTGAGTTTTGTTCACTCCCGCACAAGCTTGTGTATTCTTGGAAGTTTGACATTTCTCAATAACATGCGGGACAACCCTGCCACTTAGCTCCACATTTTCAAATGAGCTATTATCTACGGAAAATTTCCCAACGTTAGTCTGAAACTTATCCAATCCTGGTGCTACCAAGCTCCTAAGTCCGTTATTTGCTTGACAACTCGACTCCAGTAAACAAGGATTTATATCTAGATGCTGCGCAATAGTTGACTTTTTATTACTTTTTTCATTCATTCTACGATTTTCGGGCTCTTCATTTGCTTCAATTTTTATTTCCATTTCTTTTGTTTGTTCAATACTTTTTGAATTATGGACATTAGCGTCATGAAGAGCCTTCAAATTTTTGATGGTACATTGGCACAAGCTACAAAAGAACCCATGAACCAAGTCCAGATGCGCTTCTAGCGTCTTCTCAGTTAGAAGATCAATACATCCTTCATCGCACTGTTTATGTTTATCAGAACAAAGGTGCTTCTCTTTCAAATGCAGGTCAAAATTCTCAACCAACTCAAAACTACTTCCGCAGAAATCGCAATCCAACTTTTCAGGTACTTTGACTACACTACTATGATTCGCTTCAACATGCAATAACAACTCTGATAGCAAAATAAATTTTGTTTCCTTGAATTGATTTTCACAAACTCTACACTGAAACCCTCCTTTCAGAGGACAAGAGTATTTGCATAGTTTACATCTAGTCCATGTCGCTTTCTCAGCTATAGAAGCCGACGGTAGCTTGAACTCGCTTATCGATTTTGATTGGACGAATTCTGTGTCACTTATTGGTGACATAGAAGCTGCCTCTGAAATCGGCGAGAAATTGATGGCATCTAAAAGTCCACTCAGTTCGTCTTCTGCTTGCTGACCACACGTGTAAACCTCAGCTGGTCGCGACTCTTTTACTTCACATTCTTTAATTTTCTCTGTCTTCAACATTTGCAAAGCATCCAAAACACCTCTTTCAATAATTAAGTTACTTATAGAAGTCGCTGGTTTTGTATTTTCCACTTGACGCACTAAATTGAAAGAATCTTTGGTCAAATTTAGCGTTCGCGTTGTATAACTTCCATCCACTTGTAGTGTTTTTTGAGTTTTGCCAATCGATTTCTCGAAAACTGGAGATCCATTCTTCGTCTTGGAGCGCTTTGGGCTCCTCTTTTCATGATTCTTGGAAAGCGGCGATCTACTTCTTGGTCTACTTTTGCTATGATCTTTACCGTGAGAAGACCTACTCAATGATCTTTTACGACTTTTTGATTTTTGTTTTCGAGCTCGACCTCTCGATCTTGACCGTGAACGTCTTTGGGACTTTGATGGTTTTCTATCTCTGGAACCCGAACGTCGTCTTGACTTAGATCGATTTCTCGGCGATATTCTACGCGAGCGTTTCGAGGACGAATCATAGTCGTTTCCACTTCGTGAACTACTACTACGACTCCTGGATCGTCGCCTCGTTTTGAGCGACCCGGAGCCACATGTTCCTCTGGAACCATGTTCATTTTTTTTCTTAGAGGACCTTTCGTCTTTTCGCTTTTCTTCATCTCTTTGTTCTTTCCTCTTACTTCTGTGCAAATTTTCAATAGCTCCTTCTAATTTTTCCAAATCATGCTCACGATGTTCATAGTGGTGATCTGGATATAACTGACGTTGATCGGATTTTTCGTTTCCTGTTCTTTCATCGTATGGGTTGAAAAATGGGTCTTCGCTGCTTTCAAAAACCGTGTTATCCTCAAGATCGCTTATCGGCTCGCCATCTAAGTCTTCAATCAGCGATTTGCTGGTGTTCAGATTGATAGAAATAGGAACTGGCTTTGATTTCTCTGGTCGAACTCTTAAATCTGATTGCAAATCGTTATTTTCCTTTGACAGGTCTCTGATATTATCTTCAATGTTGTTGTTTATTCCTACAGAATCTCGCGACCTAGCCAGAAAACTATCCATATCGAACGCAAGATTTCTCTCTGACAAAGTCCTGTCATCGTTATGATTACTGCGAGCTGAACCATACGCTAGCTCTCGTTCAGGCATTGGTTCTCTACGTGTGCTGGAAACTGGAAGGTCGTTGTTATACAAATTAGATCGACTGTTCTTACTGCGACTCACTGGGCCTAAAATCAGAGATATCAAAAATTTTCCTCGATAAAACATCTAATATTTAACCACAGAAAAGGATAGATGATTTAAATAAATCGTTCAATACTACCTGAAGCATTGGATTCAAATTTATTACCATCTCTGCGCGGTCCAACGGTTGCATGGAGTGGAATAGTCGGCACTGCTTTCACATTTACAGCACGCTTTCCATACTGGGCATCATGATAAACTGTCATATGTTCACTCAGCGAACAACTCAACACATCATTGCATACCTGGCAAACATGCTCCGAGTATACGTGCTCAGCCATGGAGCGAGAGTGCGTTTTTGGGATTAAGGTTTTGCACCCAAACGTGCACTCTTCGTGATCAGACGTGCACATATGGTTGCTGTAGAAATGGGCTCTTAAAGCATTTGGGTTCTTGTTGAACATCTGATGACAGTTCTGCACGTTACACTGAAACTGAGTCATTTTCACGCAACCGTGATCTTCCTTTTCGTGTACGTATCTATCGACGACTGTTGTGAACTTCTTCGAACACGCGAAGCACGGAAACTTATCACTTGGGTAACTCAGCTCACAGTTTAAACTCTCACAAAAATACTCCATGTGCTTTTTTGGCGAGTCTTTGGACATTATGGGTTCTGACGAAGCAATCATGGCATGACATATTGCACTTTTGGGGTTTATTGCTTTCCAGTGTTTTTCCTTAATAAGTTTTCCAACATACTCCTCGAAGTACTTCTGACGGTCCTCGTTTCCTATGCCGTATTCTTGCAGAATCTCTTTCATTCCCTCAGTCAGTTTCTTAATTCTCTTTTCAGAAGTCGCATGCGGCTCTTTCACAACACCTTCATAACGATCGCTCATGGCTTTCATCATCGGTGACATTTGCTCGTCGTCTTCTGCTTCCGAAACCGTTTCATATTCTATTTCCTCAGCCCTTGGTCGATTCTGCTTCTGAAACCTTTCAAGTCTAATTTTGATGACAGACTCCAAACTCTTGCCATCTAACGGTCCTTGAGAAGCACCGCTGAACGAGGGTCTATCATAAGCGTTCGCCTCTTCCATAACTTTTTGGGCCTTTACTCCTCTCGGTCCAAACTGCTTTTTTCTTCCAGAAAACTTCACGCCTTTCGGCGGCTTGAAACCGTTGTAGAGATAACCAAACCTGTAAAGTAACTCTTATTACACGTGTGGATAAATATAATGCAAAGTTAGGTTTATACTTTCTACCCTGACTGTTTTCAAGGACCACTTTGGGCAACATTTACCTCCAATTTCGACTAAGGTTTCACACCAACTGAGAGCAAATGTTATCAGCTATCTTCTATGTAAGTATTAATATTATGTTTCATCAAATTATCATCATATTCGGGGTCTTAAAATGCTAGCTTCAAAATCAGCGGAGTGAACATCTTCTCAGCTAGAGAATTTAACTGTTCGCCGTTATAACTTTTTGTAAATGGCAAAAACTACCATTTTTAGACCCAGAATAACCTGCTGTCTTTTAAATCAAACATTGATACTTTCATAAAGAGTAGCAGAGAACATTTTTTTTTCGATCCATGTAACAGCTTTGTCCAAAAATGGTTTTAGAATATAGCCATTTCAGAGACTAAAACGTGGACGAATGCAAGAAGCTACGCCTCCAAAAATTCACTGTTACAGGCATCACTAGAGAATTTTGCAACAAAAGTGTGCATCGATTTCAATTGGCGATAAGTTTGTTAGCATTTTTGTAGAATTTTCTATTTTTCAAGCGAGCATGCATGATACACTATTGGACAAACTTAAACGCAAGTGTATCATGAATGCTCACATGATAAATAGAGAATTCGACAAAAATCCTTAGCAAACTCGTCGTCAATTGAAATTAATGCGCACTTCGTTGCAAAATTCGGATCAATTGAGCAATCATAACCCCCCCCCCCCCATTCTCGCGTACTCAATAGGTACTTGAGACATGTTTATAACCACTTGAAAATAGTTTGAATGACATGAAATCACAAAACATATTTTCCAACGAATGTGGAAAGCCAAAATTTACGATGAAAAGCTCTAAAGTTTCATTTAGATTGAAAAAAAAAGAATCAATAAAACAGGCATAAAAAGCGACTTTTTTCTTTTTTAAAATGGCAAAAACTTTTTGCGAACAATATAAAGGTGCTGCGGAGAACCGTTTTTGCTATTCAGATACAAGTCTAGAGCACCAACCCTGGTAAATTGCTTTCTTCGATGAGGCTATGGTCGCCTAAACAAAATTTTGCAAAAAAAAAAACATTTTTTTTCCATAAATTTCGATTTTTTTCTAAATTTTTCTCGATACTCATGTGAGATAAACTTCGTTCGGTCAATTGATTGCGTGCTATAAACACATCATCCATCTACTTGTGTTTGCTGACGTCTTTTTGTAGAGTTTATTCGGTTTTGCTGGGGGGGGGGGAGATAGCTCAATTGGTCATTACGGGGGGGAGATTGCTCAATTGATCCCAAAATTCTCTAGTGCGTTGCCTGTAACAATGAAACTTTGGAGGTGTAGCGACTTGTATGCGTGCCGCTTAGCATGTGCAATTAAAGTAACTACTCACTTTGTTGCGGCACGTATCATATTCAGTTTTAGTTACAAACGTGATAAAACTAACTCAATCCTAATTGCGCTAATAGCGGCGTGCTAAGCGGCACGCATGCACGTGGGCAGCTCGTCAAATTTTCTAGCGCAATAACCTGCAATTTAACAAACTCGATTTTTACATACCTTGGATCTGTGCTTTGTTTTACAGCTTCCGCTGCAACATCTGGACCATCAAGTCCAAAGAAGGACTCGTTATGTACGTTATACTGCCTTCTTGGTTCCTCTTGGCCCGGTGCCTGACTCTTTCCTAACTGCTGCATTAATCTGTTCTGTACCCTTCTGGTATGACTTGACGAGCAAGACAATGCTGCCGGCTCATTAATCACGTTCACTGTCAAACTTTCAGACGACTTATCAATTGAGAACTCTGCTTTATCTTTTTTACGGTCACTCGACTGCTTGGGATCAGACTTTTTGGGGGCAATGTGCTCAATTTTGATATCGTTTTTCTGCCATTTCATTGACTTGTTTACAATTCTTGGAACTCCTGCATGATTGGTGAACCTCGAAGCCTTGTCCCTTTCAGTAGTGGACAGACTCTGAGTCAATGATGGTGAATCATTGGAGGCCCTTGATGACTTGTTGTCATATTCATTTCTACGATTAACACCAGAAGCACCAACTACCGACAGTGGGATGACATTGACAAGATTTGGATCCAAAAAATTATCAGAATCTCTGAATTCATCCGCGTTACTCGTCAGACTATCCGGCAAATCCATCGGAGCAAGTTTTTTTCTTACGACCGGTTTCATTTTTACTGAAAAGTCTTAACACATTTTTTTCTAAAACTACGCCCATTTAAGTTTTGATTGGTAAAATGTATGGTCCTATTTTTCATTACCCACAAACTGTCTGAAAATCAAATTTCGATTACGGTAATTCAGATACACAAGCTTCTGTTATCACTCCCATAGTTCATCCTGAAATTACAACTCAAACCATTTTTTTGCCTTTTCAATGATCATGATTCCTTCCTTAAAAGCTGTATTTTATCCGAATGAAGTTTTTAAGGAGAGAAAAGTAGTAATCACTTGTTGTTCTGACCATTGAGACACTTAGTCATCAGGTGTGTTTTAGTTGTTTTTTTTTTAGCTTTTTCCACGGTAAATCAGGTACCATTAACCATCATCAGAGTTATAATCCTATGTAATGTTGAAAACCCGAAAAAGGGTTGCTAGTGTCGACAGTGCAAAGTTTCTACTTCTAATCGATTAGGTCGTTGGAAGTCCTGCCTCAAACAGACATCATTACTAGAACAGAGGTTCTTGTTAGAATACAGAGGTCGTTGCTAGAAAACAGTAGCTTTTCGTTTTTTCGAACTTTTCATAAATAACATTGATGGAAAATTCCAAAATTACGATAACACCAGCTTATTTGTGAAAATTTTCTTGAATAGAAAAACATCTCGGTGGCAAAGGAACGTTTCACACAACCGAGGCGAAGCTGAGCTTCGCACTACTTGTGATACAAATATGAATGGCTATGAAATTCAAACTAAAAAAATTCAAAAAGTCGTTTTTGTCAGTAAAAAATCCTACAAAAGCCCAAAATATCCGGAACAAAATCGCCTGCACCATAGAAAACTTTACAAAGAGCTTTGAGAAAGCTAAATAGAAGCCAACTTTTCGAAAAATAGGCCTTTCTGCGGAACTAAGCAGATAATACCCGTACTGAACTTTTTGTGCCATTTCACGGCTGATCATCCATTTAGCAGGGGAGAGAATATTCTCAGGACTGTTCCCCCATTATGCAGGGCTGTTCACAAGTGAGCATGCGTATTTTTCTACAGACGTGGTCGTACCTGGATCTTACATGATCAGACCTGAGTGAAACATGTTCATACCTGTCGCAGACATGATAACGACTGACTGAAAACTTGACAAATTCACTTCGTATCTTGACTAATTGGTCTTTGTTGTTAAAAATTCACTTTTTCAGATTTTTTTTGAAATGAGCTTATCCAAATTTACCTCCTCGAGTCAAATATCTTCAAATGAAGAAAATTATGTCGCATCTACATCCCAAAAAAGAGGACGTCAGGTTAGTTTCAGGGGATCAACGGGAGGGATAGTCGAAAAAACTAAGAATCCCCGGTTTGAACTATAAAGCATTGAATTGAAGCAATTCGTCACAAAATTTTTTGGCCAATAATCCTTCAATTTTCGCGAACCAGTAGCCGCAATAATTGCGAATAAATTAAAAAGATTTGATTGGTTGATACTGATGATCTCATTGAATAAATTAACAACAAATGTGCGACTACTTTTTAACGCATGATTTTTGTCTAACTTTATTTGTTAAGCATTTATTTAAAGTGATGAAGTTTTGACTAACAATTAGTTTTATGTTGACAGGAAACAGAGAAAAGTATCCACATGCCCCGCTACTAACGACTCCCTGCTGGCAATTAAAGAAAGATGCATCTAACGACTACAGTAAATTTTCAAAAAAAAAACTTCACCGATGTCAGAAAAAATTTGAAAAAAAACTAAAAATTTGAAGTAAAGTGTCACATTATCAAGCTGAGTTTATGATGTTGTTACAATTTAACCATTTCTTTAATTATCTTATAATACTGAAGATACCGATTTGAGCATATTCGGTTCAGGCATGGCCATGTATCCTGCAGATGTGAGCATGTTTAGTTCAGGTATGATCATGTATCCTGCAGGTGTGAGCATGTTTAGTTCAGGTATGATCATGTATCATGCAGGTGTGAGCATGTTCAGTTCAGGCATGATCATGCATGCTGCAGGTGTGAGCATATCTTCAGTTAGCACACCTGATGCAGGTCTGATGCAGGTATGTGCATGCCGAATATAGACATGCTGCACATCTGTTACAGACATGAATTTTGCATGATTTTACAATGATCAGATATGATTATGGCCAAAAAGTTCGGTACGGGTAAGCAGACAGACATTAAAATTAGCCAAATTGTTCTAATTGCAAGAAAAACAAGTCTCAACTGGAACTAGAATCGAACTCCCGGGTTTTCTCATTTCAAACATTGGGGTTACAGCAACCTGGAATACAGCTCAACCATCGAGCTACGGAAAATTAGCCGAAAAAAATTAAGCAGACGGACGATAGTCCGAAAATGCACAAAAGCTCTAGTTTGCAAAAAGGGCCCTACCTGATTCCAACCGCAAATAGTTGCCGTCTCAAGCAGTTGTTTTACCTCTACGCCAGATGCACCGGATGGTTGATTGGATTTGAATTTGTTATTACCAGGAGGTAACAAAGCCGAAATAATCTCAACAGAGACCCTTCATGCAGAAAAGAATTTCAGAAAAGTTCTTAACTTATAAAAAAAGTCCCTTTCCCCTCAGAGCTCACACGAAAAAAGTGAAATTTTAACAAAAAAGTGAAATATATTTTTTTAAAGGTTCAACAGTTAATTAAAATTTGTATCTGAAAAATACAGAACGATACAGACAATTTCAATATAGTAAAAATGCACAGCATCAAACCATCCAAAACGGTGTGCAACGACAGGCCGAGTTGTGGTACTCGGGAACCATGAACAGATGGAAGTAGAGCGGGCGATAGACACTGATGGACATGGAACTGGGTTGAGGGAAATCTATAGCAGAGGGACAAGAAGGACGACACGGGAAAGAACAGAAGAAAGGCGCATCTAGGAGAGAGTGAACTAAAAGACAGACTATCGGGAATTGAGAATATTTACATCAGCATCCACCATTCTTACTGGAGAATCTCTCATTTTCTTTTTACCGCGTAGGGCTATCAGAGCGGACTTGATGACGGTAAAACTCAGGCGCTTTCTTATATAGTTCTTATTATCAGCGTAAGAGCAGCCATTCTTAGAGCAAAGTTTCTCCGCTAGAACAGTACAAAAGTGATCGGCCTCTTCACCCATTGCTCCATTAGTAGCAAAGACAAGGGGGTGAAACTGTCATGCTCCACTTTCTGAACCCGTTCTAGGTATGCAGATTTCTTCATCTTCTCGTGGTCGGCAAGAATTGTTTTAACCGGCTTACCACGGTTCGATGGTGAGTTGATGTGGGTCACTCTGACGTCGTACATCGATTTTTGCATTGGCGTCCAGAAAGACCTGCACGCGATATCGAGACGAGCGCCTTCTTCAATTTTTCCCCGAATAGTAATTTTTTCCTCATCGGTCAGGGAAATTAGCGGAGGCTCAATGCTTACATCTTTACATACACTATTAAGAACATCAGCAAAGAGATCCCGGACGCAGTTATGGCGCATAATAACAAAGCCACCTAGCTTACAACTTAATGAGTGGTCAATGCTGTTATTTTGTCCACATTCACACTTCGTGGCCATGTTGACAAGTGGCCACTCATATCGCAAATTCAGACAATGTCTGAATTCATCGCTGTTAAAGTAGAAACCGTGTTCTCTGGACGGCATGCAAGACAGCCAAGTTGATGTTCCCTTTGGCTGGAGCACCTCCAAGGCTCACCTTAGAGACGGCGTGGCTTCTTGCAATATTAGATTCAATTCTGACTTAGCGTGTTCTTCGTTCCGTTTTCTGATGGCTTTGCGCGCTTCTGTGGTAGCTCGCATTTCTCGATAACAGCGCTCGTTAATCTCGTGCACAACTGTTTCGAGTTCTCGTGCTCTCGTTCCGCTCGCGTAAGGGGAATGAAAACGCCTAGACCTCCTATTTTGCAGGGCAACGCTAAAACTCTGCGCTCAAAGTCAGTGATGGTTCTGCCCAAAATCTTTTCTAGGAAATAACATATGTGGACCTCTAATTTAGTTAAACCGTCGTCGATGCCGCGAATGGTGCGCATGGCGAACGACCACTTGCTCTGCATGACTTTAAGAAACAGCATAAGAAAGATGTGGTTCGCGAGTCGCCATTTCGCTTAACTTATCGATCTGTATGACCCACTCCTCAATCAGTTTCCCAACGTACTGCTGTTTAAACTGCGCCGAACCTAATGTTCCCCCGATATATCGGTGGCACTCCGTGGTAATGTTAACTTTTGAACTAGCGAAAAGGTCTGAAGCTACTTTCTTGGACAATTCATCTTTTAATATCAGCCAGCACTTGTCTGGTCTTGGGTACTATCCATATCTAGGGCCCAGTGACAACAATGACTCCCACCAGCTTTAACATGTTGCAGTTTTCCGATCGAGGCGGCGTCGTCAGCAAACCATGGTTGATGGCAGAGGTGGGTTTTCAGACGGTCAATCAGAGGCTTAATACTAACCGCATAAAAAGCCATGGCAGGATTATTGCCTTGTGTCGTTTCTTCACGAGAAGTGATTTCCATTCCGTTATTGAGTATGAGGCGCGCCGGTCTTCGATAGGCGTTGATAATGAAGCGCGAAATTTTAGGGCATAGCAGCTGTATATTGTAGAGGGCCGTTTTACGATTGAGACTATTGAAGGCGTTGGTTGCATCCACAAGAAGGGCAGCTTCAGATTCTTCTGCTCTGAACAGTTCTTGCGCTGCGTGTATCGTCGCCTCCACTCCCCCATCACGACCCGCACATAACTGATGAAGGCCAGCAGTGGTTGCGATGTCTTTGCTAAATTGTCGTGTTGTTGACTTGCCAATGATTCTACGAAGTACCTCACCGATGCCAATGGGTCTTATTCCACCTGTTGAATCTTTGGGTAGGGCTATTTCGCGACAAGATATAAATGACTCAAGCGCGCGAGGATCTAGTTCTCGGTACAAATACGTCTAGCGACCAGCGAGACGTCTGCGCACAGATGCTCAGACTCTGCACGGTGCTTCTTTGAGCAAAGAAGGGTGCGCATATGCTCAGCTGAAACCCCAGAAGGACCTGGAGAGCCTCTCGTACCCAGCGCAGAGCGATATATCGAGTCTCCATCGATGGTTGCGTACACCACTGGATCAACAGCGGGAATATCACCATTCAGTAGCTCCCCGGGCGATGGTTCTGCCGCGTCTGGATGTAACTTAGCGATCTTCTGCCGATTTTCTTTGTTAATAAGCAGAGGTGCACCAGAGTCGGACTCACTCAGCAGTTTCAAAGCAGCAGACAATTAACCTTGAAGAACTAAATTTGCGAAGGCCTTTGTTATGTTTGTTGCGTTTGAAACTTTCATCTCCCCCTGGATAGCGGCACCTTCATTAAACAACATGTCCATCTAACCCTCTCTCCACCACCGAACACGTTTCTCCAAGTACAATACATGATCTTTCGCTTTGGAGGTTTTGGATGGTTTCTGCAGGGCTAGACACAGAAGTACATGAAAAGCTTTTAACGATATAAATTCATAGCACGTTTTATGAATAAAATGGTTCAATATGCTTGAGAGTTCACGTTTGAGATCTTTCGCAGCATTGCCATGTGGGATGTCCAAGAGGTTTTTCTTCCAATGCACACATTTATCATATTATAAATTAATTTTACCAATGAAATCAGAGGGGCAGTGATATCTCTCCGGTTCATCTGCCCGAGGCAAGTCAACGCAGTAGAAATGGTACCAACGGCCGCACCCCGTCTCGATATCACACCCAATCCAGGATACACCGCGTCCAGTGCAGTCGGGCTGACGGCACTTTTCGCCGATGTTTTCTTGTCGTTCATCATCAGTACTGCCAGTTGTATGTGGTGTCACAGCATCTTGTCGATTCCTGGCGGACCCCAGGCGTGTCCGGCTAGTGACTTGACTGGCCATTCTGCTCCTCGTGTGATTTCAGACAGCTTCCGCATCCATAATACCGGAAACTATTTAATAAGTTTATGACAACAATTAAAAAGTGAAATATTGTTCAGTAGATGAAGAAAGTGAAATATTAACAAATCGAGCTGGTAAAATTACAACATCAAAAAAGCAAAATTAGATTCAGCCTTATTCACAAAAACACTAAAAACATCTGCAGTTAAAATTGTTTACAGCTTAAATAAACGATACTTAGATGTGGCAATAAAGTAGAAAACAAAAAAGCAGAAAAATAACAGACCGAAATTTTTTTGAACCGGAACAGTTACCCTTTGAACAACAGAACCTGGTCACATTCGAAGTAAGGACTTTTGCCGTCCTAGGCGTATTCGTTACCACCAAGCAAAGGGTGCAAAATAAAAGATATCGGTGCCAGAGAAGGACATCGACGACGGACTGGATCGACGAGCGACTCGACTGAAGCGTGTGCAACGAGTAAAAAAACGGTAATAACTAGGATTCAGTGTTGTAACATTCGCCCGGAAGTACAAATCGACGGAAATTAAAGCTAGGTTCTAAAACGACTGGCTAGCGCCTAAACACAGCTCTACATACTTTTCACCGTCTCTGCCACAGACAGTTCTTTTGGTGGTCTTCGTAACATCGGGTCGACAAAACGTTACTGCTTCTGGCTAGTGTCAAAATACTCTAATTAACTTAATTATATGCAAGAATAGTGAGCTCATGGCTGGGTATCAGTATCCCCAGACCACGAGGTCACTCCTAAAAACATGGCTACTACTATTTATTATATTTCTATTGTTTTTGTTCAGTAGATAAAAATCATCATCGCTATCGAAGATGGATCAACCCTATCCCTCATCCTAGCTTCTCATTCTCTGAAAATGATTCGGTATGTTAATTAAATTCAACTCAGGACATGACCAGGAGGCCAAAAGTTAATATATAACAGTAAGTTTCTCGTAGTTGTTCACACTGCAACTATTGTTGTTCTGTTTCGCCGTTTCAGTGTGTATGAAATATAAAAAGGTTACGTGTCGTTGACGTCAAAATCGAAATTTTTAAAATTAGCATGTCAGTTAAAACTAACCCTTCTCAATTCGTCTAATCGTTCAAATAACGTCGCTAATCCGTTAAAACCATCAATCTTCTAGGTCAGATGTTCTTTTTCTGGTCGATAAAAATTCGAATGCGAAACTGCATTTTCGTACATCCTGGTCGAATGTCACATGTGAACATAAAAAAGTTTTGGATGCATTCCTGTTGCGTTGGAGAATCCAAAAACGATTATACTGTCATCAGATCAAAATGAAAACCAGAGTGGACGCGTGAGAATTGTGTCTCGAATAATTCAATGAAAGCCGAGGGTCGATAGGAATTGGCCGAAAGTCGATGCAAACAAATTGAATGCAAGCTGGACCGCTCCATGGAAGCCGCACATGTGACATTCGACACGAATGGCGGTCAAAAGGCTTGTCAACAACGAAATTTTATTAGCGGCAGCCAAGTGAGAAAATTGGTTGTTTCGATGAGTTTACAGTGTCACTCGTTCAATTTGACGGATTAGGAGAGGTCAATTTGCAGTGACGAAATTAATCTCAAAAATTCGTTCAAATTTAAAGACACTTAACAATCTTGAAAATTCGCAGTAACTGAAAATGCGCGAAAATCAGAAGAACGATTTTCGCTAGTAGAAACAACAACGCCTCTCGACAAAGAAGAAACAAAAGGCAAAAACTATATTGAAATTACAATCGAGACTATCCAAATTGTAGCGATTGTACTGCTACAATCTTTACGGAGCAGTTCCCGAGAATTTGGAGAGGTATTGTGAAGATTTTACTACCCCTCCTGGACCGCAACAAGACCGCTGTTTGACCAGTTTCAAGAAACCGGAAGGGTGTTGGGAAGAGACTGAAACTGGTTTTTAAACAATTCTTGGCTTCCTGGTGTCCTGAATTGATTTTAATTATCATCTTGTTCGTTTTTCAGAATATGAGAAACTAGAAGTTAAGGAAAAGGGTTGATCCATCTCCGATGGATATGATGATTTTTATTTACTGAACAAAAAAAGTAATTTGATAATCAGTAGTAGCCCTGTTTTTAAGAGTGACCTCGTGGTCTGGAAATACTGAGACCCAGCCATGAGCTCACTATTTTTGCATGCAACTAAGTTATTTTTTGCGGTCTGCTCGATAGCCCTGAATAGTAACAATTTTGTCGACCGGATGTTAATGGACCACACATTGAACTGGTTCTGGTAGAGACGGTGAAAAGCATGTGAAGCTGTGTTTATACGCTAGCCAGCCGTTTTAGGACCCAGCTTTATTTTCCGTCGGTCTGTACTTCCGAGCGAACGTTACAACAGAAAAATGTTAAGGAGAACAAAGTCACGTATTGACCAGAATCATTAATTAGCAAGCCGACACGGGCTAATGCTCGTGGCGAACTTGCAGTTCAGATACAAAATTCAATTGAATCTACATGAGAATCCCAATATGGCCAAATTGAAGTAAAGTGAGATTTTTTTAGATAATAATTTCTTTAAATTTCTACTTATTTTAAGTCGATGGTGCACAAATGTGCAAAAACTTTCGTATTTCACATTTTTAATACCCTCTACAGACATAATCTACATAAATTCAATTCGCTTCCGATTTGCTTCCAAATACTAAAATAATTCGTTCTAGTTTTGCAAAATTTCAAATAATGACAGGAATTCTCATGTGTAAGGTCGCAGTTTAGTCTATTGCCCGTCCTAAACTCTAAAAAGTTTGTTCTAATTTTGCAAAGTTTCAAATACCGACAATAGTTTGTGTTGCAGTTCAAATCAATCTCAAATACTGAAAAGTTCCTTCCAATTACAGTACAAATTTTAACTCAAAGAGAAAAAATCAATATTTTGAATGAAAACCTAAAACGAACTTGGAGCTAAAAAATCAAATATATATGGGCGAAATCGGTAGTTTGTTGAATTTCTGCAAAACCTCAACTACTGGAAAAAGCCAATACATTTGCGGATCAACCATACATTCCCCTCAATCGATTTGGAGGGGTTAAAAACTGGGGATCTTCTTAAGTATTTCTCCCCTTCTGCAATAGTGGAGAAAAAAATTAAAAGGTGCAAAATTTTTTTATGCTTACACGTTAATTTTTTTCTTCATGGGGGTTTTTCTTTACAAAGTACCATAGTGAGGAAAATAGTTACAAAGATCCAAAACTGGTTTTTCAGAAAAAAGTTAAAGTCAATTTTCAGATAAAATTTTAAATGAAATTCTTGATGTATTTTCTATATAAATATTTAGTAATACAAAAGGTCCAAAAGGAGAAAAGGGGGCTCTATGCTAGGTCATTTAGGTGGAGAGATTGCACGGTGGTTGATCCCACATGATGTTCGTATTTAATTCAAATTAAGATTAATTTATTTTCAGATCTGATTTGTTTTAATTTCGATTTGATTTCCAAATCATCAATACCGATCAATCCGATATGACTAGCTTCGAATGCAAAAGCAAGTTATCATGATTTTTACTCATTTTTTTCAAGTGTTTTTTTCTTCATACAGCTTTCAAGCTGGGGTAATAAAATGGTCTTGCATCTCAGATAAACTCTTACAACTAATTTGCAAAAAAAACAACGCATTTCATTTCTACTTTTTTTCAGTTTACGTTACGTTTATATAAATCTGTTAACGGGTCTGTTGGCCGAGAGGTAAAAAACATGGTTACAAACCACGGTTAGGTGGATCAAATCCTTGGCAGTGCATTTTTTTTCTAACACCCAACGAAGTAAACGTGTATCAAAATTATCGTGGCCTAAAACACATTTTTTAAAATTATATCTTAATAAAATTTAAGGCTCGCATTTCACAATCCTATTCACAATTCTCGTTCACTTTTCACAATTGATGTACCAGTTTCACATCCTAAAGGGCTATTTTCACAAAATTGATGTGGCATTGTTCCAAGATTCGATGCTGGAGTCAAATGACAGAGCTTAAGATTTTCCGGAATCCATTCAAATTATTGGCTTTTTGCTTTTTTCCGTTTCTGCCAACATCACATTTGAATCAATTTTAGGTTGTGAAGGATGCTTTTGTAACAAGGGCTAACGATGTCATAGCCTAATTTTGTCTGCATACCATTTTTGTAACAATCCGATACTGTGAAAAAAGTTTCACTCAAAAAATTTTGCTGGTGGGGGCGGGGGATCGAAGGAAAAAATTCCATTTATTCAAATTTCTTTTTTTAATCCTTGGCTGATTTTGATTTTTTGTTCTTCATAGAGTGCGACCTACAATTTTTGCAAGAAAGTAACATGGACCGCCATGTTACTGAAAAACGATGCGAGGAGATGGAGGCGACAGTGAAGAAATTGATTTGAATGCTCTGTGGCTCGTAGGGTTTCAGCGACTGCTACAGAACTGCAGAGCATTTGATGTCGCCTGCATGCTGGGACAGGATAAGAGCCGTGAGTTCGACCTGCGAGGATAAAATTGGCGATAATGAAAGTGAGTGAATATGTTTGCTTTTCAAGTAGGATACAAACCCAACAATCTGTCTAATTTTAGATTTCATATTCAAACTGTTTTAGCACTAGCCCCATTAATTCAGTCCACGTCCGTGCAACTAGACAGTATCACAACAACGACGATGAGGCAGACGACGAGACGAATTACAATAAAAAATGCGTTCGGAACCAGCAGAAACACGACCAAGACAGAGACGACTAGCAAGATGACCTGGAGCAAACATGAGCCGTGCAGAAAGGAGCAAGATGCGACAACCTCCTGGTGCAAGCAGGAGCCAAACGATCCGGATGCGACGACCTGGTACAAGCAGAAATAAATGACGAATGTATGCAATAAAGAGCCGGAGATTCAGGAACCCTTTTTGACCAATTCAGTTGTTTTTGACAAAAACGCCTGATTTTTTATGTTAATTTTCTAAGTATAACTGTCCACCCACTAATCTGCAATTGAATCAACATTATTGTTTTAGCCCTCCAATTCACTGAATGGCAAGGAATTTTCTAAGGGTAGTGCTTGAGGTACTGTTGGTACTACAGCTACTGCTCCAGAAATGACAGGTAGTAGCAATGAACATACCGGCCAGTTGCCTTATCGGAAACCAGAAGCTCTCGAAAAGAAACGGCAAAGTTTTTCCGTGTTTTCAGGCAGTTTCTGTATCACGAGTGCCAGTCCGATTGAAATATTAACTCAAATTGACTAAGGCGAACTGAGGGAAAGACTTCCGCAAGCAAGCATCTAAAGCTAAAACTAGCTCAAAGTCATTATAATTAAATTTCGATAATCTTTTTCATGTGTTTTGTTAGATCATGCCTTTCTCAATTGTAATACATTGCGTGCCTGCGGTTAATCTTGTCAATATGATCCAGTCAGACTGGCTTATTGGCCGAAAAAGAAGCTTGTTAGTTCTATCGGCTAAATCTATCAAAGGTTTCACTAGCCAACTAACAGGGCCTGACTTCGCTGTCCCAAAAGCAGTCAAGGATGTGTCGTTGGGACACATACATAAAAGGAAGTTGGAGAAGACAGATATACCGACGGAGAAGTCAAGCTACCTGCTGCTATTGCAGGCTGGTGCAGTAACACAATTTCACCAGGATTTCGCCGATACATCTGTGATGCACATTTAAGTGAAAAATTAAACAAAGTTTCGCGTAAAATTTTTCAAAGAATACAGAAATCTGTTGATCTTAGTTCTTTTTTGTTTTAGGCTGCAAATCAGTTTTTTTGAGGCTCCGTCGGTCAACAATAAGCAGATACTCCAGGAAAACATGGTGCAGCAATCTCTGCGTTGGAAACCAATGTTTCCTTGGGATGACCCTCGCTGTGATGTTGGAGGGTGTCACAAAACTGTTCTGACGAGCACCAGGCCCTTGTTATACCAGCTGGCATGAAACACTTCATGCCAGCTGGCACGATACACATTATGCCAGCTGGCGTGATACAGTTCAGTTTCATCCATCGTTGACACCTGTTGACGGCTGCCAGAGTTTTTGGACACTACAAGAGCCCTTCAGCAGCTGCTAACTGCGTTTTCGATGTTGGCTCTGAATGAGCTGATGGCGCAATTGTGGTTAGTATCAAAGATTAAATTGATACCAACTTGTCGAAATAAAAAAATAGAGAGTATATTTTAATAGCACCATAGAAACGATGCCGCAGCAAGAATTAGGAGAAGTAGAAGAGGTCTGGTGTACTCTGAAGATTCACGACAAAACTATAGAAAACCAACTTGCCAGAATAATTTGCTTACGTACCTCCGGCCGATTTTCAACCCAGATACTAAAATACTTACTTCCGTAACCCAAAAAATGTACCCAGTTTGATCGCATTTACTGAAATACTCAACTCATCCCAAAAAACGAGTTTCATAATCCGTATACTGAAATACTCCATCAAACCCAAAAACTGAAGATCACTCAGTTCAATATCACATACTAAAGCCTCAATACCCCGCCCAATATCAGTCAAAAAAGCCTGAAGACTTATACCGAATTTGATAGCGAAATCGATTTTCAAACAATCGCATCGATCTCATTTTTTTTGTCAATATTATTAGTTTTCAATCTTTCAAGGTCAAAACGTAAACGTCTGGATGTGGTAATTGACATTTTGAAGCGGTTTTTTCCATCAATTGCAATTTGTGATTCTATTTTTTATCATGCTGTCTCAGTAACAAACTGAATTACTGCATTTCAGAAAACATGCGATCATGTTCCTCCTTAACTGAAATTGTCTGTGTGTGACTGCCAAGAATTGTGCCCTATCTGTTGCGAAGAGGGAAGACTTTTCCAGATACACAAGGGGCATGTTGTCCTTGCACACAAGCTATGCATGATTTGTTGGCGTAGGGTGGCAGCCGAAATGTTTCTTCTGTCGGCATGATTTTTAACCATTCAGTCTGTTCTTTTTTAATCCTTGGCTGATTTTGTTTTTTTTGTTCTTCATAGAATGCGACCTACAATTTTTGCAAGAAAGTAACATGGACCGCCATGTTACTGAAAAACGATGCGAGGAGTTGGAGGCGACAGTGAAGAAATTGACTTGAATGCTCTGTGGCTCGTAGGGTTTCAGCGTCTGCTACAGAACTGCAGAGCATTTGATGTCGCCTGCATGCTGGGAGAGGATAAGAGCCGTGAGCTCGACCTGCGAGGATAAAATCGACATTAATGAAAGTGAGTGAATATGTTTGCTTTTCAAGTAGGATACAAACCCATCAATCTATCTAATTTTTGATTTCATATTCAAACTGTTTTAGAACTAGCCCCATTAATTCAGTCCACATCCGCGCAACTAGACAGTATCACAACAACGACGACGAGGCAGACGACGAGACGAATTACAATAAAAAATGCGTTCGGAACCAGCAGAAACACGACCAAGACAGAGACGACTAGCAAGATGAACTGGAACAAACATGAGCCGTGCAGAAAGGAGCATGATGCGACAACCTCCTGGTGCAAGCAGGAGCAAAACGAGCCGGATGCGACGACCTGGTACAAGCAGAAATAGATGACGAATGTATGCAATAAAGAGCCGGAGATTCAGGAACCCTTTTTGACCAGTTCAGTTGTTTTTGACAAAAACGCCTGATTTATTATGTTAATTTTCTAAGTATAACTGTCCACCCACTAATCTGCAATTGAATCAACATTATTGTTTTAGCCCTCCAATTCACTAAATGGCGAGGAATTCTCTAAGGGTAGTGCTTCAGGTACTGTTGGTACTACAGCTACTGCTCTGTGGCTCGTAGGGTTTCAGCGACTGCTACAGAACTGCAGAGCATTTGATGTCGCCTGCATGCTGGGAGAGGATAAGAGCCGTGAGCTCGACCTGCGAGGATAAAATCGACATTAATGAAAGTGAGTGAATATGTTTGCTTTTCAAGTAGGATACAAACCCATCAATCTATCTAATTTTTGATTTCATATTCAAACTGTTTTAGAACTAGCCCCATTAATTCAGTCCACATCCGCGCAACTAGACAGTATCACAACAACGACGACGAGGCAGACGACGAGACGAATTACAATAAAAAATGCGTTCGGAACCAGCAGAAACACGACCAAGACAGAGACGACTAGCAAGATGAACTGGAACAAACATGAGCCGTGCAGAAAGGAGCATGATGCGACAACCTCCTGGTGCAAGCAGGAGCAAAACGAGCCGGATGCGACGACCTGGTACAAGCAGAAATAGATGACGAATGTATGCAATAAAGAGCCGGAGATTCAGGAACCCTTTTTGACCAGTTCAGTTGTTTTTGACAAAAACGCCTGATTTATTATGTTAATTTTCTAAGTATAACTGTCCACCCACTAATCTGCAATTGAATCAACATTATTGTTTTAGCCCTCCAATTCACTAAATGGCGAGGAATTCTCTAAGGGTAGTGCTTCAGGTACTGTTGGTACTACGGCTACTGCTCTGTGGCTCGTAGGGTTTCAGCGACTGCTACAGAACTGCAGAGCATTTGATGTCGCCTGCATGCTGGGAGAGGATAAGAGCCGTGAGTTCGACCTGCGAGGATAAAATCGGCGATAATGAAAGTGAGTGAATATGTTTGCTTTTCAAGTAGGATACAAACCCATCAATCTACCTAATTTTTGATTTCATATTCAAACTGTTTTAGCACTAGCCCCATTAATTCAGTCCACGTCCGCGCAACTAGACAGTATCGCAACAACGACGACGAGGCAGACGACGAGACGAATTACAATAAAAAATGCGTTCGGAACCAGCAGAAACACGACCAAGACAGAGACGACTAGCAAGATGACCTGGAACAAACATGAGCAGTGCAGAAAGAAGCATGATGCGACAACCTCCTGGTGCAAGCAGGAGCCAAACGAGCCGGATGCGACGACCTGGTACAAGCAGAAATAAATGACGAATGTATGCAATAAAGAGCCGGAGATTCAGGAACCCTTTTTGACCAGTTCATTTGTTCGCCTGATTTATTATGTTAATTTTCTAAGTATAACTGTCAATCCACTAATCTGCAATTGAATCATTATTATTGTTTTAGCCCTCCAATTCACTGAATGTTGAGGAATTCTCTAAGGGTAGTGCTTCAGGTACTGTTGGTACTACAGCTACTGCTCCAGAAATGACATGTAATAGCAATGAACATACCGGCCAGTTGCCTTATCGGAAACCAGAAGCTCTCGGAAAAAAACGGCAAAGTTTTTCCGTGTTTTCAGGCAGTTTCTGTATCACGAGTGCCAGTCCGATTGAAATGTTAACTCAAATTGACTAAGGCGAACTGAGGGAAAGACTTCCGCAAGCAAGCATCTGAAGCTAAAACTAGCTCAAAGTCGTTATAATTAAACTTCGATAATCTTTTTCATGTGTTTTGTTAGATCATGCCTTTCTCAATTGTAATACATTGCGTGCCTGCGGTTAATCTTGTCAATATGATCCAGTCAGACTGGCTTATTGGCCGAAAAAGAAGCTTGTTAGTTCTATCGGCTAAATCTATCAAAGGTTTCACTAGCCAACTAACAGGGCCTGACTTCGCTGTCCCAAAAGCAGTCAAGGATGTGTCGTTGGGACACATACATAAAAGGAAGTTGGAAAAGACAGATATACCGACGGAGAAGTCAAGCTACCTGCTGCTATTGCAGGCTGGTGCAGTAACACAATTTCACCAGGATTTCGCCGATACATCTGTGATGCACATTCCAGTGAAAAATTAAACAAAGTTTCGCGTAAAATTTTTCAAAGAATACAGAAATCTGTTGATCTTAGTTCTTTTTTGTTTTAGGCTGCAAATCAGTTTTTTTGAGGATCCGTCGGTCAACAATAAGCAGATACTCTAGGAAAACATGGTGCAGCAATCTCTGCGTTGGAAACCAATGTTTCCTTGGGATGACCCTCGCTGTGATGTTGGAGGGTGTCACAAAACTGTTCTGACGAGCACCAGCCCCTCGTTATATCAGCTGGCATGATACACTTCATGCCAGCTGGCACAATAATCATTACGCCAGCTGGCGTGATACAGTTCAGTTTCATCCATCGTGGACACCTGTTGACAGCTGCCAGAGTTTTTGGACACTACAAGAGCCCTTCAGCAGCTGCTAACTGCGTTTTCGATGTTGGCTCTGAATGAGCTGATGGCGCATTTGTGGTTAGTATCAAAAATTAAATTGATACCAATTTGTCGAAATAAAAAAATAGAGAGTATATTTTAATAGCACCATAGAAACGATACCGCCGCAAGAATTAGAAGAATTAGAGGAGGTCTGGTGTACTCTGAAGAATCACGACAAAGCTTTAGAAAACCACCTTACCAGAATAATTTGCTTACGTAACTCTGGCCGATTTTCATCCCAAATACTAAAATACTTACTTCCGTAACCCAAAAAATGTACCCAGTTTGATCGCATTTACTGAAATACTCAATTCATCCCAAAAAACGAGTTTCATAATCCGTATACTGAAATACTCCATCAAACCCAAAAACTGAAGATCACTCAGTTCAATATCACATACTAAAGCCTCAATATCCCGCCCAATATCAGTCAAAAAAGCCTAAAGACTTACACCGAATTTGATAGCGAAATCGAATTTCAAACAATCGCATCGATCTCATTTTTTTGTCAATATCATTAGTTTTCAATCTTTCAATGTCAAAACGTGAATGTCTGGATGTGGTAATTGACATTTTGAAGCGGTTTTTTCCATCAATTGTAATTTGTGATTCTAACTTTTATCATGCTGTCTCAGTAACAAACTGAATTACTGCATTTCAGAAAAGATGCGATCATGTTCCTCCTTAACTGAAATTGTCTGTGTGTGACTGCCAAGAAATGTGCCCTATCTGTTGCGAACAGGGAAGACTTTTCCAGATACACAAGAGGCATGTTGCCCTTGCACATAAGCTATGCATGATTTGTTGGCGTAGGGTGGCAGCCGAAATGTTTCTTCTGTCGGCATGACTTTTAACCGTTCAGTCTGTTTACTTAGCCATAACTATTGCTTTCTACCTTTTTTTTAACTGAATAAGACTGGGGCCATGTGAACAACCCTTCTTTTCCACCTTTGATCACTTAGTTGAACCTTCCCAATAAAAACCACAAAAGAAAAACCCAACCCCCTCCCTCCGTATCAATCATGTACTACCTTTGTTTAGAAAATTCTCAGAAACTTATACCAATGATATCTTCTGGAGGAACTATTATTTGTCCCGGACACCACGTTGGGTGACGGACAAACCGAAGTTGAAACAGTATTGCTGTTCCGTGGCTCCGACGAGGAACCGGCAGTGATACTGAACATATCGGATTGTTCTAGTGGTGAAGACGAAGTCAGTGCCTCATCTGCCGTTGTGGCGAACAGGGCGTGCAAGAGTCTGGAACGGCACTCTATCATCGGACTCCGACGACTCTGACGACAAAATTTCAACGCGATCGGGCGCGGGCGTGTTGGAACAGCGCCATTGAGTTCGGGGCCGTCGGTCGCGAATCTACCAGTCCGGGCCTGAGGCCAAGGTCAAAAAACCGCTGGTTTTCCGCAATCTGATATCGTTCCCCTGTCCTAGAATCTCAAAATTCCAAATTTTAAAATATATTACTAAATTTTTCAACGACTATTTTTTTCAGAAAACTGTTTTTAGTGCTAATGTCAGTCAACTCCCCACTACTCCAGTACAGTCTATTTTATCAGTACGAGTCAATGTCAGTCACATAGCTCAATCTTCATCAGGCGTCTAAGAATCAAAATTTAAGAATCTCAAACTAATTTTACTAAAATATTATATGAATTTGTGTTTATTAGAAAACTGTATTTAGTGCAAACGTCAATCTTTTCAGGATATGTCTCATATCTCTTCTGTTCAACCAATCCTCTATTCAGTATTTCTATTCAGTATCTGTCCCAAATCTTTTTCTTCATTTCAAGTGGAATTATTCTCAGCATTTGTCGCATTCTCTCGCAGGAAAGAAAATCAATAGTATTAGTTGAGTTCTTGTGCCCAAATTTTATTAGTGCCGCAGTCAATTTCCATCCTGCTGTGCAATTTCTCGTGTCACACTATTATTAGTGCTCTAGTCATTTTTCTCCCTACTGTGGCATTACCATATCATTTAGTTTGATCAATTTAGTGCCAATTGTGCCGGAATTTGATGATGCGAATTGCTGTATAGTTTGTAACTAATTGAAATTAAAACTCCCAATCATTTGTTTTTCTGATTTGCTCTATTTAAACCTAATTTTTATTCCTTTTAGGATCTACGCGTCTCGTTAATCATCCACCAGAATGTCTCAATCTATTTGGCAATAACTAAACCTACGAAAACTGTTCACACTCAAAACGAGCGCATGAAGATCAAAATGTGATGGCCCATCTCATTTCTCCGAAATTATAGAAAAGTATCTTCAATCTTCTTTTTATTAAATCACCGTTTACCACATTTTTTTAAATTATGTTAGAAATTACCGGTCCAATATCAGAGTTTCCTGGGTTTTCAATTGATCGCTTCAATGTTGAGAACCTCAAATCTACGGTTTATTTTCTTTCGCAGTGCTATACAGATCAAATGAAGGGCCTTAATGAGCCTGAGCTTTTCGAAAGGTTAAAAGACTCTAATTTTAAATTTTATTGTCCTAAAGTTTTGGCTGCTTTGTTGAGCTCATTGCCGCTTTATGTTCATTTAATTCATTGTATAAATCCAATGGATTGAAAAATTGAGTTAACATTGAAAGATTCAACGGAAGGGTCGAGACACTCTTATTCCTGCGGGTCACTGTCCAGGTGCAGTAATTATCCTACTAGTCTCCAAAGAGACATCTGTCCTTTTTATTGGCAGTTTCAGATGATAAATTGACCATACGAGGCGATTAAATCATCTTTTCAACAATTTACAAGAATCTGCTGTTCACAACTTTGATAATATTCAAATCGACACAACGTTTTGAAATAATGGATTCCAGTTTTATACCTAGTAAAAAGGGGTGTCTTTCAACCATCTTTCACGCTGTTTCCGCATGGCTTTGATCATTTCAAAATAACGTGGTCCATTTTTTTGTAACAAAATCTGTTACGGCAATGAGTTTTGATGAACGAGCTTGCACTTAGATTCAACACTGAAGTTCACGTTTCATTATATCAGTATCAACTGTGCAAATTTGTTCCGGCAAGTCATAATTGCCTCACCTTAGATGTCGAGAGAATCAAAATCTATTTCTGCAAGCTGTCGTCTGCGTCTGAAAACTTAGACTGCCTTACAAGCCGGGCATCTTAAGTTCAGAAACGCTTACAATCATTCCAACCTTAATATTCTTCACTAAAAATGCGATAACTGCTGGGAGAATGGTTGAGGCAGTGTCTGAGAGAACTATTTGGTGCTGCTACTCTGTTATTTTTCGCACTCTTCACCTGACGAAATAATTGATTTTTTCCGAGCCTGCAGCTCAAAAGTATTACACGCGTCGTTTGTCCGGATGAAGATACTTTGCTTCCCTCTGTGAAAGCTGTTGTTTTGAATACGCTGAAACCTCAGAATTCAAGCACGTCAAACGATGTGCGTACAAATCTGTGGAAATAGAAAATTAGGATCGTTAAGAGAAAAACGCACACTTTATCTCGAAAAAATTGCAACAAACAAACCAGAATA
This sequence comes from Symsagittifera roscoffensis, assembly GCF_963678635.1. Lineage (NCBI taxonomy): Eukaryota > Metazoa > Xenacoelomorpha > Acoela > Convolutidae > Symsagittifera > Symsagittifera roscoffensis. The sequence continues at coordinate 72,724,691 of NC_087065.1, read as the reverse complement.
CTAACACCAACAGTATGCAATGAATAGAAAACGTAGAGACATTGAAACAACAGAAACACTTTGTCGAAGTTGGATATTTGAGGGAAGGGATTCACAACTAGTGAAAATGAAATTGCAGAGACAGAAGAAAATAAAACAAGTATATCGTTCAAAGTGCTCAACATTATTTGAAAACATGAATACTTATTTTTCCGACCATATTTTTTTCAATCAAATTGATCAAATTGTTCAATAATATTTTAAAACAGTTTTTAATTATTTTTCTTACTAAATTTCTTACCGCTTGTATAAGTTTTTCTTTCAGTTTTTAAAAAAAGAGGATGCTTCAATCCAATCTTTAGAGGATGTTTCAGTTCAGCTTTTAAAAAACACAATCGAGTCGTCCTTTTTTGCAATTAACATAGGAAACATCTCATCTCAAATACTGATGAATGATGATGCTTTCTAAACCAAATGAACTATCTCATCTAAAAGAGTGATGAGTGATGATGATTTCTGAACCATTTCACACCCTGAACTAAAAAATGCCATTCGATGATTGTGTTCACCGTTACCAAAAAATCATCCGATCATCAGGTGATCGATGAAGCTTTGACATCCGCATCTAATTATTTAACTAATGTTTTAAAATTCGTTTGTGGATTCCGCTGCCAATGGATAAGTCCTTGCTTTCAAATTGCGCGTTGCTATCGATAAAAATTCCACCTCTAGCTTTTAATTGTTCTTATGCAAACTCAGTTATTAACAAAATTGCAGAGTCCACCTACAATTTGCGCAATCCGCATACATTTGCCGATTCCGCTGACAAATTTTGCGGATTCCACTTAAATTTTGCGGCATCCACTTACAGTTGCGATCCAGAAAAACTAGCTATATTTGCTCGTTGCGGAATCTGCAACAAAATAAATGTTCTGACAAAATTTACATTACAGGTATTTGTTCGCGGAATCCACTTAAATTTTGTTAGTTGAATCCACTTACATTTTGGAACATTTTTAAAGTTTTGTCTCTGGAATTCAGTAACACAAAGACTCAAAATTTTGCGCCTCGTGATGTTCAAAAGGTTTTTTTAATTATGAAAATATTTCAAAAAAAATCTCGGAAATGAATTACCGGTACCTCTGGAACTTTGCTTCTCTAAGTGGCGAGGAATTCTCTAAGGGTAGTGCTTCAGGTACTGTTGGTACTACAGCTACTGCTCTGTGGCTCGTAGGGTTTCAGCGACTGCTACAGAACTGCAGAGCATTTGATGTCGCCTGCATGCTGGGAGAGGATAAGAGCCGTGAGTTCGACCTGCGAGGATAAAATCGGCGATAACGAAAGTGAGTGAATATGTTTGCTTTTCAAGTAGGATACAAACCCATCAATCTACCTAATTTTTGATTTCAAATTCAAACTGTTTTAGCACTAGCCCCCTTAATTCAGTCCTTGTCCGCGCAACTAGACAGTATCACAACAACGACGACGAGGCAGACGACGAGACGAATTACAATCAAAAATGCGTTCGGAACTAGCAGAAACACGACCAAGACAGAGACGACTAGCAAGATGACCTGGAACAAACATGAGCCGTGCAGAAAGGAGCATGATGCGACAACCTCCTGGTGCAAGCAGGAGCCAAACGAGCCGGATGCGACGACCTGGTACAAGCAGAAATAAATGACGAATGTATGCAATAAAGAGCCGGAGATTCAGGAACCCTTTTTGACCAGTTCAGTTGTTTTTGACAAAAACGCCTGATTTATTATGTTAATTTTCTAAGTATAACTGTCCATCCATTAATCTGCAATTGAATCATTATTATTGTTTTAGCCCTCCAATTCACTGAATGGCGAGGAATTCTCTAAGGGTAGTGCTTCAGGTACTGTTGGTACTACAGCTACTGCTCCAGAAATGACATGTAATAGCAATGAACATACCGGCCAGTTGCCTTATCGGAAACCAGAAGCTCTCGGAAAGAAACGGCAAAGTTTTTCCGTGTTTTCAGGCAGTTTCTGTATCACGAGTGCCAGTCCGATTGAAATATTAACTCAAATTGACTAAGGCGAACTGAGGGAAAGACTTCCGCAAGCAAGCATCTAAAGCTAAAACTAGCTCAAAGTCATTATAATTAAATTTCGATAATCTTTTTCATGTGTTTTGTTAGATCATGCCTTTCTCAATTGTAATACATTGCGTGCCTGCGGTTAATCTTGTCAATATGATCCAGTCAGACTGGCTTATTGGCCGAAAAAGAAGCTTGTTAGTTCTATCGGCTAAATCTATCAAAGGTTTCACTAGCCAACTAACAGGGCCTGACTTCGCTGTCCCAAAAGCAGTCAAGGATGTGTCGTTGGGACACCTACATAAAAGGAAGTTGGAGAAGACAGATATACCGACGGAGAAGTCAAGCTACCTGCTGCTATTGCAGGCTGGTGCAGTAACACAATTTCACCAGGATTTCGCCGATACATCTGTGATGCACATTTAAGTGAAAAATTAAACAAAGTTTCGCGTAAAATTTTTCAAAGAATACAGAAATCTGTTGATCTTAGTTCTTTTTTGTTTTAGGCTGCAAATCAGTCTTTTTGAGGCTCCGTCGGTCAACAATAAGCAGATACTCTAGGAAAACATGGTGCAGCAATCTCTGCGTTGGAAACCAATGTTTCCTTGGGATGACCCTCGCTGTGATGTTGGAGGGTGTCACAAAACTGTTCTGACGAGCACCAGGCCCTCGTTATACCAGCTGGCATGATACACTTCATGCCAGCTGGCACAATACACATTATGCCAGCTGGCGTGATACAGTTCAGTTTCATCCATCGTTGACACCTGTTGACGGCTGCCAGAGTTTTTGGACACTACAAGAGCCCTTCAGCAGCTGCTAACTGCGTTTTCGATGTTGGCTCTGAATGAGCTGATGGCGCATTTGTGGTTAGTATCAAAAATTAAATTGATACCAATTTGTCGAAATAAAAAAATAGAGAGTATATTTTAATAGCACCATAGAAACGATACCGCCGCAAGAATTAGAAGAATTAGAGGAGGTCTGGTGTACTCTGAAGAATCACGACAAAGCTTTAGAAAACCACCTTACCAGAATAATTTGCTTACGTAACTCTGGCCGATTTTCATCCCAAATACTAAAATACTTACTTCCGTAACCCAAAAAATGTACCCAGTTTGATCGCATTTACTGAAATACTCAATTCATCCCAAAAAACGAGTTTCATAATCCGTATACTGAAATACTCCATCAAACCCAAAAACTGAAGATCACTCAGTTCAATATCACATACTAAAGCCTCAATATCCCGCCCAATATCAGTCAAAAAAGCCTAAAGACTTACACCGAATTTGATAGCGAAATCGAATTTCAAACAATCGCATCGATCTCATTTTTTTGTCAATATCATTAGTTTTCAATCTTTCAATGTCAAAACGTGAATGTCTGGATGTGGTAATTGACATTTTGAAGCGGTTTTTTCCATCAATTGTAATTTGTGATTCTAACTTTTATCATGCTGTCTCAGTAACAAACTGAATTACTGCATTTCAGAAAACATGCGATCATGTTCCTCCTTAACTGAAATTGTCTGTGTGTGACTGCCAAGGAATGTGCCCTATCTGTTGCGAACAGGGAAGACTTTTCCAGATACACAAGAGGCATGTTGCCCTTGCACATAAGCTATGCATGATTTGTTGGCAGAGGGTGGCATCCGAAATGTTTCTTCTGTCGGTATGACTTTTAACCGTTCAGTCTGTTTACTTAGCCATAATTATTGCTTTCTACCTTTTTTTTAAACTGAATAAGACTGGGGCCATGTGAACAACCCTTCTTTTCCACCTTTGACCACTAAGTTGAACCTTCCCAATAAAAACCACAAAAGAAAAACCCAACCCCTCCCTCCGTATCAATCATGTACTACCTTTGTTTAGTAAATTCTCAGAAACTTATACCAATGATATCTTCTGGAGGAAATATTATTTGTCCCGGACACCACGTTGGGTGACGGACAAACCGAAGTTGAAACAGTATTGCTGTTCCGTGGCTCCGACGAGGAACCGGCAGTGATACTGAACATATCGGATTGTTCTAGTGGTGAAAACGAAATCAGTGCCACATCTGCCGTTGTGGCGAACAGGGCGTGCAAGAGTCTGGAACGGCACTCTATCATTGGACTCCGACGACTCTGACAACAAAATTTCAACGCGATCGGGCGCGGGCGTGTTGGAACAGCGCCATTGAGTTCGGGGCCGTCGGTCGCGAATCTACCAGTCCGGGCCTGAGGCCAAGGTCGAAAAACCGCTGGTTTTCCGCAATCTGATATCGTTCCCCTGTCCTAGAATCTCAAAATTCCAAAATTTAAAATATATTACTAAATTTTTCAACGATTAATTTTTTCAGAAAACTGTTTTTAGTGCTAATGTCAGTCAACTCCCCACTACTCCAGTACAGTCTATTTTATCAGTACGAGTCAATGTCAGTCACATAGCTCAATCTTCATCAGGCGTCTAAGGTTCAAAATTTATGAATCTCAAACTAATTTTACTAAAATATTATATGAATTTGTGTTTATTAGAAAACTGTATTTAGTGCAAACGTCAGTCTTTTCAGGATATGTCTCATATCTCTTCTGTTCAACCAATCCTCTATTCAGTATTTCTATTCAGTATCTGTCCCAAATCTTTTTCTTCATTTCAAGTGGAATTTTTCTCAGCATTTGTCGCATTCTCTCGCAGGAAAGAAAATCAATAGTATTAGTTGAGTTCTTGTGCCCAAATTTTATTAGTGCCGCAGTCAATTTCCTTCCTGCTGTGCAATTTCTCGTGTCACACTATTATTAGTGCTCTTGTCATTTTCCTCCCTACTGTGGCATTACCATATCATTTAGTTTGTTCAATTTTGTGCCAATTGTGCCCGAATTTGATGATGCGAATTGCTGTATAGTTTGTAACTAATTGAAATTAAAACTCCCAATCATTTGTTTTTCTGATTTGCTATTTAAACCTAATTTTTATTCCTTTTAGGATCTACGCGTCTCGTTAATCATCCACCAGAATGTTTCAATCTATTTGGCAATAACTAAACCTACGAAAACTGTTCACACTCAAAACGAGCGCATGAAGATCAAAATGTGATGGCCTTCTCATTTCTCCGAAATTATAGAAAGGTATCTTCAATCTTCTTTTTATTAAATCACCGTTTACCACATTTTTTTAAATTATGTTAGAAATTACCGGTCCAATATCAGAGTTTCCTGGGTTTTGAATTGATCGCTTCAATGTTGAGAACCTCAAATCTACGGTTTATTTTCTTTCGCAGTGCCATACAGATCAAATGAAGGGCCTTAATGAGCCTGAGCTCTTCGAAAGGTTAAAAGACCATAATTTTAAATTTTTTTGTCCTAAAGTTTTGGCTGCTTTGTTGAGCTCATTGCCGCTTTATGTTCATTTAATTCATTTATGTTCATTTATGTTCATTTAATTGAATGATTCAACGGAAGGGACGAGACACTCTTATTCCTGCGGGTCACTGTCCAGGTGCAGTAATGTTCCTACTAGTCTCCAAAGAGACATCTGTCCTTTTAATTGGCAGTTTCAGATGATAAATTGACCATACGAGGCGATTAAATCATCTTTTCAACAATTTACAAGAATCTGCTGTTCACAACTTTGATAATATTCAAATCGACACAACGTTTTGAAATAATGGATTCCAGTTTTATACCTAGTAAGAAGGGGTGTCTTTCAACCATCTTTCACGCTGTTTCCGCATGGCTTTGATCATTTCAAAATAACGTGGTCCATTTTTTTGTAACAAAATCTGTTACGGCAATGAGTTTTGATGAACGAGCTTGCACTTAGATTCAACACTGAAGTTCACGTTTCATTATATCAGTATCAACTGTGCAAATTTGTTCCGGCAAGTCATAATTGCCTCACCTTAGATGTCGAGAGAATCAAAATCTATTTCTGCAAGCTGTCGTCTGCGTCTGAAAACTTAGACTGCCTTACAAGCCGGGCATCTTAAGTTCAGAAACGCTTACAATCATTCCAACCTTAATATTCTTCACTAAAAATGCGATAACTGCTGGGAGAATGGTTGAGGCAGTGTCTGAGAGAACTATTTGGTGCTGCTACTCTGTTATTTTTCGCACTCTTCACCTGACGAAATAATTGATTTTTTTCGAGCCTGCAGCTCAAAAGTATTACACGCGTCGTTTGTCCGGATGAAGATACTTTGCTTCCCTCTGTGAAAGCTGTTGTTTTGAATACGCTGAAACGTCAGAATTCAAGCACGTCAAACGATGTGCGTACAAATCTGTGGAAATAGAAAATTAGGATCGTTAAGAGAAAAACGCACACTTTATCTCGAAAAAATTGCAACAAACAAACCAGAATACTAACACCAACAGTATGCAATGAATGGAAAACGTAGAGACATTGAAACAACAGAAACACTTTGTCGAAGTTGGATATTTGAGGGAAGGGATTCACAACTAGTGAAAATGAAATTGCAGAGACAGAAGAAAATAAAACAAGTATATCGTTCAAAGTGCTCAACATTATTTGAAAACATGAATACTTATTTTTCCGACCATATTTTTTTCAATCAAATTGATCAAATTGTTCAATAATATTTTAAAACAGTTTTTAATTATTTTTCTTACTAAATTTCTTACCGTTTGTATAAGTTTTTCTTTTCAGTTTTTAAAAAAAGAGGATGCTTCAATCCAATCTTTGAAGGATGTTTCAGTTCAGCTTTTAAAAAATACAATCGAGTCGTCCTTTTTTGCAATTAACATAGGAAACATCTCATCTCAAATACTGATTAATGATGATGCTTTCTAAAACAAATGAACTATCTCATCTAAAAGAGTGATGAGTGATGATTTCTGAACCATTTCACACCCTGAACCAAAAAATGCCATTCGACGATTGTGTTCACCGTTACCAAAAAATCATCCGATCATCAGGTGATCGATGAAGCTTTGACATCCGCATCTAATTATTTAACCAATGTTTTAAAATTCGTTTGTGGATTCCGCTGCCAATGGATAAGTCCTTGCTTTCAAATTGCGGGTTGCTATAGATAAAAATTCCACCTCTAGCTTTTAATTGTTCATATGCAAATTCAGTTATTAACAAAATTGCAGAGTCCACCTACAATTTGCGCAATCCGCATACATTTGCCGATTCCGCTGACAAATTTTGCGGATTCCACCTAAATTTTGCGGCATCCACTTACAGTTGCGATCCAGAAAAACTAGCTATATTTGCTCGTTGCGGAATCTGCAACAAAATAAATGTTCTGACAAAATTTACGTTACAGGTATTTGTTCGCGGAATCCACTTAAATTTTGTTAGTTGAATCCACTTACATTTTGGAACATTTTTAAAGTTTTGTCTCTGGAATTCAGGAACACAAAGACTCAAAATTTTGCGCCTCGTAATGTTCAAAAGGTTTTTTAATTATGAAAATATTACAAAAAAAATCTCGGAAATGAATTACCGGTACCTCTGGAACTTTACCAACAGACTCGAAGCAAAGCTCCGCACCAATTGCAATTCAACCACAGATGAGAACGTCGAAAAACTAGGTCTACCAAAGTTTCTGAAGTCTCCGTAGAAGTACACTTTAAGCAACAATGCCAGACATTTGAGTGTTAAATTAGCAACAGAACAAAACTTACCAAAAGGAAATAAAGCCGACTGTCTGTGAGCAGACATAAGTGGAGCCAAAAAATAAATAAATTCAAAAACTTTCAAGTCCTCTTGGAACAACACTTGCAACTGAAATAAAAGAGTGGACTGCAGAACAAAAAAAGCGATAAAGCAACTAAGCTGACAACTTTTCAGCAAACACTTTTCGAGGCGAAAAAAAATGATTTAAAAAAAGTTTGTCCCCTGAAACTACATTAATCAACACTTGCAACTACATTGAAAATTATGTACATCACACTAATTCATTACTCATTCTTCTTGTCTTTCTTTTGGAAATTATTATAAAAACCAGAAGTATCTGTTTTGATACTTTTCCATTAAATTCAGTTGGTTTTAATTGGTCACTTAAAAATCATTCCAGAAAAAAGCTAGTGTACTGTAATCGGGAACAAGTCATTTTTTCCGTTGAAAAACTTTTTACAAATCGTTATTTTTTTACTTGCTTTATTATTATAAGAAGTTTTTCAACGGAAAAAATGACTTGTTCCCGATTACAGTACACTAGCTTTTTTCTGGAATGATTTTTAAGTGACCAATTCAAACCAACTGAATTTAATGGAAAAGTATCAAAACAGATACTTCTGGTTTTTATAATAATTTCCAAAAGAAAGACAAGAATGCTTTGACATTTCAAACAAAAATATTCCTAAAAACTCCTTTCGCCTGACAAAAAATTCCAAAGCACTCGACTGAGGTAGACGGTATTTGATATCCAAATAGGTTTCCACGTGTAGTATACTTTCCTCCCTTTTAACAAATTTCAAAAAAGGTCATTATTCCATTCAGAAAACCTTGAATTAACCTGAAACTTACAATTTTGTACAAGTATTCACAAACATTTACAACAGACTGTGCAATCAAAGACAAAATTGAAACTTTAAACGCTACAACACTATGTTTAGAAATAGAAACAGGGAAGGTCAACCCCAAAATAATACGTATGACAGCCTTTTTTTAATCTTTCAAGTTGACACTCCCTTTTTACAAAGAAAAAAGATAGAGTTTAATTAGTTTCGTTTTTTATTCTTGAATCTAGTTGTTCTGGATTTAATCCAGTTCAGTCCACTGCTGCCCAGTGATGCCAAGACAGTCTCTGTTCCGTTCTGAAGTGTTCAGTGAGATCTGTTTGATGAGGAGACGAGTTTGAGAATCCTCACTGCCGGCACTACACGGTCTAATCTGTCCACTCCTAAGCATAACACAGATAAAAAACTAAACAAAGAACAAAAAAAACTGAAAAAAAAATATTTAAATTTTTGATATTTTTCAACTTTCGGAGATGTATAATAGGCGGCGGATGCAACTGATTTAACCCTGATAAAGCTGGTTCCAGCCGGAATTCGAACTCAGTACGATAGGGGGTTTTCGTTATATGTTTTAGCCACCATATCAACCAGTCATAACCGAGAATTACCAATTTCCGTCCATGTACTTGCGCCAAATAATTATGCTAAATATTAAGAATTCTTTGTTGGGTGATAAATTCTCCATTCCTGCAGGCTTTGCGACTGCTTAGTACAGTGGCCAACACATTTGACTCAAGGCGCAGAAGTATGGATTCGCTTCCATATGTGAACATTTTATCGTTATGTACAGATTGAGATTAGTGGAAAGTAAACCGCTCTTCTTCGCGTAAACCACATGAAAAATCAAATTTGAGCGTGAACAATATTTAAGAATTTTCCTGAAAAAAAAACAAATAGAAAATCATAAAGATATTTAAGTGGAAATAACTTTGCTCTTTTATACTTAATGATAAACACTACAGAGGCGAACGCTACTGACGAACGGTACTTACTTAAAAAAATTGTTTCAAAAATTATCGCAAAACAAGAGATATCAAAATTAGTTGTCATTAAAATATTGAAACTAAAAGCTTGAAGTTTCGCATACCCCCGAAGTCTATCGTCAAATATAAAATGGTGAAAAAAAAAGAAATTAAAAAACAGGTAAAGCTTCGCAAACACTTAGCGAAAACACGAAAAAAGCAGCTTTATAAAGTGCAATAAGAAAAGTAGAAAAAAGCCTCAAATTAGTAAAAATTCGGCCACGTCTCGGATTCGACCTGCGACCTAGAGAATGAGTCTCGGGCACCAATCACTCAGCCACGGACGCTTAAAAAATCACAAACACTAGCTACAAATAAAGCAGAGAACAGATGCTATGAAAATCGTGGTTATAGCAGAAGGCACACAAATAAGTGAACACTTTTATTTGCGATTTAGGTTAGAAAAAAAACAAGTTTCATACTAATACACTACGCTGCTGGCTAGTGTAATTAAAAACATCAATTCGATCGTTCTAAAAGAGCGGAAATTAAACCGACAGGAATTGAGACCAAGAAGCTGAAAAATTAACATTTATAGGTAAACACCGATACTGCCGATAAATGAAGTTCCTGCCGATACTGGACCCGCTGCCTTTTGGAGGCTGAAGCAGGCGTTTTACCGCTACACCAACCGGACCGACTCGTGAAATTAATTAATAATTCATATTAATGCAAGGTCACTTTCCTAACAAATTCGAAAATGTTGAAAATTTTTACAACACTTCCTTTAAAATTCTTGAAAATGTGATTACTTTTTTCAATATTTGGTGCTTTAAATCCAATGAAAAATCGTACATCAATATTTTATTTTTAAGAGGGGGAGTGCTGACGTTGTTGTTCAGTAGTCTGTTGAATGAGAAATTGAGATGAGAAAAAGGTTAGAGCAAACTCTAAGTACTCACCTAACGCATGCATCACCTCTTCTGCCATGCACTCGAACTCCGGAAAGAACTCGTCGTGGATGCGCACCTTCTCAGTTATACTAAAAGGAGAACAACAATGATTATCACATCAATCAACAAGGAACGAGGAATCTCAATCAGGTAATTGCTAAAATATATTCTAAGGATCCGTCATCGGAAGATAAATCCACGAAGCCGAGAGCAACATAGATCTGGCCGAAGTTTTGAAACATATTTCATGAAGTTTTTCCAAAAATCTGAAGGTTAAATTAAACATTTTTCTTCTTCATTGATTTCATTCTTTTATGATATAGCTAATTAATACAGCCTGTAGAGGCAGACGCTTAGCGGATCCTAGGATCCCGTTGCCTGTTCTCTCAAAGTTTCTTCAGATTCTGATGCTCTGATGTATTTTTTTTTACTTTCGTTGGAGAAATATATTCTTCCTTTCTTTCTCAAGTTAAATTTACATCATCCAAAAGGTCATTTAAACTAGTGAACTAACTCATCTGCGAATCAGATTTCAGCAAGGCTTGATCAAAAACTTAAGGCACCCTTTTTTGAACCAATTAGGTGTTCTTTTTTTACCCCACTTTAAAACAGACAAAAAGACTACAAAAAAGTAGAGAGCGCGAGACCGATAGAGAGATACTTCTTTGTTCTATTGGCAGCTTACTTGAGAAGGTCGTCGGAGGAGATGAGAGTCTTGAGTTGTTCGTAAGTCCTGTTGTTGAACTCCCTGCAAACTGCCTCAAATGCACCAATCAGAGTACGCGTGGTGGTAGAACTCTGGTCTACAATAGAAACAACATTGTGAGACATACAAAATAGTGAGCTATGGATGATTTGAACAGATATCGGGGTCTTTTCTGTTATACGGCCCAAATTAACAAACTGTTAATTGAGCTTCAGTTTTCATTGAAAATGCTCAGAACTCTTTTTCACTGATATTAATTTCAACCAATCATTTTCGAGCATCATAATCTAACTGTCGAAATGGCACAGAGAATACGTTTTGGGCCGTATAATAAAAAAGACAAATATCTTTTTTTAACTTCTCATGCAAAAGGGGCAGATTAGATTAGTAGATACTAATCAGCATATATCTTACCAGTAAAATCAAAGACACGGATATTTGGACTGGTTATGATAAAGCTCTCTTTACCCAAGTGTGGTTGCTTTTTTTAAGCTTTTTGGTCCGTTTGAAGCGTTTTCTTCTCTGATTTCAATTTTCTCACTTGTGGCTACAATTAAAGATGTATATACTATATTCTGTGCGTTCAGCCACGCGCGTATCTTCGAAAATCAATGGTATATTTCCGAAGATTTTTTGGTCAATCAAATTTACTTTCCTAAGGACGCTTATCCCGCAAAATTAGTATATACTAACCTTTTGAAAAAAAAGGCCCCGTGAGCCATAAATGAATGTCTTAAAACAGTATCTAAAAGGAGTTGACTCCGAGCGAAAAGCGAAAGAGAGAGAGAGAGAGAGAGAGATGAGAGAAGAGATGCGAGAAGAGATGAAAAAACAGTCAGTCAGCCAAGTTCTTCACTATCATCAGAGAGGACCAGAGTTGAGGAGACTGAGAGAATCCAAAGACCACTTCATTGAGAAACCCTACGACCTACAAAGGCTCCTCACGCGGATGGAGAGAACGTATCTCGACGCCGTAGTGTCGAAACAAGCGTCGTAAGTGAGAGTATATATAGAGAGAAAAGCGAGAGAGACAGAGAGAGAAAGAGAGTTGCTGACCCTTGATTCCTCTTGGGCGTTCAGTTACATTCAATCCAGTTCTAGTTAAAAGTTCAAAAGTTCAAGTTGCAGTAAGGCGATGGGGTTAAGTTATGCGCTTTCCACTGAAGAACATATTCGACACAGATGCGAAGCTATACAAAACAAAAATAGCATCATGGATTAGCAGACAGACAATGAGACGAAAGCAACTATATCGAAGAAACTTTTTTCAAATTCGAAAGCAAATGTTTCAATATTTGTCGCAAATTAGCTTCCTTTTGAGGACTATATTCCAAACACACCATCATCACCACTAAATCAACATTCAAAACCATTTGCCGAGTGGCCCCTAAGCCAATACTTGGGTAGACACCAGTTGAGTCGAAAAAAATGAGCTACAAACTTTACGCCCATTCATTGAAACACACAAAAGAATAACAATCTATTTTAGGATTTTCATCGACGCCACATAAAGTAAATGACTCGATATTGCTTGAACCGAACTCTTTCAATTAGAAAAAAAATTATAGTAAATCAAAGTAAATCAAATCAAGCTTCCAAAGTACAGACCAACTTTCAATTATAATGAAGTTGCTAAAAAAATAATTTAGAAAAAACATGCTATGAGGATAATCCATGCGTTGGAGCATAAGTCAACAAAATAAGCAGATAAACGATACTTAAACATAGCCAAAAGACAGTTGGAAAAAACGAATGCACAGAAAAACTTAATGACTTAATTTATGAAAAAATCAAATTTGAACTTTCAAATTGCAAAAAAATACACTTAAAGCTTTCTTAATATCTAGAACAAATTATGATTGAACTTTTTTTATTATTAAAAAACCGAATATGAGAAAAATGAATCAATAAGCAAAGTCTTTACTTCACTGGGAAATCTGAAAAATCAATTCCACTTTCGAAACGAGAATTCGATCAAGTTTTAGTGATTTTTACATTTTGCTGCTCGCGAGCAGAATTTGACTTCCTGTGAACAAAAAATGGAATTGAGCTTAAAAAGAAATCAAAAATCCAACCTTGAAAAAGTAAAATTTGAGCCTGAGCAAGACTTTTCCCGAAAAAAAAACAGAAAAACCATCGCGACCTATATAAGAGTCTGAACAACGTTCATCGGCTCTTAATAATATGCAGACAAACGATAATTAAGTTTTCCGAAAAAAAAATTATTTCCGCAAATAATATCAAAAGATGCGGCCGGGACTCAAACCCTCGAAACTTATGTTCCAAAGAACTAATTGGAAACAGACCTGAAAGGTGTCCATGTATATATAAAGCAAGGTATAAATTCACAAAACAGAGAGTTGAAAAAGAGTCAATGAACGCACGTTACCAGAAAAATATACGGACTTAGAAAAAAATAGATGGCCTCAAAGCTCTTTTAATTTCTGGAACAATTTATGATTGGCACTTTTTTGATAAAAATAACCCAATTTCAGAAAATTGGGTAAATAGGTAAAATATTTATTTTGCTGGGAAATTCGATAAATATCATCCACATTCGAAACTAGAAGTCGACCACATTTTCGTTACTTTTAAACTTTCGCTCAACAAAGATAGCCTGAACAAATTAAAAGGTTTTGCCTGAAAAAAATACGAACGAAAAAAAAATCATCGCGACCTATTTAAGAGTCTGAAATATGTCCATCGACGCTTAATGTAAGATGGAAAATAAAACAAGGTCAGGCCGGGATTCAAACCTGAGACCTGTAAGAAAAGTTGTTAACGGGAAAAATACTAGTTAGCGATTACAAGTCACTTGCGCATGCAAGAGAAAAAAAGTTCCAGGTAACTAAGCAGCATAGAGGGTAGGAAGCTAGATGGTGCATACCCAGTCCAAGGAGGTCCTTGAAAGTGTTGATGGTGTTCCGACTCTCCTCTAACTTGGAGAACACATCGTTCATTCTGGGATACACGCCCTGTAGGTGGGGACAGTCGAACAGCTGCTGGAAGTGCTTCACCATGTCACGCAGTGTCTTCACATCCACTGTGCCTGTCGGATCAAGCGAATCCTAAAAGAAAGCATTCTCAAAACTAAGAGGCACATTTATCCCACTCAACCAAAGAACAACATGAAAAGAGCCAGATCAAAACACAACAATGACAGGCTCTTTTTCCTTTTCCTCCACCTGCAATTTTTATAATTTAAATTACTGTTCACATTGTCCAATTGTCATAAATTAGGCCATGACAAACATGTTTGGTCTTCATAGTTAACCTAGTAAAACCACTCGTTAGACCATAAAATTGATGCTTGTGTTAAGTGCGGAGGAAAAAAAGAGAGCCTAATGACACATACGGTGTACAGGGAAAAATAAAATTCCCAGAAAGCTCAAGAAATGCTCAACTTCACAATAAGATTGAGAAAAATAGCCGACAGGATATCTATTTTGGTTTCAATCAACTCAGAAATCCCTGCCTTCTTAAAAAAAGGATCATCCATGAGAAAGCAAGCACTATAGAAACCCATTTATTATAGTACAACAGCAATAGTCGCATTTATCAAATTAGTTTTTAGTGATTGATTAGCTTTAATTTCTATATTATTTTTTATCCGAAAAACTAAAATGTTGAAGGAAGTATATAGAACAATAACTGATCTGATTACTTTCTGAACCGCAATTGCTTCAAAACAATTAGGTTTACAGTTTTCGAAAGTCTCTAAAACATCTTTCTATTTAGAAAGCATGCACTATCAAAACTACTTCGAATAATGTACAACATAACCAGGCAAGATTGTCATCTTAGCCTCGTCTAGTTTAGGATTATTTCGCTTTCATTCCTTGAAAACATTAGAACAGTTTTCTACACAAGAAAGCAAGAATCATCAAAACTTCTGCAAAGAAGCACAAATGGCAGGGTAAAAAACAACCACGCAAGATTACCATATTAACCTAGTCTAGTTTACAATTATTTATCTTTCGTTCCTTGAACAGCAGTGAAAAGATGAAAAACAATTTTCTAAGCATGATAACATGAAACTTCATAACTTCACTAAAACATGAAGCACAATAACCGCAGGTTTCAATCAACTCAGAATAGGACTTCTCAAAGTAGGACCTTACAAGAAAAAGCTAACACTAAGAAACCCATTGATCGAAGTACAACAGCACTAGTCGATTTACCAAATTAGAGCTTAGAGATTGATTAGCTTTCATTTCTAATAATTTTCTATCCGAGAAAAACAAATTAATTGGTGAACGAAGCATGTAGGACAAAATTGTTTTTGTTTTCTGAATTGCAATTTCATCGAAACATATAAGATTCCAGATTTCGAAAGTATTCAAAACCTAAGTCGATTTCGGAGGCATGCACCATCGAAATTATTTCATTTAATGTACAACACAACAAGGCAAGAATATCATCTTAGCCTTATTTAGTTTACGACTGTTTAGCTTTCGTTCCTTGGAGACTGAAAACCAGTCTTATACTCAACAGCAGGAAACGCTGAGATTTCAGCAATAAACATGCACAGTTGGCAGGGCGCATATTCTGGTTTCAGATAAAACACAAGGACATTGCTTTCGGAACCAGATCAATACATGACCTTGTTTTGCTTTCGTGATTTTCGCAAGGAAAGCTCGAAAGGAGAAAGCGGCAGGCGCTTAAGAAACATATTCTTTGTGTACAATAGCGCTGGTCAATTCACCAAATTACACCTGACTGTTCGAAAACTGTCTAGTGTTTATTGCTCATATTATCTTTCTGCACAAAAACAAAAGTAAAATTTACACGAATCAAGTTGCACATTATCTGGTTTATCAAATTTCTGAACTAAAAATGGTCCAAAACAATCAGGTGTACAGTTTTCGAAAATATTTGAAAGAAATTACCATTTGTACGAGCGCAATCAAAAAACTGATTTACGTACAACACAACCAGGTAAGATTATCGTCTCACCCTCGTCTACTTCAAGATTGTTTAGCTTTCGTTCCTTGAAAACTGTGAAAAACAGTTTTCTACAGAAGAAAGCAGGAAACAACATAAATTGTTCAAAGAAGCATAATAGATTGCAGGGTAACAAATGTGGTTTCAAATGATTCAAAATTACCTGGCTTTCCAAATCTGACTTTTAAATGAGACAGCTACATCAGAAAGCAAGCTCTAGAGAAACGTATTTATTTTATGCACTACAGCACTGGTTATTTCACCAAATTAAGCCTGTGTGTTATAAAATTGTTTAGCGTTTACTGCTTATATTTTTTTCAACACAAACTGAAAAAAAAATAAATTTTGATTGAATCATGTTGCACATTTACTGAATTATTCAATTTCTGAACTGCTATTGCTCCAAAACATTCAGATTTACAGTTTCGAAAACATTTAGAAGCAATTATCATTTGAACAAGCACAATCGAAAAAACATTGATTCAAGTACAACACAACCAGGTAAGATTATCGTCTTACCCTCGTCTAGTTCATGATTGTTTAGCTTTCGTTCCTTGAAAACTATGACAAAGTTTTCTACACAAGAAAGCAGGAAACAACATCAGTTCTATAAAAAAGCATAATAGAGTGCAGGGTAAAAAAATATGGTTGCAAATAATTCAAAAGTAACTGGCTTTCCAAATCTGATTTTTAAAAAGAGATCGTAACATCAGAAATCAAGCTCTTAAGACACGCATTTAACGTATGTACGAGAGCACTGGTTATTTCACCAAACTACGACTGTGTGTTAAGAGATAGTGTATGGTTTACTGCTTATATTATTTTTCAACAAGAACAAAAGTAAAATTCGATTGAATCATGTTGCACATTTGCTGGTTTAATAAAGTTCTAAACTGCAAT
The DNA here is from genome assembly GCF_963678635.1 of Symsagittifera roscoffensis. Classification (NCBI taxonomy): domain Eukaryota; kingdom Metazoa; phylum Xenacoelomorpha; order Acoela; family Convolutidae; genus Symsagittifera; species Symsagittifera roscoffensis. The sequence continues at coordinate 72,707,713 of NC_087065.1, read as the reverse complement.
TGCTCCGAAACAAACAAGTTTACAGTTTCGAAACTATTTGAAGCAATTACCATTTGAACGAGCACAATCGAAAAAACATTGATTCATGTACAACATAACCAGGTAAGATTATCGTCTTACCCTCGTCTAGTTCAGGATTGTTTAGCTTTCGTTCCTTGAAAACTGTGAAAAATAGGTTTCTACACAAGAAAGCAGGAAACAACATAAGTTCTAAAAAAAGCATAATAGAATGCAGGGTAAAAACTATGGTTGCAAATAATTCAAAAGTACCTGGCTTTCCAAATCCGAGTTTTAAAAAGACATCGTAACATCAGAAATCAAGCTCTTAAGACACGGATTGAACTTATGTACTACAGCACTGGTTATTTCACCAAACAACGACTGTGCCTTAAGAGATAGTGTACGGTTTACTGCTTATAATATTTTTCAAAACAAACAAAAGTAAGATTCGATTGAATCAAGCTGCACATTTGCTGGTTTAATAAAGTTCTGAACTGCAATTGCTCCGAAATAAACAGGTTTACAGTTTCGAAAATATTTAGAAGCAATTACCATTTGAACAAACACAATCGAAAAATCATTGATTTATGTACAACTTAACCAGGTAAAATAATCATCTTACCATCATCTAAATCAGAATTGTTTAGCTTTCGTTCCTTGAAAACAGTGAAAAACAGTTTTCTACACAAGAAAGCAGCAAAAACAAAAGTTCTAAAATGAAGCATAATAGTTTGCAGGGTAAAAAAAAATGTGGTTTCAAATAATTCAAAATTACCTGGCTTTCGAAATCTGATTTTTTAAAATGAGATCGCTACATCAGAAAGGAAACTCGAAATAAACGCACTTAACTTAATTAGTACAGCACTGGCTATTTCACCAAACTACGCCAGTGTGTTAAAAGATTGTTTAGCGTTTACTGCTTTTTTATTTTTTTCAACACAAACTAAAACAAAACTAAAATTTCTTTGAATCGTGTTAAACAGTTTACTGGTTTGATAGATTTCTGAGATGCAATGGCTCCGAAACAAACAGGTGTACAGTTTCGAAAACATTTAAAAGCAATTACCATTTGAACAAGAACAATCGATAAAACATTGATTTACGTACAATTTAACCAGGTAAAATAATCCTCTTACCATCGTCTAGTTCAAGATTGTTTAGCTTTCGTTCCTTGAAAACAGTGAAAAACAGTTTTCTACACAAGAAAGCAGGAGCAACATAAGTTCTATAAAGAAGCATAATAGAATGCAGGGTAAAAAATATGGTTGCAAATAATTCAAAAGTACCTGTTTTTCCAAATCTGATTTTTAAAAAGACATCGTAACATCAGAAATCAAGCTCTTAAGACACGGATTGAACATATGTACAACAGCACTGGTTATTTCACCAAACAACGACTGTGCCTTAAGATATAGTGTACGGTTTACTGCTTATAATATTTTTCAAAACAACTAAAAGTAAAATTCGATTGAATCAAGTTGCACATTTGCTGGTTTAATAAAGTTCTGAACTGCAATTGCTCCGAAACAAACAGGTTTACAGTTTCGAAAATATTTAGAAGCAATTACCATTTGAACAAACACAATCGAAAAATCATTGATTTATGTACAACTTAACCAGGTAAAATAATCATCTTACCATCATCTAAATCAGAACTGTTTAGCTTTCGTTCCTTGAAAACAGTGAAAAACTGTTTTCTACACAAGAAAGCAGCAAAAACATAAGTTCTAAAATGAAGCCTAACAGTTTGCAGGGTTAAAAAAATGTGGTTTCAAATAATTCAAAACTACCTGGCTTTCGAAATCTGATTTTTTAAAATGAGATCGCTACATCAGAAAGGAAACTCTAAACAAACGCACTTAACTTAATTAGTACAGCACTGGCTATTTCACCAAACTACGCCAGTGTGTTAAAAGATTGTGTAGCGTTTACTGCTTATATATTTTTTTCAACACAAACTAAAACAAAAGTAAATTTTCATTGAATCGTGTTAAACAGTTTACTGGTTTGATGGATTTCTGAGATGCAATTGCTCCGAAACAAACAGGTGTACAGTTTCGAAAACATTTAAAAGCAATTACCATTTGAACAAGAACAATCGAAAAAACATTGATTTCCGTACAATTTAACCAGGTAAAATAAAACTCTTACCATCGTCTAGTTCAAGATTGTTTAGCTTTCGTTCCTTGAAAACAGTCAAAAACAGTTTTCTACACAAGAAAGCAGGAGCAACATAAGTTCTATAAAGAAGCATAATAAAATGCAGGGTAAAAAATATGGTTGCAAATAATTCAAAAGTACCTGTTTTTCCAAATCTGATTTTTAAAAAGAGATCGTAACAACAGAAATCAAGCTTTTAGGACACGCATTTAACTAATGTACTAGAGCACTGGTTATTTCACCAAACTACGACTGTGTGTTAAGAGATAGTGTAGGGTTTACTGCTTATATTATTTTTCAACAAAAACAAAAGTAAAAATCGATTGAATCATGTTGTACATTTGCTGGTTTAATAAAGTTCTGAACTGCAATTGCTCCGAAACAAACAGGTTTACAGTTTCGAAAATATTTAGAAGCAATTACCATTTGAACAAGCACAATCGAAAAATCATTGATTTATGTACAACTTAACCAGGTAAAATAATCATCTTACCATCGTCTAGTTCAGAATTGTTTAGCTTTCGTTCCTTGAAAACAGTGGAAAACAGTTTTCTACACAAGAAAGCAGCAACAAATAAGTTCTAAAATGAAGCATAATAGTTTTCAGGATAAAAAAATGAGGTTTCAAATAATTCAAAACTACCTGGCTTTCCAAATCTGATTTTTTAAATGAAATCGCTACATCAGAAAGGAAGCTCTAAGCAAACCTACTTAACTTAATTATTACAGCACTGGCTATTTCACCGATTTACGTACAAATAAACCAGGTAAAATAATCCTCTTACCATCGTCTAGTTCAGGATTGTTTAGCTTTCCTTCCTTGAAAACAGTGAAAAACAGTTTTCTACACAAGAAAGCAGGAACAACGTAAGTTCTATATTGAAGCATAATAGTTTGCAGGGTAAAAAAATGTGGTTTCAAATAATTCCGAACTACCTCGCTTTCCAAACCTGATTTTCAAAATCAGATCGCCATATCAGAAAGCAAGCTCTAAAGAATTGCATTTAAATCATGTACTACAGCCTTGTTTATTTCACCAAATTACGCCTGTGTGTTAAAAGATTGTTAAGCGTTCACTGCTTAGTATTTTTCAGCACAAACAAAAACAGAAGTAAATTTTGACTGAATCATATTGCATATTTACTGGTTTAATATATTTCTGAACTGCAATTGCTCCGAAACAAACAGATTTACCGTTTCGAATACATTCAGAAGCAATTACCATTTGAGCAAGCACAATCGAAAAAACATTCATTCATGTACAACACAACCAGATAAGACTATCGTCTTACCCTCGTCTAGTTCAGGATTGTTTAGCTTCGTTCCTTGAAAACAGTGAAAAAAAAAACAGTTTTCTACACAAGAAAGCAGGAAACAGCATAAGTTCTACAAAGAAGCATAAGATTGCAGGATAAGAAGTGTGGATTCAAATAATTCAAATTACCTGGCTTTCCAAATCTGATTTTTTAGATGAGATAGCTACATCAGAAAGCAAGCTCTCAAGAAACGCATTTAACTTGTGTACTATTGCACTGGTTATTTCACCAAACAACGACTGTGTGTTAAGAGATAGTGTAAGGTTTACTGTTTATATTATTTTTCAACATAAACAAAAGTAAAATTCGATTGAATCATGTTGCACATTTGCTGGTTTAATAAAGTTCTGAACTGCAATTGCTCCGAAACAAACAGGTTTACAGTTTCGAAACTATTTAGAAGCAATTACCATTTGAGCAAGCACAATCGAAAAAACATTCATTCATGTACAACACAACCAGGTAAGATTATCGTCTTACCCTCGTCTAGTTCAGGATTGTTTAGCTTTCGTTCCTTGAAAACTGTGAAAAACAGTTTTCTACACAAGAAAGCAGGAAACATAAGTACTAAAAAAAGCATCATGATAGAATGCAGGGTAAAAATATGGTTGCAAATAGTTCAAAAGTACCTGGTTTTCCAAATCTGATTTTTAAAAAGAGATCGTAACATCAGAAATCAAGCTCTTAAGACACGGATTGAACTTATGTACTACAGCACTGTTATTTCACCAAACAACGACTGTGTGTTAAGAGATAGTGTAGGGTTTACTGCTTATATTATTTTTCAACACAAACAAAAATGAAATTCGATTGAATCATGTTGCACATTTGCTGGTTTAATAAAGTTCTGAACTGCAATTGCTCCGAAACAAACAGGTTTACAGTTTCGAAACTATTTAGAAGCAATTACCATTTGAGCAAGCACAATCGAAAAAACATTGATTCATGTACAACACAACCAGGTAAGATTATCCTCTTACCATCGTCCAGTTCAGGATTGTTTAGCTTTCGTTCCTTGAAAACAGTGAAAAACAGTTTTCTACACAAGAAAGCAGGAAACAACATAAGTTCTAAAAAAACATCATGATAGAATGCAAGGTAAAAATATGGTTTCAAATAATTCAAAACTACCTGGCTTTCCAAAAATCATTTTTAAATGAGATCGCTACATCAGAAAGGAAGCTCTAAACAAACATACTTAACTTAATTAGTACAGCACTGGCTATTTCACCAAACTACGCCAGTGTGTTAAAAGATTGTGTAGCGTTTACTGCTTATATATTTTTTTCAACACAAACTAAAACAAAAGTAAATTTTCATTGAATCGTGTTAAACAGTTTACTGGTTTGATAGATTTCTTGAATATGCAATTGCTCCGAAACAAACAGGTGTATAGTTTCGAAAACATTTAGACGCAATTACCATTTGAACAAGAACAATCGAAAAAAAAAATTGATTTACGTACAATTTAACCAGGTAAAATAATCCTCTTACCATCGTCTAGTTCAGGATTGTTTAGCTTTCGTTCCTTGAAAACAGTGAAAAACAGTTTTCTACACAAGAAAGCATGAACAACGTAAGTTCTATAATGAAGCATAAAAGTTTGCAGGGTAAAAAAATGTGGTTTCAAATAATTCCAAACTACCTCGCTTTCCAAACCTGATTTTAAAAATCAGATCGCCATATCAGAAAGCAAGCTCTAAAGAATTGCATTTAATTTATGTACCACAGCCTTGTTTATTTCACCAAATTACGCCTGTGTGTTAAAAGATTGTTAAGCGTTCACTGCTTATAGTATTTTTCAACACAAACAAAAACAAAAGTAAATTTTGACTGAATCATATTGCATATTTACTGGTTTAATATATTTCTGAACTGCAATTGCTCCAAAACAAACAGATTTACCGTTTCGAAAACATTCAGAAGCAATTACCATTTGAGCAAGCACAATCGAAAAAACATTCATTCATGTACAACACAACCAGATAAGACTATCGTCTTACCCTCGTCTAGTTCAGGATTGTTTAGCTTTCGTTCCTTGAAAACTGTGAAAAAAAAAACAGTTTTCTACACAAGAAAGCAGGAAACAGCATAAGTTCTACAAAGAAGCATAAGATTGCAGGATAAAAAGTGTGGATTCAAATAATTCAAATTACCTGGCTTTCCAAATCTGATTTTTTAGATGAGATAGCTACATCAGAAAGCAAGCTCTCAAGAAACGCATTTACCTTATGTACTACTGCACTGGTTATTTCACCAAACAACCACTGTGTGTTAAGAGATAGTGTAAGGTTTACTGCTTATATTATTTTTCAACACCAACAAAAGTAAAAGTAAATTTTGAATGAATCATATTGCATATTTACTGGTTTAAAAAATTCTGAACTGCAATTGCTCCGAAACAAACAGGTTTACAGTTTCGAAAACATTTAGAAGCAATTACCATTTGAGCAAGCACAATCGAAAAAACATTCATTCATGTACAACACAACCAGGTAAGATTATCGTCTTACCCTCGTCTAGTTCAGGATTGTTTAGCTTTCATTCCTTGAAAACTGTGAAAAACAGTTTTCTACACAAGAAAGCAGGAAACAGCATAAGTTTTACAAAGAAGCATAAGATTGCAGGGTAAAAAACGTGGATTGAATTAATTCAAAATTACCTGGCTTTCCAAATCTGATTTTTTAGATGAGATAGCTACATCAGAAAGCAAGCTCACAAGAAACGCATTTAACTTATGTACTACAGCACTGGTTATTTCACCAAACAACCACTGTGTGTTAAGAGATAGTGTAAGGTTTACTGCTTATATTATTTTTCAACACCAACAAAAGTAAAAGTAAATTTTGACTGAATCATATTGCATATTTACTGGTTTAAAAAATTCTGAACTGCAATTGCTCCAAAACAAACAGGTTTACAGTTTCGAAAACATTTAGAAGCAATTACCATTTGAGCAAGCACAATCGAAAAAACATTCATTCATGTACAACACAACCAGGTAAGATTATCGTCTTACCCTCGTCTAGTTCAAGATTGTTTAGCTTTCGTTCCTTGAAAACTGTGAAAAACAGTTTTCTACACAAGAAAGCAGGAAACAGCATAAGTTTTACAAAGAAGCATAAGATTGCAGGGTAAAAAACGTGGATTCAATTAATTCAAAATTACCTGGCTTTCCAAATCTGATTTTTTAGATGAGATAGCTACATCAGAAAGCAAGCTCACAAGAAACGCATTTAACTTATGTACTACAGCACTGGTTATTTCACCAAACAACCACTGTGTGTTAAGAGATAGTGTAAGGTTTGTTGCTTATATTATTTTTCAACACCAACAAAAGTAAAAGTAAATTTTGACTGAATCATATTGCATATTTATTGGTTTAAAAAATTCTGAACTGCAATTGCTCCGAAACAAACAGGTTTACAGTTTCGAAAACATTTAGAAGCAATTACCATTTGAGCAAGCACAATCGAAAAAACATTCATTCATGTACAACACAACCAGGTAAGATTATCGTCTTACCCTCGTCTAGTTCAGGATTGTTTAGCTTTCGTTCCTTGAAAACTGTGAAAAAAGTTTTCTACACAAGAAAGCAGGAAACAGCATAAGTTTTACAAAGAAGCATAAGATTGCAGGGTAAAAAACGTGGATTCAATTAATTCAAAATTACCTGGCTTTCCAAATTTGATTTTTTAGATGAGATAGCTACATCAGAAAGCAAGCTCACAAGAAACGCATTTAACTTATGTACTACAGCACTGGTTATTTCACCAAACAACCACTGTGTGTTAAGAGATAGTGTAAGGTTTACTGCTTATATTATTTTTCAACAACAACAAAAGTAAAAGTAAATTTTGACTGAATCATATTGCATATTTACTGGTTTAAAAAATTCTGAACTGCAATTGCTCCGAAACAAACAGGTTTACAGTTTCGAAAACATTTAGAAGCAATTACCATTTGAGCAAGCACAATCGAAAAAACATTCATTCATGTACAACACAACCAGGTAAGATTATCGTCTTACCCTCGTCTAGTTCAAGATTGTTTAGCTTTCGTTCCTTGAAAACTGTGAAAAACAGTTTTCTACACAAGAAAGCAGGAAACAGCATAAGTTTTACAAAGAAGCATAAGATTGCAGGGCAAAAAACGTGGATTCAATTAATTCAAAATTACCTGGCTTTCCAAATCTGATTTTTTAGATGAGATAGCTACATCAGAAAGCAAGCTCACAAGAAACGCATTTAACTTATGTACTACAGCACTGGTTATTTCACCAAACAACCACTGTGTGTTAAGAGATAGTGTAAGGTTTGTTGCTTATATTATTTTTCAACACCAACAAAAGTAAAAGTAAATTTTGACTGAATCATATTGCATATTTACTGGTTTAAAAAATTCTGAACTGCAATTGCTCCGAAACAAACAGGTTTACAGTTTCGAAAACATTTAGAAGCAATTACCATTTGAGCAAGCACAATCGAAAAAACATTCATTCATGTACAACACAACCAGGTAAGATTATCGTCTTACCCTCGTCTAGTTCAGGATTGTTTAGCTTTCGTTCCTTGAAAACTGTGAAAAACAGTTTTCTACACAAGAAAGCAGGAAACAGCATAAGTTTTACAAAGAAGCATAAGATTGCAGGGTAAAAAACGTGGATTCAATTAATTCAAAATTACCTGGCTTTCCAAATTTGATTTTTTAGATGAGATAGCTACATCAGAAAGCAAGCTCACAAGAAACGCATTTAACTTATGTACTACAGCACTGGTTATTTCACCAAACAACCACTGTGTGTTAAGAGATAGTGTAAGGTTTACTGCTTATATTATTTTTCAACACCAACAAAAGTAAAAGTAAATTTTGACTGAATCATATTGCATATTTACTGGTTTAAAAAATTCTGAACTGCAATTGCTCCGAAACAAACAGGTTTACAGTTTCGAAAACATTTAGAAGCAATTACCATTTGAGCAAGCACAATCGAAAAAACATTCATTCATGTACAACACAACCAGGTAAGATTATCGTCTTACCCTCGTCTAGTTCAGGATTGTTTAGCTTTCGTTCCTTGAAAACTGTGAAAAACAGTTTTCTACACAAGAAAGCAGGAAACAGCATAAGTTTTACAAAGAAGCATAAGATTGCAGGGTAAAAAACGTGGATTCAATTAATTCAAAATTACCTGGCTTTCCAAATCTGATTTTTTAGATGAGATAGCTACATCAGAAAGCAAGCTCACAAGAAACGCATTTAACTTATGTACTACAGCACTGGTTATTTCACCAAACAACCACTGTCTGTTAAGAGATAGTGTAAGGTTTACTGCTTATATTATTTTTCAACACCAACAAAAGTAGAAGTAAATTTTGACTGAATCATATTGCATATTTACTGGTTTAAAAAATTCTCAACTGCAATTGCTCCGAAACAAACAGGTTTACAGTTTCGAAACTACTTAGAAGCAATTACCATTTGAGCAAGCACAATCGAAAAAACATTGATTCATGTACAACACAACCAGGTAAGATTATCGTCTTACCCTCGTCTAGTTCAGGATTGTTTAGCTTTCGTTCCTTGAAAACTGTGAAAAACAGTTTTCTACACAAGAAAGCAGGAAACAGCATAAGTTTTACAAAGAAGCATAAGATTGCAGGGTAAAAAACGTGGATTCAATTAATTCAAAATTACCTGGCTTTCCAAATCTGATTTTTTAGATGAGATAGCTACATCAGAAAGCAAGCTCACAAGAAACGCATTTAACTTATGTACTACAGCACTGGTTATTTCACCAAACAACCACTGTGTGTTAAGAGATAGTGTAAGGTTTACTGCTTATATTATTTTTCAACACCAACAAAAGTAAAAGTAAATTTTGACTGAATCATATTGCATATTTACTGGTTTAAAAAATTCTGAACTGCAATTGCTCCAAAACAAACAGGTTTACAGTTTCGAAAACATTTAGAAGCAATTACCATTTGAGCAAGCACAATCGAAAAAACATTCATTCATGTACAACACAACCAGGTAAGATTATCGTCTTACCCTCGTCTAGTTCAAGATTGTTTAGCTTTCGTTCCTTGAAAACTGTGAAAAACAGTTTTCTACACAAGAAAGCAGGAAACAGCATAAGTTTTACAAAGAAGCATAAGATTGCAGGGTAAAAAACGTGGATTCAATTAATTCAAAATTACCTGGCTTTCCAAATCTGATTTTTTAGATGAGATAGCTACATCAGAAAGCAAGCTCACAAGAAACGCATTTAACTTATGTACTACAGCACTGGTTATTTCACCAAACAACCACTGTGTGTTAAGAGATAGTGTAAGGTTTGTTGCTTATATTATTTTTCAACACCAACAAAAGTAAAAGTAAATTTTGACTGAATCATATTGCATATTTACTGGTTTAAAAAATTCTGAACTGCAATTGCTCCGAAACAAACAGGTTTACAGTTTCGAAAACATTTAGAAGCAATTACCATTTGAGCAAGCACAATCGAAAAAACATTCATTCATGTACAACACAACCAGGTAAGATTATCGTCTTACCCTCGTCTAGTTCAGGATTGTTTAGCTTTCGTTCCTTGAAAACTGTGAAAAACAGTTTTCTACACAAGAAAGCAGGAAACAGCATAAGTTTTACAAAGAAGCATAAGATTGCAGGGTAAAAAACGTGGATTCAATTAATTCAAAATTACCTGGCTTTCCAAATTTGATTTTTTAGATGAGATAGCTACATCAGAAAGCAAGCTCACAAGAAACGCATTTAACTTATGTACTACAGCACTGGTTATTTCACCAAACAACCACTGTGTGTTAAGAGATAGTGTAAGGTTTACTGCTTATATTATTTTTCAACACCAACAAAAGTAAAAGTAAATTTTGACTGAATCATATTGCATATTTACTGGTTTAAAAAATTCTGAACTGCAATTGCTCCGAAACAAACAGGTTTACAGTTTCGAAAACATTTAGAAGCAATTACCATTTGAGCAAGCACAATCGAAAAAACATTCATTCATGTACAACACAACCAGGTAAGATTATCGTCTTACCCTCGTCTAGTTCAGGATTGTTTAGCTTTCGTTCCTTGAAAACTGTGAAAAACAGTTTTCTACACAAGAAAGCAGGAAACAGCATAAGTTTTACAAAGAAGCATAAGATTGCAGGGTAAAAAACGTGGATTCAATTAATTCAAAATTACCTGGCTTTCCAAATCTGATTTTTTAGATGAGATAGCTACATCAGAAAGCAAGCTCACAAGAAACGCATTTAACTTATGTACTACAGCACTGGTTATTTCACCAAACAACCACTGTCTGTTAAGAGATAGTGTAAGGTTTACTGCTTATATTATTTTTCAACACCAACAAAAGTAGAAGTAAATTTTGACTGAATCATATTGCATATTTACTGGTTTAAAAAATTCTCAACTGCAATTGCTCCGAAACAAACAGGTTTACAGTTTCGAAACTACTTAGAAGCAATTACCATTTGAGCAAGCACAATCGAAAAAACATTGATTCATGTACAACACAACCAGGTAAGATTATCGTCTTACCCTCGTCTAGTTCAGGATTGTTTAGCTTTCGTTCCTTGAAAACTGTGAAAAACAGTTTTCTACACAAGAAAGCAGGAAACAACATAAGTTCTAAACAAAAAACATCATGATAGAATGCAGGGTAAAAATATGGTTGCAAATAATTCAAAAGTACCTGGCTTTCCAAATCTGATTTTTTAAAAGAGATCGTAACATCAGAAAGCAAGCTCACAAGAAACGCATTTAACTTATGTACTACAGCACTGGTTATTTCACCAAACAACCACTGTGTGTTAAGAGATAGTGTAAGGTTCACTGCTTATATTATTTTTCAACACCAACAAAAGTAAAAGTAAATTTTGACTGAATCATATTGCATATTTACTGGTTTAAAAAATTCTGAACTGCAATTGCTCCGAAACAAACAGGTTTACAGTTTCGAAACTATTTAGAAGCAATTACCATTTGAGCAAGCACAATCGAAAAAACATTGATTATTCTACAACACAACCAGGTAAGATTATAGTCTTACCCTCGTCTAGTTCAGGATTGTTTAGCTTTCGTTCCTTGAAAACAGTGACAATCAGTTTTCTACACAAGAAAGCAGGAACAAATTAAGTTCTATAATGAAGCATAAAACTTTGCAGGGTAAAAAAAATGTGGTTTCAAATAATTCCAAACTACGTCGCTTTCCAAACCTGATTTTTAAAATCAGATCGCCACATCAGAAAGCAAGCTCTAAAGAATTGCATTTAACTTATGTACTACAGCCTTGGCTATTTCACCAAAATACGCCTGTGTGTTAAAAGATTGTTAAGCGTTCACTGCTTATAAAAAATTTCTCAACACAAACAAAATCAAAAGTAAATTTTGACTGAATCATATTGCATATTTACTGGTTTAATATATTTCTGAATTGCAATTGCTCCGGAACAAAAAGATTTACCATTTCGAAAACATTTAGAAGCAATTACCATTTGAGCAAGCACAATCGAAAAAACATTCATTCATGTACAACACAACCAGGTAAGATTATCGTCTTACCCTCGTCTAGTTCAGGATTGTTTAGCTTTCGTTCCTTGAAAACTGTGAAAAACAGTTTTCTACACAAGAAAGCAGGAAACAGCATAAGTTTTACAAAGAAGCATAAGATTGCAGGGTAAAAAACGTGGATTCAATTAATTCAAAATTACCTGGCTTTCCAAATCTGATTTTTTAGATGATATAGCTACATCAGAAAGCAAGCTCACAAGAAACGCATTTAACTTATGTACTACAGCACTGGTTATTTCACCAAACAACCACTGTGTGTTAAGAGATAGTGTAAGGTTTACTGCTTATATTATTTTTCAACACCAACAAAAGTAAAAGTAAATTTTGACTGAATCATATTGCATATTTACTGAATTAAAAAATTCTGAACTGCAATTGCTCCGAAACAAACAGGTTTACAGTTTCGAAAACATTAAGAAGCAATTACCATTTGAGCAAGCACAATCGAAAAAACATTCATTCATGTACAACACAACCAGGTAAGATTATCGTCTTACCCTCGTCTAGTTCAGGATTGTTTAGCTTTCGTTCCTTGAAAACTGTGAAAAACAGTTTTCTACACAAGAAAGCAGGAAACAGCATAAGTGTTACAAAGAAGCATAAGATTGCAGGGTAAAAAACGTGGATTCAATTAATTCAAAATTACCTGGCTTTCCAAATCTGATTTTTTAGATGAGATAGCTACATCAGAAAGCAAGCTCACAAGAAACGCATTTAACTTATGTACTACAGCACTGGTTATTTCACCAAACAACCACTGTGTGTTAAGAGATAGTGTAAGGTTCACTGCTTATATTATTTTTCAACACCAACAAAAGTAAAAGTAAATTTTGACTGAATCATATTGCATATTTACTGGTTTAAAAAATTCTGAACTGCAATTGCTCCGAAACAAACAGGTTTACAGTTTCGAAACTATTTAGAAGCAATTACCATTTGAGCAAGCACAATCGAAAAAACATTGATTCATGTACAACACAACCAGGTAAGATTATCGTCTTACCCTCGTCTAGTTCAGGATTGTTTAGCTTTCGTTCCTTGAAAACTGTGAAAAACAGTTTTCTACACAAGAAAGCAGGAAACAACATAAGTTCTAAATAAAAAACATCATGATAGAATGCAGGGTGAAAATATGGTTGCAAATAATTCAAAACTACCTGGCTTTCCAAATCTGATTTTTTAAAAGAGATCGTAACATCAGAAATCAAGCTCTTAAGACACACATTTAACTTATGTACTACAGCACTGGTTATTTCACCAAACAACGACTCTGTGTTAAGAGATAGTGTAGGGTTTACTGCTTATATTATTTTTCAACACGAACAAAAGTGAAATTCGATTGAACCATGTTGCAAATTTGGTGGTTTAATAAAGTTCTGAACTGCAATTGCTCCGCAACAAACAGGTTTACAGTTTCGAAATTATTTAGAAGCAATTACCATTTGAGCAAGCACAATCGAAAAAACATTGATTCATGTACAACTCAATCAGGTTAAATAATCCTCTTACCATCGTCCAGTTCAGGATTGTTTAGCTTTCGTTCCTTGAAAACAGTGAAAAACAGTTGTCTACACAAGAAAGCAGGAACAACATAAATTCTAAAATGAAGCATAATAGTTTGCAGGGTAAAAAAAACGTGGTTTCAAATAATTCAAAATAACCTGGCTTTCCAAATCTGATTTTTAAAATGAGATCGCTACATCAGAAAGCAAGCTCTAAGCAAACGCACTTAACTTAATTAGTACAGCACTGGTTATTTCACCACACTACGCCATTGTGTTAAAAGGTTGTGTAGCGTTTACTGCTTATATATTTTTTTCAACACAAACTAAATCAAAAGTAAATTTTGAATGAATCGTCTTGCACATTTTACTGGTTTGATAGATTTCTGAGATGCAATTGCTCCGAAACAAACAGGTTCACAGTTTCGAAATTATTTAGAAGCAATTACCATTTGAGCAAGCACAATCGAAAAAACATTCATTCATGTACAACACAACCAGGTAAGATTATCGTCTTACCCTAGTCTAGTTCAGGATTGTTTAGCTTTCTTTCCTTGAAAACTGTGAAAAAAAAAACAGTTTTCTACACAAGAAAGCAGGAAACAGCAAAAGCTTTACAAAGAAGCATAAGATTGCAGGGTAAAAAACGTGGATTCAATTAATTCAAAATTACCTGGCTTTCCAAATCTGATTTTTCAGATGAGATAGCTACATCAGAGTGCAAGCTCACAAGAAACGCATTTAACTTATGCACTACAGCACTGGCTATTTCACCAAACAACTACTGTGTGTTAAGAGATAGTGTAAGGTTTACTGCTTATATTAATTTTCAACACAAACAAAAGTAAAATTCGATTGAACCATGTTGCACATTTGCTGGTTTAAAAAATTCTGAACTGCAATTGCTCCGAAACAAACAGGTTTACAGTTTTGGAGCTGCAATTGCTCCGAAACAAACAGGTTTACAGTTTCGAAACTATTTAGAAGCAATTACCATTTGAGCAAGCACAATCGGAAAAACATTGATTCATGTACAACACAACCAGGTAAGATTATCCTCTTACCCTCGTCTAGTTCAGGATTGTTTAGCTTTCGTTCCTTGAAAACTGTGAAAAACAGTTTTCTACTCAAGAAAGCAGGAACAACATACGTTCTAAAATGAAGCATAATAGTTTGCAGGGTAAGAAAAATGTGGTAAAAAAGTTTTATGTTTTTCAACATAAACAAAAGTAAAATTCGATTGAATCATGTTGCACATTTGCTGGTTTAATAAAGTGTTGAACTGCCATTGCTCCGAAACAAAACAGGTTTACAGTTTCGAAATTATTTAGAAGCAATTAGCATTTGAGCAAGCACAATCGAAAAAACATTGATTCATGTACAACACAACCAGGTAAGATTATCGTCTTACCCTCGTCTAGTTCAGGATTGTTTAGCTTTCGTTCCTTGAAAACTGTGAAAAACAGTTTTCTGCACAAGAAAGCAGGAAACAACATAAGTTCTAAATAAAAAACATCATGATAGAATGCAGGGTAAATATATGGTTGCAAATAATTCAAAGGTACCTGGCTTTCCAAATCTGATTTTTTAAAAGAGATCGTAACATCAGAAATCAAGCTCTTAAGACACATATTTAACTTATGTACTACAGCACTGGTTATTTCACCAAACAACGACTCTGTGTTAAGAGATAGTGTAGGGTTTACTGCTTATATTATTTTTCAACACGAACAAAAGTGAAATTCGATTGAACCATGTTGCAAATTTGCTGGTTTAATAAAGTTCTGAACTGCAATTGCTCCGAAACAAACAGGTTTACAGTTTCGAAATTATTTAGAAGCAATTACCATTTGAGCAAGCACAATCGAAAAAACATTGATTCATGTACAACTCAATCAGGTTAAATAATCCTCTTACCATCGTCCAGTTCAGGATTGTTTAGCTTTCGTTCCTTGAAAACAGTGAAAAACAGTTGTCTACACAAGAAAGCAGGAACAACATAAATTCTAAAATGAAGCATAATAGTTTGCAGGGTAAAAAAAATGTGGTTTCAAATAATTCAAAATAACCTGGCTTTCCAAATCTGATTTTTAAAATGAGATCGCTACATCAGAAAGCAAGCTCTAAACAAACGCACTTAACTTATTTAGTACAGCACTGGTTATTTCACCACACTACGCCATTGTGTTAAAAGGTTGTGTAGCGTTTACTGCTTATATATTTTTTTTCAACACAAACTAAATCAAAAGTAAATTTTGATTGAATCGTGTTAAACAGTTTACTGGTTTGATAGATTTCTTGAGATGCAATTGCTCCGAAACAAACAGGTGTATAGTTTCGAAAACATTTAGACGCAATTAGCACTTGAACAAGAACAATCGAAAAAAAAAATTGATTTACGTACAATTTAACCAGGTAAGATTATCGTCTTACCCTAGTCTAGTTCAGGATTGTTTAGCTTTCTTTCCTTGAAAACTGTGAAAAAAAAACAGTTTTCTACACAAGAAAGCAGGAAACAGCATAAGCTTTACAAAGAAGCATAAGATTGCAGGGTAAAAAACGTGGATTCAATTAATTCAAAATTACCTGGCTTTCCAAATCTGATTTTTCAGATGAGATAGCTACATCAGAGAGCAAGCTCACAAGAAACGCATTTAACTTAAGTACTACAGCACTGGTTATTTCACCAAACAATGACTGTGTGTTAAGAGATAGTGTAAGGTTTACTGCTTATATTATTTTTCAACACAAACAAAAGTAAAATTCGATTGAACCATGTTGCACATTTGCTGGTTTAAAAAATTCTGAACTGCAATTGCTCCGAAACAAACAGGTTTACAGTTTTGGAGCTGCAATTGCTCCGAAACAAACAGGTTTACAGTTTCGAAACTATTTAGAAGCAATTACCATTTGAGCAAGCACAATCGGAAAAACATTGATTCATGTACAACACAACCAGGTAAGATTATCGTCTTACCCTCATCTAGTTCAGGATTGTTTAGCTTTCGTTCCTTGAAAACTGTGAAAAACAGTTTTCTACACAAGAAAGCAGGAACAACATACGTTCTAAAATGAAGCATAATAGTTTGCAGGGTAAGAAAAATGTGGTAAAAAAGGTTTATGTTTTTCAACATAAACAAAAGTAAAATTCGATTGAATCATGTTGCACATTTGCTGGTTTAATAAAGTGTTGAACTGCCATTGCTCCGAAACAAAACAGGTTTACAGTTTCGAAATTATTTAGAAGCAATTACCATTTGAGCAAGCACAATCGAAAAAACATTGATTCATGTACAACACAACCAGTTAAGATTATCGTCTTACCCTCGTCTAGTTCAGGATTGTTTAGCTTTCGTTCCTTGAAAACTGTGAAAAACAATTTTCTACACAAGAAAGCAGGAAACAACATAAGTTCTATAATGAAGCATAATAGTTTGCAGGTTAAAAAATGTGGTTTCAAATAATTCCAAACTACCTCGCTTTCCAAACCTGATTTTTAAAAAAAGATCTAACTTCAGAAATCAACCTCTTAAGACACGTATTTAACTTATGTACTACAGCACTGGTTATTTCACAAAACAACGACAGCGTGTTAAGAGATTGTTTAGGGTTTACTGCTTATATTATTTTTCAACACGAACAAAAGTGAAATTCGATTGAACCATGTTGCAAATTTGCTGGTTTAATAAAGTTCTGAACTGCAATTGCTCCGAAACAAACAGGTTTACAGTTTCGAAATTATTTAGAAGCAATTACCATTTGAGCAAGCACAATCGAAAAAACATTGATTCATGTACAACTCAATCATGTAAAATAATCCTCTTACCATCGTCCAGTTCAGGATTTTTTAGCTTTCGTTCCTTGAAAACAGTGAAAGACAGTTGTCTACACAAGAAAGCAGGAACAATATAAATTCTAAAATGAAGCATAATAGTTTGCAGGGTAAAAAAATGTGGTTTCAAATAATTCAAAATTACCTGGCTTTCCAAATCTGATTTTTTAAATGAGATCGCTACATCAGAAAGCAAGCTCTAAACAAACGCACTTAACTTAATTAGTACAGCACTGGTTATTTCACCACACTACGCCATTGTGTTAGAAGGTTGTGTAGCGTTTACTGCTTATATATATTTTTTCAACACAAACTAAATCAGAAGTAAATTTTGATTGAATCGTCTTGCACATTTTACTGGTTTGAGAGATTTCTGAGATGCAATTGCTCCGAAACAAACAGGTTCACAGTTTCGAAATTATTTAGAAGCAATTACCATTTGAGCAAGCACAATCGAAAAAACATTCATTCATGTACAACACAACCAGGTAAGATTATCGTCTTACCCTCGTCTAGTTCAGGATTGTTTAGCTTTCGTTCCTTGAAACCTGTGAAAAACAGTTTTCTACACAAGAAAGCAGGAACAACCTACGTTCTAAAATGAAGCATAATAGTTTGCAGGGTAAGAAAAATGTGGTAAAAAAGGTTTATGTTTTTCAACATAAACAAAAGTAAAATTCGATTGAATCATGTTGCACATTTGCTGGTTTAATGAAGTGTTGAACTGCAATTGCTCCGAAACAAAACAGGTTTCCAGTTTTGAAATTATTTAGAAGCAATTACCATTTGAGCAAGCACAATCGAAAAAACATTGATTTATGTACAACACAACCAGTTAAGATTATCGTCTTACCCTCGTCTAGTTCAGGATTGTTTAGCTTTCGTTCCTTGAAAACTGTGAAAAACAATTTTCTACACAAGAAAGCAGGAAACAACATAAGTTCTATAATGAAGCATAATAATTTGCAGGTTAAAAAAATGTGGTTTCAAATAATTCCAAACTACCTCGCTTTCCAAACCTGATTTTTAAAAAAAGATCTAACTTCAGAAATCAACCTCTTAAGACACGCATTTAACTTATGTACTACAGCACTGGTTATTTCACAAAACAACGACAGCGTGTTAAGAGATTGTTTAGGGTTTACTGCTTATATTATTTTTCAACACGAACAAAAGTGAAATTCGATTGAACCATGTTGCAAATTTGCTGGTTTAATAAAGTTCTGAACTGCAATTGCTCCGAAACAAACAGGTTTACAGTTTCGAAATTATTTAGAAGCAATTACCATTTGAGCAAGCACAATCGAAAAAACATTGATTCATGTACAACTCAATCAGGTAAAATAATCCTCTTACCATCGTCCAGTTCAGGATTTTTTAGCTTTCGTTCCTTGAAAACAGTGAAAGACAGTTGTCTACACAAGAAAGCAGGAACAACATAAATTCTAAAATGAAGCATAATAGTTTGCAGGGTAAAAAAATGTGGTTTCAAATAATTCAAAATTACCTGGCTTTCCAAATCTGATTTTTTAAATGAGATCGCTACATCAGAAAGCAAGCTCTAAACAAACGCACTTAACTTAATTAGTACAGCACTGGTTATTTCACCACACTACGCCATTGTGTTAAAAGATTGTGTAGCGTTTACTGCTTATTTATTTTTTTTCAACACAAACTAAAACAAAAGTAAATTTTGATTGAATCGTCTTGCACATTTTACTGGTTTGATAGATTTCTGAGATGCAATTGCTCCGAAACAAACAATTTCACAGTTTTGAAATTATTTAGAAGCAATTACCATTTGAGCAAGCACAATCGAAAAAACATTCATTCATGTACAACACAACCAGGTAAGATTATCGTCTTACCCTAGTCTAGTTTAGGATTGTTTAGCTTTCTTTCCTTGAAAACTGTGAAAAAAAAAAACAGTTTTCTACACAAGAAGCATAAGATTGCAGGGTAAAAAACGTGGATTCAATTAATTCAAAATTACCTGGCTTTCCAAATCTGATTTTTCAGATGAGATAGCTGCATAAGAGAGCAAGCTCACAAGAAACGCATTTAACTTAAGTACTACAGCACTGGTTATTTCACCAAACAATGACTGTGTGTTAAGAGATAGTGTAAGGTTTACTGCTTATATTATTTTTCAACACCAACAAAAATAGAAGTAAATTTTGACTGAATCATATTGCATATTTACTGGTTTAAAAAATTCTCAACTGCAATTGCTCCGAAACAAACAGGTTTACAGTTTCGAAACTATTTAGAAGCAATTACCATTTGAGCAAGCACAATCGAAAAAACATTGATTCATGTACAACACAACCAGGTAAGATTATCGTCTTACCCTCGTCTAGTTCAGGATTGTTTAGCTTTCGTTCCTTGAAAACTGTGAAAAACAGTTTTCTACACAAGAAAGCAGGAACAACATACGTTCTAAAATGAAGCATAATAGTTTGCAGGGTAAGAAAAATGTGGTAAAAAAGGTTTATAATTTTCAACATAAACAAAAGTAAAATTCGATTGAATCATGTTGCACATTTGCTGGTTTAATGAAGTGTTGAGCTGCAATTGCTCCGAAACAAAACAGGTTTACAGTTTTGAAATTATTTAGAAGCAATTACCATTTGAGCAAGCACAATCGAAAAAACATTGATTCATGTACAACTCAATCAGGTAAAATAATCCTCTTACCATCGTCCAGTTCAGGATTTTTTAGCTTTCGTTCCTTGAAAACAGTGAAAGACAGTTGTCTACACAAGAAAGCAGGAATAACATAAATTCTAAAATGAAGCATAATAGTTTGCAGGGTAAAAAAATGTGGTTTCAAATAATTCAAAATTACCTGGCTTTCCAAATCTGATTTTTTAAATGAGATCGCTACATCAGAAAGCAAGCTCTAAACAAACGCACTTAACTTAATTAGTACAGCACTGGTTATTTCACCACACTACGCCATTGTAATAAAAGATTGTGTAGCGTTTACTGCTTATTTATTTTTTTTCAACACAAACTAAAACAAAAGTAAATTTTGATTGAATCGTCTTGCACATTTTACTGGTTTGATAGATTTCTGAGATGCAATTGCTCCGAAACAAACAATTTCACAGTTTTGAAATTATTTAGAAGCAATTACCATTTGAGCAAGCACAATCGAAAAAACATTCATTCATGTACAACACAACCAGGTAAGATTATCGTCTTACCCTAGTCTAGTTCAGGATTGTTTAGCTTTCTTTCCTTGAAAACTGTGAAAAAAAAAACAGTTTTCTACACAAGAAAGCAGGAAACAGCATAAGCTTTACAAAGAAGCATAAGATTGCAGGGTAAAAAACGTGGATTCAATTAATTCAAAATTACCTGGCTTTCCAAATCTGATTTTTCAGATGAGATAGCTACATCAGAGAGCAAGCTCACAAGAAACGCATTTAACTTAAGTACTACAGCACTGGTTATTTCACAAAACAACGACAGCGTGTTAAGAGATTGTTTAGGGTTTACTGCTTATATTATTTTTCAACACGAACAAAAGTGAAATTCGATTGAACCATGTTGCAAATTTGCTGGTTTAATAAAGTTCTGAACTGCAATTGCTCCGAAACAAACAGGTTTACAGTTTCGAAATTATTTAGAAGCAATTACCATTTGAGCAAGCACAATCGAAAAAACATTGATTCATGTACAACACAACCAGGTAAGATTATCGTCTTACCCTCGTCTAGTTCAGGATTGTTTAGCTTTCGTTCCTTGAAAACTGTGGAAAACAGTTTTCTACACAAGAAAGCAGGAAACAACATAAGTTCTATAATGAAGCATAATAGTTTGCAGGTTAAAAAAATGTGGTTTCAAAAACTACCTCGCTTTCCAAACCTGATTTTTAAAAAAAGATCTAACTTCAGAAATCAACCTCTTAAGACACGCATTTAACTTATGTACTACAGCACTGGTTATTTCACAAAACAACGACAGCGTGTTAAGAGATTGTTTAGGGTTTACTGCTTATATTATTTTTCAACACGAACAAAAGTGAAATTCGATTGAACCATGTTGCAAATTTGCTGGTTTAATAAAGTTCTGAACTGCAATTGCTCCGAAACAAACAGGTTTACAGTTTCGAAATTATTTAGAAGCAATTACCATTTGAGCAAGCACAATCGAAAAAACATTGATTCATGTACAACACAACCAGGTAAGATTATCGTCTTACCCTCGTCTAGTTCAGGATTGTTTAGCTTTCGTTCCTTGAAAACTGTGGAAAACAGTTTTCTACACAAGAAAGCAGGAAACAACATAAGTTCTATAATGAAGCATAATAGTTTGCAGGTTAAAAAATGTGGTTTCAAATAATTCCAAACTACCTCGCTTTCCAAACCTGATTTTAAAAAAAAGATCTAACTTCAGAAATCAACCTCTTAAGACACGCATTTAACTTATGTACTACAGCACTGGTTATTTCACAAAACAACGACAGCGTGTTAAGAGATTGTTTAGGGTTTACTGCTTATATTATTTTTCAACACGAACAAAAGTGAAATTCGATTGAACCATGTTGCAAATTTGCTGGTTTAATAAAGTTCTGAACTGCAATTGCTCCGAAACAAACAGGTTTACAGTTTCGAAATTATTTAGAAGCAATTACCATTTGAGCAAGCACAATCGAAAAAACATTGATTCATGTACAACTCAATCAGGTAAAATAATCCTCTTACCATCGTCCAGTTCAGGATTTTTTAGCTTTCGTTCCTTGAAAACAGTGAAAGACAGTTGTCTACACAAGAAAGCAGGAATAACATAAATTCTAAAATGAAGCATAATAGTTTGCAGGGTAAAAAAATGTGGTTTCAAATAATTCAAAATTACCTGGCTTTCCAAATCTGATTTTTTAAATGAGATCGCTACATCAGAAAGCAAGCTCTAAACAAACGCACTTAACTTAATTAGTACAGCACTGGTTATTTCACCACACTACGCCATTGTGTTAAAAGATTGTGTAGCGTTTACTGCTTATTTATTTTTTTTCAACACAAACTAAAACAAAAGTAAATTTTGATTGAATCGTCTTGCACATTTTACTGGTTTGATAGATTTCTGAGATGCAATTGCTCCGAAACAAACAATTTCACAGTTTTGAAATTATTTAGAAGCAATTACCATTTGAGCAAGCACAATCGAAAAAACATTCATTCATGTACAACACAACCAGGTAAGATTATCGTCTTACCCTAGTCTAGTTCAGGATTGTTTAGCTTTCTTTCCTTGAAAACTGTGAAAAAAAACAGTTTTCTACACAAGAAAGCAGGAAACAGCATAAGCTTTACAAAGAAGCATAAGATTGCAGGGTAAAAAACGTGGATTCAATTAATTCAAAATTACCTGGCTTTCCAAATCTCATTTTTCAGATGAGATAGCTACATCAGAGAGCAAGCTCACAAGAAACGCATTTAACTTAAGTACTACAGCACTGGTTATTTCACCAAACAATGACTGTGTTAAGAGATAGTGTAAGGTTTACTGCTTATATTATTTTTCAACACAAACAAAAGTAAAATTCGATTGAACCATGTTGCACATTTGCTGGTTTAAAAAATTCTGAACTGCAATTGCTCCGAAACAAACAGGTTTACAGTTTTGGAGCTGCAATTGCTCCGAAACAAACAGGTTTACAGTTTCGAAACTATTTAGAAGCAATTACCATTTGAGCAAGCACAATCGGAAAAACATTGATTCATGTACAACACAACCAGGTAAGATTATCGTCTTACCCTCGTCTAGTTCAGGATTGTTTAGCTTTCGTTCCTTGAAAACTGTGAAAAACAGTTTTCTACACAAGAAAGCAGGAACAACATACGTTCTAAAATGAAGCATAATAGTTTGGAGGGTAAGAAAAATGTGGTAAAAAAGGTTTATAATTTTCAACATAAACAAAAGTAAAATTCGATTGAATCATGTTGCACATTTGCTGGTTTAATGAAGTGTTGAGCTGCAATTGCTCCGAAACAAAACAGGTTTACAGTTTTGAAATTATTTAGAAGCAATTACCATTTGAGCAAGCACAATCGAAAAAACATTGATTCATGTACAACACAACCAGGTAAGATTATCGTCTTACCCTCGTCTAGTTCAGGATTGTTTAGCTTTCGTTCCTTGAAAACTGTGGAAAACAGTTTTCTACACAAGAAAGCAGGAAACAACATAAGTTCTATAATGAAGCATAATAGTTTGCAGGTTAAAAAAATGTGGTTTCAAAAACTACCTCGCTTTCCAAACCTGATTTTTAAAAAAAGATCTAACTTCAGAAATCAACCTCTTAAGACACGCATTTAACTTATGTACTACAGCACTGGTTATTTCACAAAACAACGACAGCGTGTTAAGAGATTGTGTAGCGTTTACTGCTGATATTATTTTTCAACACGAACAAATGTAAAATTCGATTGAATCATGTTGCACATTTGAAGGTTTAATGAAGTTCAGAACTTCAATTGCTCCGAAACAAACAGGTTTACAGTTTCGAATCTATTTAGAAGCAATTACCATTTGAGCAAGCACAATCGAAAAAACATTGATTCATGTACAACACAGCCAGGTAAGATTATCGTCTTACCCTCGTCTAGTTCAGGATTGTTTAGCTTTCGTTCCTTGAAAACTCTGAAAAACAATTTTCTACACAAGAAAGCAGGAAAAAACATAAGTTCTAAAAAAAGCATAATAGAATGCAGGGTAAAAAATTTAGTTGCAAATAATTCAAAAAAACCTGGCTTTCCAAATCTGATTTTTAAAAAGAGATCGTAACATCAGAAATCCAGCACTTAAGACACGCAATTAACTTATGTAATAGAGCACTGGTTATTTCACCAAAGTACGACCGTGGGTTAAGAGATAGTGTAGGGTTTACTGCTTATATTATTTTTCAACATAAACAAAAGTAAAATTCGATTGAATCATGTTGCACATTTGCTGGTTTAATAAAGTGTTGAACTGCAATTGCTCCGAAACAAAACAGGTTTATAGTTTCGAAATTATTTAGAAGCAATTACCATTTGAGCAAGCACAATCGAAAAAACATTGATTCATGAACAACACAACCAGGTAAGATTATCGTCTTACCCTCGTCTAGTTCAGGATTGTTTAGCTTTCGTTCCTTGAAAACTGTGAAAAACAATTTTCTACACGAGAAAGCAGAAAACAGCATAAGTTCTACAAAGAAGCATAAAATTGAAGGATAAAAAAGGTGGATTCAATTAATTCAAAACTACCTGGCTTTCCAAATCTGATTTTTTAGATGAGATAGCTACATTAGAAAGCAAAATCTCAAGAAACGCATTTAACTTATGTACTACATCACTGATTATTTCACCAAATTACACCTGTGTGTTAAAATATTGTGTAGCGTTTACTGCTGATAATATTTTCCAACACAAACAAAAACAGCAGTAATATTTCATTCAATCATGTTGCACATTTACTGGTTTAAAAAAATTCTGAACTGCAATTGCTCCGAAACAAACATGTTTGGTTTCGAAAACATTTAGAAGCGATTACCATTTGAACAAGCACAATCGAATAAAACATTGCTTTATGTACAACACAACCAAATAAACATATCGTCTTACCATCGTCTACTTCAGGATTATTTACTTTCGTTCCTTGAAAACTGTGAAAAACAGTTTTCTACACAAAAAAAAGCAGGATGCAACATAAGTTCTACAAAGCATAAAAGATTGCAGGGTTAGAAAAAAATGTGGTTTCAATTAACTCAAAATTACCTGGCTTTCCAAATCTAATTTTTTAGATGAGATAGCTACATCAGAAAGCAAGCTATCAAGAAACGCATTTAACTTATGTACTACAGCACTGGTTATTTCACCAAACTACGACTGTGTGTTAAGAGATAGTGTAGGGTTTACTGCTTATATTATTTTTCAACATTAACAAAAGTAAAATTCGATTGAATCATGTTGCACATTTGCTGGTTTAATAAAGTGTTGAACTGCAATTGCTCCGAAACAAAACAGGTTTAGTTTCAAAATTATTTAGAAGCAAATACCATTTGAGCAAGCACAATCGAAAAAACATTGATTCATGTAAAACAGAACCAGGAAAGATTATCGTCTAGCTAAGGATTGTTTAGCTTTCGTTCCTTGAAAACTGTTAAAAACACTTTTCTACACGAGAAAGCAGGAAACAGCATAAGTTCTACAAAGAAGCATAAAACTGCAGGGTAAAAAATGTGGATTCAATTAATTCAAAACTACCTGGCTTTCCAAATCTGATTTCTTAGATGAGATAGCTGCATTAGAAAGCAAAACCTCAAAAAACGCATTTAACTTATGTACTACAGCATTGGTCATTTCACCAAGTTTCGCTTGTGTAATGAAAGAGTGTTTAGCGTTAGCTGTTCATATTAATTTTCTACCCAAACAAAAACAGAAATAAAAAGATGAACCAACCATGAAGCACAATAACAGGTTTAAAAAACAACACACAGGCGTGAACAGTTTTCTACACAAGAAAGCAGGAAACAAAAGAAGTTCTAAAAAAAGCATAATAGAATGCAGGGTAAAAAATGTGGTTGCAAATAATTCAAAAATACCTGGCTTTCCAGATCTGATTTTTTAAAAGAGATCGTTGCATCAGAAATCAAGCTCATAAGACACGCATTTAACTTATGTACTACAGCACTGGTTATTTCATCAAACTACGTCTCTGTGTTAAGAGATAGTGTAAGGTTTACTGCTTATATTAATTTTCAACAAAAACAAAAGTAAAATTCGGTTGAATTATGTTGCACATTTGCTGGTTTAATAAAGTTCTGAACTGCAATTGCTCCGAAACAAACAGGTTTCTAGTTTCGAAAACATTTAGAAGCAATTACCATTTGAACAAGAACAATCGAAAAAACATTGATTCATGTACAACACAACCAGGTAAGATTATCGTCTTACCCTCGTCTAGTTCAGGATTGTTTAGCTTTCGTTCCTTGAAAACTGTGGAAAACAATTTTCTACACGAGAAAGCAGAAAACAGCATAAGTTCTACAAAGAAGCATAAAACTGCAGGGTAAAAAATGTGGATTCTATTAATTCAAAACTACCTGGCTTTCCAAATCTGATTTCTTAGATGAGATAGCTGCATTAGAAAGCAAAACCTCAAAAAACGCATTTAACTTATGTACTACAGCATTGGTCATTTCACCAAGTTTCGCTTGTGTAATGAAAGAGTGTTTAGCGTTAGCTGTTCATATTAATTTTCTACCCAAACAAAAACAGAAATAAAAAGATGAACCAACCATGAAGCACAATAACAGGTTTAAAAAACAACACACAGGCGTGAACAGTTTTCTACACAAGAAAGCAGGAAACAAAAGAAGTTCTAAAAAAAGCATAATAGAATGCAGGGTAAAAAATGTGGTTGCAAATAATTCAAAAATACCTGGCTTTCCAGATCTGATTTTTTAAAAGAGATCGTTGCATCAGAAATCAAGCTCATAAGACACGCATTTAACTTATGTACTACAGCACTGGTTATTTCATCAAACTACGTCTCTGTGTTAAGAGATAGTGTAAGGTTTACTGCTTATATTAATTTTCAACAAAAACAAAAGTAAAATTCGGTTGAATTATGTTGCACATTTGCTGGTTTAATAAAGTTCTGAACTGCAATTGCTCCGAAACAAACAGGTTTCTAGTTTCGAAAACATTTAGAAGCAATTACCATTTGAACAAGAACAATCGAAAAAACATTGATTCATGTACAACACAACCAGGTAAGATTATCGTCTTACCCTCGTCTAGTTCAGGATTGTTTAGCTTTCGTTCCTTGAAAACTGTGGAAAACAATTTTCTACACGAGAAAGCAGAAAACAGCATAAGTTCTACAAAGAAGCATAAAACTGCAGGGTAAAAAATGTGGATTCTATTAATTCAAAACTACCTGGCTTTCCAAATCTGATTTCTTAGATGAGATAGCTGCATTAGAAAGCAAAACCTCAAAAAACGCATTTAACTTATGTACTACAGCATTGGTCATTTCACCAAGTTTCGCTTGTGTAATGAAAGAGTGTTTAGCATTAGCTGTTCATATTAATTTTCTACCCAAACAAAAACAGAAATAAAAAGATGAACCAACCATGAAGCACAATAACAGGTTTAAAAAACAACACACAGGCGTGAACAGTTTTCTACACAAGAAAGCAGGAAACAAAAGAAGTTCTAAAAAAAGCATAATAGAATGCAGGGTAAAAAATGTGGTTGCAAATAATTCAAAAATACCTGGCTTTCCAGATCTGATTTTTTAAAAGAGATCGTTGCATCAGAAATCAAGCTCATAAGACACGCATTTAACTTATGTACTACAGCACTGGTTATTTCATCAAACTACGTCTCTGTGTTAAGAGATAGTGTAAGGTTTACTGCTTATATTAATTTTCAACAAAAACAAAAGTAAAATTCGGTTGAATTATGTTGCACATTTGCTGGTTTAATAAAGTTCTGAACTGCAATTGCTCCGAAACAAACAGGTTTCTAGTTTCGAAAACATTTAGAAGCAATTACCATTTGAACAAGAACAATCGAAAAAACATTGATTCATGTACAACACAACCAGGTAAGATTATCGTCTTACCCTCGTCTAGTTCAGGATTGTTTAGCTTTCGTTCCTTGAAAACTGTGGAAAACAGTTTTCTACACAAGAAAGCAGGAAACAACATAAGTTCTATAATGAAGCATAATAGTTTGCAGGTTTAAAAAATGTGGTTTCAAAAACTACCTCGCTTTCCAAACCTGATTTTTAAAAAAAGATCTAACTTCAGAAATCAACCTCTTAAGACACGCATTTAACTTATGTACTACAGCACTGGTTATTTCACAAAACAACGACAGCGTGTTAAGAGATTGTGTAGCGTTTACTGCTTATATTATTTTTCAACACGAACAAATGTAAAATTCGATTGAATCATGTAGCACATTTGCTGGTTTAATAAAGTTCAGAACTTCAATTGCTCCGAAACAAACAGGTTTACAGTTTCGAATCTATTTAGAAGCAATTACCATTTGAGCAAGCACAATCGAAAAAACATTGATTCATGTACAACACAGCCAGGTAAGATTATCGTCTTACCCTCGTCTAGTTCAGGATTGTTTAGCTTTCGTTCCTTGAAAACTGTGGAAAACAGTTTTCTACACAAGAAAGCAGGAAACAACATAAGTTCTATAATGAAGCATAATAGTTTGCAGGTTAAAAAAATGTTGTTTCAAAAACTACCTCGCTTTCCAAACCTGATTTTTAAAAAAAGATCTAACTTCAGAAATCAACCTCTTAAGACACACACTTAACTTATGTACTACAGCACTGGTTATTTCACAAAACAACGACAGCGTGTTAAGAGATTGTGTAGCGTTTACTGCTTATATTATTTTTCAACACGAACAAATGTAAAATTCGATTGAATCATGTTGCACATTTGCTGGTTTAATGAAGTTCAGAACTTCAATTGTTCCGAAACAAACAGGTTTACAGTTTCGAATCTATTTAGAAGCAATTACCATTTGAGCAAGCACAATCGAAAAAACATTGATTCATGTACAACACAGCCAGGTAAGATTATCGTCTTACCCTCGTCTAGTTCAGGATTGTTTAGCTTTCGTTCCTTGAAAACTGTGAAAAACAATTTTCTACACAAGAAAGCAGGAAAAAACATAAGTTCTAAAAAAAGCATAATAGAATGCAGGGTAAAAAATTTAGTTGCAAATAATTCAAAAAAACCTGGCTTTCCAAATCTGATTTTTAAAAAGAGATCGTAACATCAGAAATCCAGCACTTAAGACACGCAATTAACATATGTAATAGAGCACTGGTTATTTCACCAAAGTACGACCGTGGGTTAAGAGATAGTGTAGGGTTTACTGCTTATATTATTTTTCAACATAAACAAAAGTAAAACTCGATTGAATCATGTTGCACATTTGCTGGTTTAATAAAGTGTTGAACTGCAATTGCTCCGAAACAAAACAGCTTTACAGTTTCGAAATTATTTAGAAGCAATTACCATTTGAGCAAGCACAATCGAAAAAACATTGATTCATGTACAACACAACCAGGTAAGATTATCGTCTTACCCTCGTCTAGTTCAGGATTGTTTAGCTTTCGTTCCTTGAAAACTGTGAAAAACAATTTTCTACACAAGAAAGCAGGAAAAAACATAAGTTCTAAAAAAAGCATAATAGAATGCAGGGTAAAAAATTTAGTTGCAAATAATTCAAAAAAACCTGGCTTTCCAAATCTGATTTTTAAAAAGAGATCGTAACATCAGAAATCCAGCACTTAAGACACGCAATTAACTTATGTAATAGAGCACTGGTTATTTCACCAAAGTACGACCGTGTGTTAAGAGATAGTGTAGGGTTTACTGCTTATATTATTTTTCAACATAAACAAAAGTAAAATTCGATTGAATCATGTTGCACATTTGCTGGTTTAATGAAGTGTTGAGCTGCAATTGCTCCGAAACAAAACAGGTTTACAGTTTTGAAATTATTTAGAAGCAATTACCATTTGAGCAAGCACAATCGAAAAAACATTGATTCATGTACAACACAACCAGGTAAGATTATCGTCTTACCCTCGTCTAGTTCAGGATTGTTTAGCTTTCGTTCCTTGAAAACTGTGGAAAACAGTTTTCTACACAAGAAAGCAGGAAACAACATAAGTTCTATAATGAAGCATAATAGTTTGCAGGTTAAAAAAATGTGGTTTCAAAAACTACCTCGCTTTCCAAACCTGATTTTTAAAAAAAGATCTAACTTCAGAAATCAACCTCTTAAGACACGCATTTAACTTATGTACTACAGCACTGGTTATTTCACAAAACAACGACAGCGTGTTAAGAGATTGTGTAGCGTTTACTGCTTATATTATTTTTCAACACGAACAAATGTAAAATTCGATTGAATCATGTTGCACATTTGCTGGTTTAATGAAGTTCAGAACTTCAATTGCTCCGAAACAAACAGGTTTACAGTTTCGAATCTATTTAGAAGCAATTACCATTTGAGCAAGCACAATCGAAAAAACATTGATTCATGTACAACACAGCCAGGTAAGATTATCGTCTTACCCTCGTCTAGTTCAGGATTGTTTAGCTTTCGTTCCTTGAAAACTGTGAAAAACAATTTTCTACACAAGAAAGCAGGAAAAAACATAAGTTCTAAAAAAAGCATAATAGAATGCAGGGTAAAAAATTTAGTTGCAAATAATTCAAAAAAACCTGGCTTTCCAAATCTGATTTTTAAAAAGAGATCGTAACATCAGAAATCCAGCACTTAAGACACGCAATTAACTTATGTATTAGAGCTCTCGTTATTTCACCAAAGTACGACCGTGGGTTAAGAGATAGTGTAGGGTTTACTGCTTATATTATTTTTCAACATAAACAAAAGTAAAATTCGATTGAATCATGTTGCACATTTGCTGGTTTAATAAAGTGTTGAACTGCAATTGCTCCGAAACAAAACAGGTTTACAGTTTCGAAATTATTTAGAAGCAATTACCATTTGAGCAAGCACAATCGAAAAAACATTGATTCATGTACAACACAACCAGGTAAGATTATCGTCTTACCCTCGTCTAGTTCAGGATTGTTTAGCTTTCGTTCCTTGAAAACTGTGAAAAACAATTTTCTACACGAGAAAGCAGAAAACAGCATAAGTTCTACAAAGAAGCATAAAATTGCAGGATAAAAAGTGTGGATTCAATTAATTCAAAACTACCTGGCTTTCCAAATCTGATTTTTTAGATGAGATAGCTACATTAGAAAGCAAAATCTCAAGAAACGCATTTAACTTATGTACTACATCTTTGATTATTTCACCAAATTACACCTGTGTGTTAAAATATTGTGTAGCGTTTACTGCTGATAATATTTTCCAACACAAACAAAAACAGCAGTAATATTTCATTCAATCA
The DNA here is from genome assembly GCF_963678635.1 of Symsagittifera roscoffensis. Taxonomy (NCBI): domain Eukaryota; kingdom Metazoa; phylum Xenacoelomorpha; order Acoela; family Convolutidae; genus Symsagittifera; species Symsagittifera roscoffensis. Next base: position 72,676,334 of record NC_087065.1, on the reverse strand, counting down.
TGTTGCACATTTACTGGTTTAAAAAATTTCTGAACTGCAATTGCTCCGAAACAAACATGTTTGGTTTCGAAAACATTTAGAAGCGATTACCATTTGAACAAGCACAATCGAATAAAACATTGCTTTATGTACAACACAACCAGGTAAACATATCGTCTTACCATCGTCTACTTCAGGATTATTTACTTTCGTTCCTTGAAAACTGTGAAAAACAGTTTTCTACACAAAAAAAAGCAGGATACAACATAAGTTTTACAAAGCATAAAAGATTGCAGGGTTAGAAAAAAATGTGGTTTCAATTAACTCAAAATTACCTGGCTTTCCAAATCTAATTTTTTAGATGAGATAGCTACATCAGAAAGCAAGCTATCAAGAAACGCATTTAACTTATGTACTACAGCACTGGTTATTTCACCAAACTACGACTGTGTGTTAAGAGATAGTGTAGGGTTTACAGCTTATATTATTTTTCAACATTAACAAAAGTAAAATTCGATTGAATCATGTTGCACATTTGCTGGTTTAATAAAGTGTTGAACTGCAATTGCTCCGAAACAAAACAGGTTTAGTTTCAAAATTATTTAGAAGCAAATACCATTTGAGCAAGCACAATCGAAAAAACATTGATTCATGTAAAACAGAACCAGGTAAGATTATCGTCTAGCTAAGGATTGTTTAGCTTTCGTTCCTTGAAAACTGTTAAAAACAGTTTTCTACACGAGAAAGCAGGAAACAGCATAAGTTCTACAAAGAAGCATAAAACTGCAGGGTAAAAATGTGGATTCTATTAATTCAAAACTACCTGGCTTTCCAAATCTGATTTCTTAGATGAGATAGCTGCATTAGAAAGCAAAACCTCAAAAAACGCATTTAACTTATGTACTACAGCATTGGTCATTTCACCAAGTTACGCTTGTGTAATGAAAGAGTGTTTAGCGTTAGCTGTTCATATTAATTTTCTACCCAAACAAAAACAGAAATAAAAAGATGAACCAACCATGAAGCACAATAACAGGTTTAAAAAACAACACACAGGCGTGAACAGTTTTCTACACAAGAAAGCAGGAAACAAAAGAAGTTCTAGAAAAAGCATAATAGAATGCAGGGTAAAAAATGTGGTTGCAAATAATTCAAAAATACCTGGCTTTCCAGATCTGATTTTTTAAAAGAGATCGTTGCATCAGAAATCAAGCTCATAAGACACGCATTTAACTTATGTACTACAGCACTGGTTATTTCATCAAACTACGTCTGTGTGTTAAGAGATAGTGTAAGGTTTACTGCTTATATTAATTTTCAACAAAAACAAAAGTAAAATTCGGTTGAATTATGTTGCACATTTGCTGGTTTAATAAAGTTCTGAACTGCAATTGCTCCGAAACAAACAGGTTTCTAGTTTCGAAAACATTTAGAAGCAATTACCATTTGAACAAGAACAATCGAAATAAAACATTGATTTACGTACTATTTAACCAGTTAAAATAATCATCTTACTATCGTCTAGTTCAGGATTGTTTAGCTTTCGTTCCATGAAAACAAGGAAAAACAGTTTTCTACACAAGAAAGCAGAAAAAAATTAAGTTCTTTAATGAAGCAGAAAAGTTTGCAGCGTAAAAAAAATGTGGTTTCAAATAATTCCAAACTAACTAGCTTTCCAAACCTGATTTTTAAAATCAGATCGCCACATCAGAAAGCAAGCTCTAAAGAATTGCATTCAATTGATGTAACTCAGCCTTGGTTATTTCACCAAATTACGCCTGTGTGTTAGAAGATTGTTAAGCGTTCACTGCTTATAGTATTTTTCAACACAAACAAAAACAAAAGTAAATTTTGACGGAATCATATTGCATATTTACTCGTTTAATATATTTCTGAACTGCAATTGCTCCGGAACAAACAGTTTTACAGTTTCGAAACTATTTAGAAGCAAATAACATTTGAGCAAGCACAATCGAAAAAACATTGATTCATGTACAACACAACCAGGTAAGATTATCGTCTTATCCTCGTCTAGTTCAGGATTGTTTAGCTTTCGTTCCTTGAAAACTGTGAAAAACAGTTTTCTACACAAGAAAGCAGGAAAAAACATAAGTTCTAAAAAAAGCATAATAGAATGCAGGGTAAAAAATTTGGTTGCAAATAATTCAAAAAACCTGGCTTTCCAAATCTGATTTTTAAAAAGAGATCGTAACATCAGAAACCAAGCACTTAAAACACGCATTTAACTTGTAATAGAGCACTGGTAATTTCACCAAACTACGACTCTGGGTTAAGAGATAGTGTAGGGTTTACTGCTTATATTATTTTTCAACAAAAACAAAAGTAAAATTCGATTGAATCATGTTGCACATTTGCTGGTTTAATAAAGTGTTGAACTGCCATTGCTCCGAAACAAAACAGGTTTACTGTTTCGAAATTATTTAGAAGCAATTAGCATTTGAGCAAGCACAATCGAAAAAACATTGATTCATGTACAACACAACCAGGTAAGATTATCGTCTTACCCTCGTCTAGCTCAGGATTGTTTAGCTTTCGTTCCTTGAAAACTGTTAAAAACAGTTTTCTACACGAGAAAGCAGAAAACAGCATAAGTTCTACAAAGAAGCATAAAATTACAGGGTAAAAAATGTGGATTCAATTAATTCAAAACTACCTGGCTTTCCAAATCTGATTTTTTAGATGAGATAGCTACATTAGAAAGCAAAATCTCAAGAAACGCATTTAACTTATGTACTACATCACTGGTTATTTCACCAAATTACACCTGTGTGTTAAAGTATTGTGTAGCGTTTACTGCTGATAATATTTTCCAACAAACAAAAACAGCAGTAATATTTCATTCAATCATGTTGCACATTTACTGGTTTAAAAAACTTCTGAACTGCAATTGCTCCGAATAGAGCACTGGTAATTTCACCAAACTACGACTGTGGGTTAAGAGATAGTGTAGGGTTTACTGCTTATATTATTTTTCAACATAAACAAAAGTAAAATTCGATTGAATCATGTTGCACATTTGCTGGTTTAATAAAGTGTTGAACTGCCATTGCTCCGAAACAAAACAGGTTTACAGTTTCGAAATTATTTAGAAGCAATTAGCATTTGAGCAAGCACAATCGAAAAAACATTGATTCATGTACAACACAACCAGGTAAGATTATCGTCTTACCCTCGTCTAGTTCAGGATTGTTTAGCTTTCGTTCCTTGAAAACTGTGAAAAACAGTTTTTTACACAAGAAAGCAGGAAACAACATAAGTTCTATAATGAAGCATAATAGTTTGCAGGATAAAATAATGTGGTTTCAAATAATTCCAAACTACCTCGCTTTCCAAACCTGATTTTAAAAAAAAGATCTAACTTCAGAAATCAACCTCTTAAGACACGCATTTAACTTATGTACTACAGCACTGGTTATTTCACAAAACAACGACAGCGTGTTTAGAGATTGTGTAGCGTTTACTGCTTATATTATTTTTCAACAGGGACAAATACAAAAATTCGATTGAATCATGTTGCACATTTGCTGATTTAATAAAGATCAGAACTTCAATTGCTCCGAAACAAACAGGTTTACAGTTTCGAAACTATTTAGAAGCAATTACCATTTGAGCAAGAACAATCGATAAAACATTGATTCATGTACAACACAACCAGGTAAGATTATCGTCTTACCCTCGTCTAGTTCAGGATTGTTTAGCTTTCGTTCCTTGAAAACTGTGAAAAACAGTTTTCTACACAAGAAAGCAGGAAAAAAACATAAGTTCTAAAAAAGCATAATAGAATGCAGGGTAAAAAATTTGGTTGCAAATAATTCAAAAAAACCTGGCTTTCCAAATCTGATTTTTAAAAAGAGATCGTAACATCAGAAATCAAGCACTTAAGACACGCATTTAACTTATGTAATAGAGCAATGATTATTTCACCAAACTACGACCGTGGGTTAAGAGATAGTGTAGGGTTTACTGCTTATATTATTTTTCAACATAAACAAAAGTAAAATTCGATTGAATCAAGTTGCACATTTGCTGGTTTAATAAAGTGTTGAACTGCAATTGCTCCGAAACAAAACAGGTTTACAGTTTCGAAATTATTTAGAAGCAATTACCATTTGAGCAAGCACAATCGAAAAAACATTGATTCATGTACAACACAACCAGGTAAGATTATCGTCTTACCCTCGTCTAGTTCAGGATTGTTTAACTTTCGTTCCTTGAAAACTGTGAAAAACAGTTTTCTACACAAGAAAGCAGGAAACAACATAAGTTCTATAATGAAGCATAAGTTTGCAGGGTAAAAAAATGTGGTTTCAAATAATTCCAAACTACCTCGCTTTCCAAACCTTATTTTTAAAGAGATCTAACTTCAGAAATCAACCTCTTAAGACACGCATTTAACTTATGTACTACAGCACTGGTTATTTCACCAAACAACGACTGTGTGTTAAGAGATTGTGTAGCGTTTACTGCTTAAATTAATTTTCAACACGAACAAGAGATAGTGTAGGGATTACTGATTATATTATTTTTCAACATTAACAAAAGTAAAATTCGATTGAATCATGTTGCACATTTGCTGGTTTAAAAAAGTGTTGAACTGCAATTGCTCCGAAACAAAACAGGTTTACAGTTTCGAAATTATTTAGAAGCAAATACCATTTGAGCAAGCACAATCGAAAAAACATTGATTCATGTACAACACAACCAGGTAAGATTATCGTCTAGCTCAGGATTGTTTAGCTTTCGTTCCTTGAAAACTGTTAAAAACAGTTTTCTACACGAGAAAGCAGAAAACAGCATAAGTTCTACAAAGAAGCATAAAATTACAGGGTAAAAAATGTGGATTCAATTAATTCAAAACTACCTGGCTTTCCAAATCTGATTTTTTAGATGAGATAGCTACATTAGAAAGCAAAATCTCAAGAAACGCATTTAACTTATGTACTACATCACTGGTTATTTCACCAAATTACACCTGTGTGTTAAAGTATTGTGTAGCGTTTACTGCTGATAATATTTTCCAACACAAACAAAAACAGCAGTAATATTTCATTCAATCATGTTGCACATTTACTGGTTTAAAAAACTTCTGAACTGCAATTGCTCCGAAAAAAAAACATGTTTAGTTTCGAAAACATTTAGAAGCGATTACCATTTGAACAAGCATATCGAAAAAAAACATTGCTTTATGTACAACACAACCAGGTAAACATATCGTCTTACCATCGTCTATTTCAGGATTATTTACTTTCGTTCCTTGAAAACTGTGAAAAACAGTTTTCTACACAAAAAAAGCAGGAAACAACATAAGTTCTACAAAGAAGCATAAAATATTGCAGGGTTAAAAAAATGTGGTTTCAATTAACTCAAAATTACCTGGCTTTCCAAATCAAATTTTTTCGATGAGATAGCTACATCAGAAAGCAAGCTCTCAAGAAACGCATTTAACTTACGTACTACAGCACTGGTTATTTCACCAAACTACGACTGTGTGTTAAGAGATAGTGTAGGGTTTACTGCTTATATTATTTTTCAACATTAACAAAAGTAAAATTCGATTGAATCATGTTGCACATTTGCTGGTTTAATAAAGTGTTGAACTTCAATTGCTCCGAAACAAAACAGGTTTAGTTTCGAAATTATTTAGAAGCAAATAACACTTGAGCAAGCACAATCGAAAAAACATTGATTCATGTAGAACAGAACCAGGTACGATTATCGTCTGGCTAAGGATTGTTTAGCTTTCGTTCCTTGAAAACTGTTAAAAACAGTTTTCTACACGAGAAAGCAGGAAACAGCATAAGTTCTACAAAGAAGCATAAAATTGCAGGGTAAAAAATGTGGATTCAATTAATTCAAAACTACCTGGCTTTCCAAATCTGATTTTTTAGATGAGATAGCTGCATTAGAAAGCAAAATCTCAAGAAACGCATTTAACTTGTACTACAGCATTGGTCATTTCACCAAGTTACGCTTGTGTAATGAAAGAGTGTTTAGCGTTAGCTGTTCATATTATTTTTCTACCCAAACAAAAACAGAAATAAAAAGATGAACCAACCATGAAGCACAATAACAGGTTTAAAAAACAACACACAGGCGTGAACAGTTTTCTACACAAGAAAGCAGGAAACAAAAGAAGTTCTAAAAAAAAGCATAATAGAATGCAGGGTAAAAATGTGGTTGCAAATAATTCAAAAATACCTGGCTTTCGAGATCTGATTTTTCAAAAGAGATCGTTGCATCAGAAATCAAGCTCATAAGACACGCATTTAACTTATGTACTACAGCACTGGTTATTTCATCAAACTACGTCTGTGTGTTAAGAGATAGTGTAAGGTTTACTGCTTATTTTAATTTTCAACAAAAACAGAAGTAAAATTCGATTGAACCATGTTGCACATTTGCTGGTTTAAAACATTCTGAACTGCAATTGCTCCGAAACAAACAGGTTTACAGGTGCGAAACTATTTAGAAGCAATTACCATTTGAACAGGCACAATCGAAAAAACATTGTTTATGTTCAACACATCAGGTATGATTGTATTACCCTCGTCTAGTTCAGGATTGTTTAGCTTTTGTTCCTTGAAAACTGTAAAAAACAGTTTTCTACACAAGAAATCAGGAAACAACGTAAGTTCTACAAAGAAGCATAATAGATTGCAAGGTAAAAAATTGAGGTTTCAAATAAATCAAAAATACCTGGCTCTCCAATTCTAATTTTTAAAATGAGATCGCTACATCAGAAAGCAAGCTCTAAAGAAACGCATTTAACTTATGCAGTACATCACTGGTTATTTCACAAAATTACACCTGTGTGTTAAAATATTGTGTAGCGTTTACTGCTGATATTATTTTCCAACTCAAACAAAAACAGCAGTAAATTTTCATTCAATCATCTTGCACATTTACTGGTTTAAAAAATTTCTGAACTGCAATTGCTCCGAAACGAACATAGTTGGTTTCGAAAACATTTAGAAGAAATTACCATTTGAGCAAGCACAATCGAAAAAAAAACATTGCTTTATGTACAACACAACCAGGTAAACATATCGTCTTACCATCGTCTATTTCAGGATTATTTACTTTCGTTCCTTGAAAACTGTGAAAAAAAGTTTTCTACACAAAAAAAGCAGGAAACAACATAGGTTCTACAAAGAAGCATAAAAGATTGCAGGGTTTAAAAAAATGTGGTTTCAATTAACTCAAAATTACCTGGCTTTCCAAATCTGATTTTTAGACAAAATAGCTACATCAGAAAGCAAGCTCTCAAGAAACGCAATTAACTTATGTACTACAGCACTGGTTATTTCACCAAACTACGACTGTGTGTTAAGAAATAGTGTAGGGTTTACTGCTTATACTATTTTTCAACATTAACAAAAGTAAAATTCGATTGAATCATGTTGCATATTTGCTGGTTTAAAAAAGTTCTGAACTGCAATTGCTCCGAAACAAACAAGTCTACAGTTTCGAAATTATTTAGAAGCAAATACCATTTGAGCAAGCACAATCGAAAAAACATTGTTTATGTTCAACACATCAGGTAAGATTGTATTACCCTCGTCTAGTTCAGGTTTGTTTAGCTTTCGTTCCTTGAGAACTGCAAAAAACAGTTTTCTACACAAGAAATCAGGAAACTACGTTAGTTCTACAAAGAAGCATAATAGATTGCAAGGTGAAAAATTGAGGTTTCAAACAAATCAAAATTACCTGGCTTTTCAAATCTAATTTTTTTTAAAATGAGATCGCTACATCAGAAAGCAAGCGTTAGCTGTTCATATTATTTTTCTACCCAAACAAAAACAGAAATAAAATGATGAACGAACCATGCATCACAATAACAGGTTTAAAAAACAACACACAGGAGTGAACAAATTTCTACACAAGAAAGCAGAAAACAACATAAGTTCTTTAAAAAATTATAAAAGAATGCAGGGTAAAAAATGTGGTTTCAAATAATTCAAAATTACCTGGCTTTCCAGATCTGATTTTTTAAAAAAGATCGTTACATCAGAAAACAAGCTAATAAGACACGCATTTAACTTATGTACTACAGTACTGGTTATTTCATCAAACTACGTCTGTGTTAAGAGATAGTGTAAGGTTTACTGCTTATATTATTTTTCAACAAAAACAAAGGTAAAATTCGATTGAATCATGTTGCTTATTTGCTGGTTTAATAAAGTTCCGAACTGCAATTGCTCCAAAACAAACAGGTTTACAGTTTCGAAAAAATTTAGAAGCAATTACCATTTGAACAAGCACAATCGAAAAAACATTGTTTATGTACAACACAACCAGGTAAAGATTATCGTCTTACCCTCGTCTAGTTCAGGATTGTTTAGCTTTCGTTCCTTGTAAACAGTGAAAAACAGTTTTCTACACAAGAAATCAGGAAACTACGTAAGTTCTACAGAGAAGCCTAATAGATTGCAAGGTAAAAAATTTAGGTTTCAAATAAATCAAAATTACCTGGCTTTCCAAATCTGCCTTTTTAAATGAGATCGCTACATCAGAAAGCAAGCTCTAAAAAAACGCATTTAACTTATGTAGTACATCACTGGTTATTTCACAAAATTACACCTGTGTGTTAAAATATTGTGTAGCGTTTGCTGCTGATATTATTTTCCAACAAACAAAAACAGCAGTAAATTTTCATTCAATCATCTTGCACATTTACTGGTTTAATAAATTTCTGAACTGCAATTGCTCCGAAACAAATAGGTTTACAGTTTCGAAAACATTTAGAAGCAATTACTATTTGAACAAGCACAATCGAAAAAAAAAACATTGCTTTATGTACAACACAACCAGGTAAAAATATCGCCTTACCATCGTCTATTTCAGAATTATTTACTTTCGTTCCTTGACAACTGTGGAAAACAATTTTCTACAGAAAAAAGCAGGAAACAACATAAGTTCTACAAAGAAGCATAATAGATTGCAGGGTTTAAAAAATGTGGTTTCAAATGAATCAAAATTACCTCGCTTTCCAAACCTGATTTTTAAAATCAGATCGCTACACCAGAAAGCAGGCTCTAAACAAACGCATTTAACTTTATAAACTACCGCACTGGTTATTTCACCAAAATACGACTGAGTTGAAAGACTGTTTAGCGTTGACTGCTTATAGTATTTTTCAACAGAAACAAAAGTAAAAAAATTTTGATTCAATCATGTCGCAAATTTACTAGTTTAATACATTTCTGAACTGCAATTAATCCGAATCAAGCAGGTTTACAGTTTCGAAAACATTTAGAAGCAATTACCATTAGAACAAGCACAAGAAAAAAAACATAGATTTATGTACAACACAACCAGGTAAGATTATCGTCTTACCCGCGTCTAGTTCAGGATTTTTTTTAGCTTTCTTTCCTTGAAAACTGTGAAAAACAGTTTTCTACAAATGAAAGCAGGAAACAACGTAAGTTCTACCAGAAGCATAGATTGCAGGGTAAAAATGTGGTTTCAAATATTTCAAATTACCTGGCATTCCAAATCAGATTTTTAAAACGAGATCGCTACCTCAGAGAGCAAGCTCTAAAGAAACGAATTTAACATATATATAGAATACAGCACTGGTTAATTCATCAAAATACGCCAGTGTGTTAATTGATTACTAGCGTTTAACGCACCTCCGGTGCTTCGAAAAACCGCATATAATGGAAACAACATCTGCAAACTTTAAGTGTACTCTGACTGCACCCAATTACAGGGTTGGTAATTTCGAACCTTTTAAATTTTTTTTAATTCCCATTTTAAAAGCGCCGTCTTGAAAATTTAATGGGCCTCTGGAGAAATTTGGAGGCCAGATATGCAACCACTGAGAGTCCCTGAGAGCACCCTACTAAAGGGTTAGGAATTCAAAATTTTGTGAATTTTTTCAACCTAAGTTTCCCGAAAAAAAAAATTGAAAAAAAAAAAATGCCTTATCTCGGAAACTAAAAAGATTTGAGCATTCATATTAAGAGGCAAGATTTTGAGACGCCATGGAATACGTCATATCTCGGAAACTAAAAGCAATTGAGCAGTCGCGTTTAGCAGTCACATATGGCAAGATTTGCACTCTTTAGAGTACCCTGACAACACCGAATTATAGCGTTTGGAATTTCAAAGTTTGAAAAATAATTAATTTTAACTTTCTGAAAATTTTGAAAAAAATCACAAAAACGTCACATCTCAAAACTACAAAAAACTGAGCAGTCATATTTGGAAGCAAGATTCGCAATCCTTGAGAGTACTCTGATAGGACCTAACTGCAGGGTTGGGAATTTCAGATTTTTAAAAAACGATAATTTACGTTTTCCGAAAATTGATGGAAAAATCACAAAAAACGTCATATCTCGAAAACTACAATAAATTGAGCAGCCATATTTGGAGATAAGATTCGCAATCTTTGAGAGAACTCTGACAGGACCCAACTACAGGGTTGGGAAAATCAGATTTTGCGAAAAAAAAAAATTAATAGAAGTTTTCTGATTTTTTTGAAAAAATTACAAAAAACGTCATATCTCGAAAACTACAAGGATTTGAACAGTCATATTTGGAGGCAACATTTTTAACTCTTTAGACTACTCTGATAGAACCCAACTACAAGGTTGGAAATTTCAAATTTTGAGAAAGATTTAAATAAAATTTTCTGAAAATTTTTGAAAAAAATCACAAAAAACATCATAACTCAAAACTACAAGGACTTGAGCAGTCATGGAGGCAAGATTCGCAATCTTTGATAGTACTCTGACAATACCCAACTACAGGGCTGGGAATTTCAAAACTTGCGAAAAAAATAAATAAAAATCACAAATAAAAATCACAAAAAATGTCACATCTCGAAAACTACAAAGAGTTGAGCAACCATATTTGGAGGCAAGTTTCGCAATCCTTGATAGTACTCTGACAGCGCCCAACTACAAGGTTGCGACTTTCAAATTTTGAAAAAAATTTTATTTAAATTTTCTGAAAACTTGAAAAAATCACAAAAAACGTCATATCTCGAAAACTATAAGGATTTGAGCAGTCATATTTGGAGGCAAGATTTGCAATCCTTGATAGTACTCTGACAGTACCCAATTACAGGGTTATGAACTTCAAGTTTTGTAAATATTTTGTTGTTTGAAATTTCTGAAAATTTTTGAAAAAATCTCAAAAATCGTCTTATCTCGTTAAGTAAAATGATTCGGGCATTCAAAACTGGAGGCCAAATTCGCAACCCCTAATTCAATATTGGGCTGTTGAATTTAAACTCGGTAAAATAACCACTAAAATCAAATTGAAAATCGAAAAAAAATTCTTAACCATTGCAATATACAATATAGCTTAAACATGTAAAAATAATACGTTGAAAAAGCTTAAACATGGCGAGATAGTGAAGCCCGCATTTAAATATATAATAGATTTAGCGTTTACTGCTTTTATTATTTGTCAACACAAACCAAAACTAAAATAATTTTTGATTGAATTATGTTGCAAATTTACTGGTTTATTAAATTTCTGAACTGCAATTGCTCCGAAAAAAAAACAGGTTGGTTTACAATTTCGAAAACATTTAGAAGCAATTACCATTTGAAAAATAACAATAGAAAAAACATTGATTTATGTACAACACAACCAGGTAAGATTATCGTCTTACCCTCGCCTAAATCAGAAGAAAGCAGGAAACAACATAAGTTCTACGAAGAAGCATAATAGATTGCAGGGTAAAAAAAGTGCTTTCAAGTAATTCAAAATTACTTGGCTTTCCATATCTGATTTTTTAGATGAGATCGCTACATCAGAAAGCTAGCTCTAAAGACACGCATTTAACTTATGTAGTACATCACTGGTTATTTCACCAAATTACACCTGTGTGTTAAAATATTGCGTAGCGTTTACTGCTGATATTATTTTCCAACACAAACAAAAACAGCAGTAAACTTTCATTCAATCATCTTGCACATTTCTGATGTAGATCGCTACATCAGAAAGCAAGCTCTAGAGAAACGCATTTAACTTATGTAGTACAAAAAATATGTACTACAGCACTGGCTATTTCACCAAATTTCGCTTGTGTGTTAAAAGATTGTTTATCGTTTAATGTTCATATTATTTTTCTACACAAATAAAAACAAAAACAGGTTCAAAAAATTTCTGAACTACAATTTTTCCTAAACAATCAGATTTACGGTTTTTGAGAACTTTCAAAACAGATGAACATTTAAATTAACATAAAATAACAAAACTTAAAACAAAATTTAAAATAACATTTCAAAACAGATAAACAGAGTAACATTTATACAAACACAGGGTTAGTAATTCCAAATTTTAAAGAAAACTTAATTTGGGTTTTCTGAAAAAAATCACATAAAACTTCACATCTGGAAACCAGCAGCCGCACTTAGAGGCACGATTCGTAATCTATGAGAAAACTCTGACTGCACCCGGCCAGTGATCGGAATTTCAAATTTTGTGAAATACTTTATATAAAGTTTTCTGGATATTTTTGAATAACAAAAATCACCATAATCGTCGTATCTCGTAAGCCAACAACATTTGGGCATTGATAATTCGTGGCCAAAATTGCAACCCCTGGGTAAACCTTGAAAGCAGCCAACTATTGGGTTGCTTAATTTATACTCCGTAAATGAACACTGAATTCAAACTGGAAAATCAAGAAAAAATTCTCAACCATTGCAATATACGATAAAGCTTAAATGTAAAAAAATTCTTTTGTTAAACATGCAAAAATAATGTTGAGAAAGCTTAAATGAAGCCCGCATAAAAATATAAAACAGATTTAAGTACAACACAACCTGGAAAATTACTCAAGTCAGCCTCGTCTAATTTAAATGTCTTTCGCTTTCGTTCCTTGAAAAATGTGACTAACAGTTTTATGCACAAGAATGCAGGGAGAGTCATAACTTCAGTCAAATGTGAAGCACAATGGTGGCAGGGTACATAATGTGTTTTCAAAAACAGCGATACAACTCAATTGTTCATACCTGGAAAGAAAACAATAGAGTTCCAAATGAGAAAGCAAGCACCAGGCGCCGCGGATCTAGGAATTTCTCAAGGGGGGGGGGGGGGCGAATTTTCAAAAAAAATTGAAAATTTTGTCGACCTTTTTTTACGCCGACCATATTGATTTTCTGAGCTCTCCCAAACCACAATAAAGACTCTAATTTGACAAAAATTTCTGCGCCGCAAGCAAATGTTTGAAAAACGCAAAAAAAGGCGTTTTTAGGCAATTTTTGGAAAATTTCGACCAAAAATTGCGTTTTTTCGGCGCTTGCTCCCCCCTCAAAATTAAAATATATTGGCGCCGAAGGCGCCTTTAGAAAACTTTTAAGGTGAGTCAGCCAAAAATAGATATCTCAAAATAGTACAAAGGGGGCAACCTTTGGGTCGTCAGGGGGTCAAATTCCTGAGGGGGGGGGGGGGGGGGGCGCCTGCCCCCCTAAATCCGCTACTCACAAATGCTCCCACATATTTACAATTGAAATGCAGGCGATATCGAAACTACACTAACTAATGTACAGAACATCCGGGCAAGATGATCATCTATACCTCGTCTAGCTTGAGATTTTTCAGCTCTTCTGTTTTGAAGACTGAAAAACAGTTTTAAGCAGAAAACGTCGAAACGTAAATAAAATATAAAGCATAATAGCTGGCATGGCATACCTATTGGTCTCAGATCACTCAATAGTAGCTAGTTTTTCATCCCGGGTTTTTGATAGACTTCTACGGGAAAAATCAAGCACTATAGAAACGAACTTGATTTATGTACAACAAAACTGGTCCAAATTGGTCATGTACACTTGTATATGTGGAGATTACTTGCTTTTTCTGAAATTATTTTCTTTAAAAAAATTGAAAGTAAATTGATGAACCGAGCCTGTAGCCCACAAATGGTTTTTAACTTTCTGACCCGCAAATAATTGCCTTCATAGCCGCTGAAAACATTTAAAGACAGATTTCTATTTAGGGGGGTTATGAAATTAGACGATAAGCAAATTAGACGTGACCAACAAAATCGAATTTAGACGTTAAATTGTTTTTGCAAAACTAGCATTTTAGACGGAAAGCAAAGAGCTAACAAAACTTATTGCTTAAAACAAGTTTCCATAATTACAAAAATAATATATGATCCCATTGCATATCCAAATATTTATCTCAATTGATTTATAAAATGTTAATTTCAAAATTATAAAACATTTTTGAAATGCATAAGTTATACAGAAAGCTGAACGAAAGTTAATTGTAGTCGGTAAACAAATTTCAGACACAAACAATACAATTACGTCTAATTTCCCGTATTTGTAATTTTGCATCGACGTCTAAATTCGTTTTTGTTGGTCACGTCTAATTTACTTTTCGTCTAATTTACTAGGCCCCCCATTTAGACAGAATGCACTACCGCAACTAATTTCATTAATGTACAACAAAACAAGGCAAGATTATCATCACAGCCTCGTTTAGTTCAGTATTGTTTTGCTTTCATTCCTTGAGAACTGTGACAAACAGTTTTCTACACAAGAAAGCCTAAAAGTCGACATTTCACTAAAACGTGAAGCAGAATAGCTGGCAGAGTATGTTTTCTGGTCACAAACTAAGTTAGGCGAATTTTTAACAAAGATTTTTAAATGTGATAGCAAGCACTGTTAAAACTTTTTTTAAATATGCAGTATCGAAACTATCTCAATTAATGTACCACACAACCAGGCAAGATTATCATCTTACTCTCGTCTTGCTGAAGCTTATTTAGCTTTCGTTCCTTTAAAACTGGAAAAACAGTTTTCTACACAAGAAAGCAGGAAACTGTGAGACTTCAATATAATATGAAGCACACTAGATGTTAGGGTAAGTTTCTTGTCTCAAATAACTTGACAGAACTTAGCTTTCCATCCCTTTCCATAAAGCAGGATTTACAATACTTCAACTCTATAACATCAGGGTACAATATAGGCGTTTTTAATTCATGCTAAATAATTCCCAACACAGTTTCAATAATAACAAGGGCAATGCCAATAAGCAATAAAGTAAAATCTTTCATTTATGCACAACGCAATGCTGGGAATATTATGATCGAACACTTTTTAGTTTAACATGTGTAGCTTTCTTGAGAGCTAACTCCAATTAACTAACCAGCTGGAGTTGTTTGTTGTTTTGCTGCGTGATGGAGTCTACGTAATTGATGAGGTCTGAGACGGACAAATCAGCAGAGAGTGGCAGAATCTTTTCAGTCGGCATCACAGTAGACACCAGATGAGTCACTGACTGGTACAGGGTCTAGAGAGAAACAAAAAGGGGACAGTCTAGACTCTTCCAAGATTCAAATTGAACTCAATCTACATGAACAATTTAAGTGTTTTTCCAGGCACTTTTACATTTTCTGCCCCTATTTCAAAATGTCTCTTTTGATAGTTGTTTTTGTTTTACGTGTGATGCCCAAACACATTATTTTGTTATTCGAAGAAACAAATTTCACGATAGTTTGTTCACCATACAAACTTTCAATGCAATATGGCACAGTTGGAATAGTTTTACAAATCTGGGGGGGGGGGGGCGGAAAATAGCCCCTGTGGCATGACTCCTGTGATGATATTCTCACCTGTATGGCCTTGAGTTCCTGTACCCACAGTCTGAGAGTGTGGGTGACTGTGTTGTATGTCCTCCTCGCCTGTGCCTCCCTCTTGTTGCCCTGCGTGAGGGTGGAGGGGAGTGAGGTGTCACTCGTGATTTCAGTCACCTCCTGGATGAACTAAAAATGCAGAACGTTTTTTTTACAATCTCAGCTCTTGAATTTCGAAAAAAATAGAAGGCCTCAAAGCTCTTTGAATTTCTAAACAATGTATTAGCGACATATTTTTGGTAAAATTTACCCAATTTCAGAAAACTGGAGTAATAAGTAAAATTTATATTTCGCAACTTGGGAAATCTGCAACTTAAATTCCATTTTCGAAATAAGAAGTCGATCACGTTTTTCGATAGTGGAGTTTACCTTACTTTTAGCAATGGAAATGCACTGAAAGAAATCACGAGTCAAAACCCGAAAAATTGAAATTGAACAAACTCTAAGACTTTTTCCTATCAGCAAGACCTATATAAGAGTACTCACTACATTCATTAGTCTTAAAAATTAAATTCCACTTTCGAAAGTAAAAAGTGTTCACGTTTTTTCGCGCCATTTCCAGGTTTGTATTTGAAAGAGTGCTATTTAAGTAACTTTTAGTAAATGGATTTCAATTGAACTCAAAAGTGCATATATACCTAAGTGCATTCACAAATGCATTAATATGTATGAATGCACATCTGTATGAATGCACATCTGTATTAATATGTATGAATGCACAACTTTTTTCTAGGAGAAAACAAAAATATCACAAGACCTATATAAGAAAATTCACAACGTTCATTACTCTTGACAAAGCCAACATACAGTTGAAAAAATGTTAATCAGCAAAAGTCGAACAAATATATATGACGTTGAAGCTCTTTGAGTTTCAAGAAATGTTAATGATTGGCACTTTTTTTTTAAAACTGACCCAATTAAGAAAACTGAATCAATGGGCAAACTTTGTATTTAGCAGGGAAATCTAAAAAACGAAATCCACTTTCGAAACTAGTAATCGATCAGGTTTTTGCGCAACTTCCACATCCGTACTTAAAAAGTGCAATTAGCCTAGCTTTTAGCAAATGAACTTCATTTGAACAAATGAAAAAATGCAGATATACCTAAGTGCATTCATCAATGCAATAATATGTATGATGCACTTCGGCAGTTAATCGAGCATGTCAATACTTCTTCCTGACAAAACCACAACCCCAAAAAAATCATCAAAACCTATAAAAGTGAAAATCACGTTTGTAACATTTAATCAGACAAAAACCATTAAAAATTATATTTTGTCGCGAATGAATTTCATGCCGAGAAAAACAATTAACAGCAATATATTGTCGCTGGAACAAACTTTACACATAGGCGAAGCTTCGGTTCGCAAACACTAGCGAGAACACGACAAAAACTTGAAAATTCAAAAACGAGGCAGCTACAAAATCTTCATGGTTGTAACAGAAGAAGTTCAAAAACAGTCTAAAAAAAATGGAAATCAATTACGAAGCGTCAACAAATTTTTGGTCGAAACCTGTTTGAACCGAAAACAAAACTGTTGTCATAAAAACTTCATTGAACTTTTTTTCAAAAAATTACGACCCATCCAATCTGAAACACAAAATCGCATGCTAATATATTTGCCCTCAAAATTATGCAAAAATTGTTGACTGAGCCGATACAACATGCACTGAAACTGTTTAAGCATTAAAAAAAGAAACGAAAAAAATTTAAAAAAACTATGTCAGACTTGGTAAATTCAAAAAAATTACTGAAAATTCAGTTGCAGTAGAAAAGCTGTTTAAATTTGAACAAAACACATGCTCTAAAAACGCAGCCAATAAAAACCCTATCTGATTAAAAAGCGTTTAAAAAAAACAGAAAAAGAACCGACAGAAACTAGGACGAAAACCACAAACCCGAAAAAAATTGAGAATTTTTTGAAATAATTACACCGTGAAATGGGCTTGACCTAAGTACTAATTAATTTAAACTATTTTTTAATTTTCAAGAAATTGAGCATGTCAGAAGATGCAGAAGTCCAGGAGATATGAACTGAGCCCAGTGAAGAACGTTGTTTACGGGAAAAAAAAAGCCTAGTACCGGATTGCAACAACCTTGCCAATCGAAAGAGTAATTATGAGTCTCACTCACTAACCACTGAGCCACAGACGCTTAATGAACCACAAACACTAGCCAAAAATAAAGCAGAGAACAGATGCTATGAGATTTCCTATAATAAAGATCGGGATTATAGCAAAAGTGCCACTAATTAAGTGAACACTTTTATTTGCGAGTTAGGTTCGAAAAAAAGAAGGTTTGTATTAATAGACTATACTGCTTTCAAATGTAAGGAATCGATTACTGAGCCGACAAAAATAGAAACTTCAAAAAGAGCCAAATTTGTAATGCAGATTTATCGAAATGTGTCTGTAAAAATTGTTCACTGCAAAAAATTCTAGTTCCCGAATAATTGACACTTCCACTCGCAAGTGTGTTGAAAAAAGTTATTTAGCGCGTAACGATAAAGTTAAACCAAATGGCACTAAACTCTATACTAAACTCGGCATTTGGAAACCGAAGTAGGAAACCAAATTGTAATGAAGAGAAATGACAGAGAACAAGATGTGTTCATGGGTTTACCAGTGTCGATTACCTTTTTCATTTTAAGGTGGTTGGCATTCTTCTCGCCCATCTGTCTTAGAGCAGGAATCACCTCATTTAGATCATCCACACCCATGTGATCACAGAACATCTATAAACACACAATAAAAACAAGTAATAACCAATCAAATTATATTATAACGCTTCTTAAGTGAATTAAATATTAGTAGTTAAGATGATTGGTACAGATTTCGTCCTTGAACAGATTTCGTCCAATTTATTTAATTTACAGATTTCGTCCCATATCCAACATCCTATCATTTTTGGGACGAAATCTGTGTACGCTTTGAAATGGGACGAAATCTGCTGAAATTAAAATGGGACGAGATCTGTCATGGCACGAAATCTGTCACAGCCGTTAAGATTCCTCAAATAAATACTTCTATCACGTTATAGCTCCATTGGGTTGGAACCACAAATAAAGACCTCACCTGTAAATTTTCATGTAAATTTTTTACTGCTTGGTAAACCTTTTTTAAGCTTGTCCTGGGATTGAGAAAAAAAGTCAACACGAGGAGGGGGCTGTTATATAGTTTATTACCTTGAGGTACTTTCGAGTGGTCTCGATGTTCAAATATCGGATCTCATCTACTCCAGTGGGCTCATTCGAACTACCTTCTCCCTTTCTCCCACCCCGACCACCTGACTTGGAATCCACTTTGCCATTCACATATGACGTCCTGTGCAAAAAGAACAGTCAAAGAACATCGGACATATCTTATGGTCGAATAAAGGTCTGTAATAGAACACACAAGAAAAAATCTACGAGCAATATTTAGGGGACAGTTTCGGGAGAGCAGTTTTCGGATGATTTGACTAGATATACTTCTGTTTTCTGTCATTTTTCAGGGTCAATACAGTCCAAGACATAGAATTAAAAGATCCAATTCAGGGCAGAGATTTGAGGAATAGCGAATAGGAGTTCGATGCTTGAGAGTAAAGTAACACGGCCAACAGGCAACTGGAGAAAAGTTACCCCCATAAGTTTAAGCGCATTAAAAAATTAAATGCAATTTCTTTGACTTCTGACAACTATAGCATCTCGTGTACTCACTTACACGCTTATAGGGTACTAAGGATAATTTGAGGTTAGTTTTTGAATGATGACAAGTCGCGGAGAAATGGTTGTTTGCATTTTTTGTAAGGAGTTTAAACCTTGGGTAATATGGCTGCACTCAAAATTGCTAGATGTTTATAGATTGGCTTTGGTTTAAGCTGTGATTAGAAGGCTTGTTATTGAAATTATGTAATTAAATTGGCTGAATGAAAAAAGCAAGCAAATTCGAACGCAAGAGACTACATTAATGAAATATAGCGAAGCAATTCAAGCGTTGATTGAATCTTTACAATCAAAAATAAATCATATTACGAGAAACTACAAACGATCAAATATCGATGTCAGATTATTATTTTGCGCAGAGGATCTGAGAAAATATATCAGGCCTGTCTAAGCATAGTCTGTTAAACTAATTTCACCACATTCATTCCAAATTAGATTATTTTTCTGAGTGAAGCTCATTTTTTGCAACTCTAGGTCGCTTTTTTTGGGTCACGAATTTCACACATTTCACGCGGTACCACTATTGCAGCCGATATCGGTCAGATATTTGTGATAGACCTGAAGCTAGAGGTCAAGTTTCATACAAATTTTGGTATATTCAGTGCAAATTTTAGTGCCAAGAACGATTTCAAAAACAATCTGCCAGATTTTTCTCGGCGACGTCATAATTGGATAGGTTCTTTCATGTGTCTGGACTATGTACACTTGAATTGCTTCGCAACATTACATATAATACACGCAACACAGAATCAAGCAACACTCTGACATGCGGATTTCTTTACTTAATGTTGTTCTCGCGCAGAAGAGCCTCCAATGTTTTCACGCGTTTTTCAGCGTATTGCAACTCGGTTGTAGTATACCTTGAAAAACCAATCATTGAAATCAGAAATCGGAAGGATTAAAGTATTAACCATAAATGGTTCTTGTAGAAAATTACTATATGGGACTTTAGACCTTCGGAAACTGCAAGTGTTCCTTTGTTTGCTTTTATTTCCCAACTTTTATCAAAAATGATGGACCCATATTCTTTCTTGCTTTTTCTAGTGACCCAGCTATTATACTTGTATCATGCAAAAAGAAAACTGAATTCCTTGGATGCTTATAGCTTTTCAGTATAACCAGTATAACTACGATCATTTAGCAAATACAATTTACCTGAGATCGAATTTGGGAGCAAAAACTGAAAACTCGCTTTATAACCCTCAATATTTTGACTACCATACCAACTTTCCGATATCTTTATTTATAACAGGCTAATTGATTGCTACTCACATTTTAAAACTTGAAATAACACAAGGTTTTTTTTTAAATGTAAATACCAAAATGGTCATAAAAATAGGCAACTAAACTCAACTGTTTATCATTGATGGGCATACCTACTGAAAAGCACATTGTGGACTCAACATAAAAGGGTCATGATGTCCTATTCCGCGTGAATAAAGTGCTTATATTAACTGTACTGTAAATAAAACTGTGCTTATACATTAAATTAACTGCTAAGTAACTGTAAGTGCTAGGAAATCTGTGATAAAAACTAAGCGTTAAATGGACTGGAGCAGCAGACCTGGTGTCGTGCTCTATCTTCATCAGAGTCTTCTCCTTCTCACTCTCTTTTAGTTTCCTCTTCAAATGAGACACGTCCTTCTCCAGAGACTAAAACAAAAAACACAATGCCCCCAATTTACCAAGCTTGTTAATTGTAAACAATTAAGGTCACCTTTCTCTCAACTTGACTTTTGACATTACAGCCAAGCTGACTCACTCGTTTCTCTCAACTTTTCAAAAACAGCATGACTTACAAGGAAATGACAAACTTTCAGGTAAAATAATGTTTCAATTTATACGAAAACTCGGGATTAATATCAACTTTTCTGAATAACCCCCTTATTAACAGTTCCCCTTTTTCTAACGTTCGCCTTTTAGTATTCCCCGTACCATGTAATATAATATCCCTATTTATGATATTATATTTACCTTAGTTTTATCCCTGATTTACTATTGTATTATTTTTCATGTACTTACTCAACTGATGCCCAACTGCATGGAACTCCTTTGACTCAACCCTTAAAACTACCCTTACTAACAATTGGTGTATTACTCTCCTCAGGTAATTTACCCAATTATTATATTGGCGCCCCGAAAAAGTTTTGATTAGCTCGTTACACTGTGTTTTTTATTCCCCCACAACCAAAAATTTATGGTTAGTTACTGTTTTTCCTCCCCAGTTTTTACGTCTGCGGTTTATTATATCTTGTTATAATACTTCCCCATTACAATATTATTTCATTTATTTACAGTTAATCGCAGTTTATTTGATTTACATTTAAAAAAAAAAAAAGATCAATTATTGCTCTTGATTTCTAACCCATGTAAACTTTAAACGTTTCAATTGTTCATAGCTTCATTTACTTTGAATAATGTATTAAGTTATTTTCATCAATTTTCCCCTTTCAATTCGTTTTTTGTTGCTTTGCTATTCCGAGTCTTTTGTGACTCATTTATGAAAAAACTTCAGTTTTCCCGACTCATTTTTCATTCCGTTCAGAGTCTTTATTGCCTTTTGCGTTCCTTTCCGAGTCTTTTCTGACTCAATGTTTCATTCCTTTCCGAGTCTTTCTCGACCCATTTGTTGTTCGTTTCCGAGTCTTTCCCTACTCATTCATTCATTCCTTCCGAGTCTTATCTGACGCCTTGTATATTCCTTCCGAGCCTTTCTTGGCCCTTTGCTTCCTTCATTGCTTCCTTCCTTCAAGTGTTTTCTGACACTTTTGCTTTCTTATTGCCCGACTCCTTGGTTACCTGATTCGAGTTCTTTTTGGACTCTCAATTTTCGTCATTGTTCTTCGACATGACATTTGTTTGAGCTTTATCTGAGCTCACTTATTCCGCTTGCTTCGAGCCTCACTGAGTTCGTGGCTACATTCGAGCTTCGTCTTAGCTCACCTTATTTTCTGCTTTGAGCCTCTCGGTTCTTGGCTACTTCCTGTCGAGCTTTACCTGAGCTCATTTCCTCTGCTGCTTCGAGCCTCACTGGGTTCGTGGCTACATTCGAGCTTCGTCTTAGCTCACCTTATTTTCTCCTTTGAGCCTCTCGGTTCTTGGCTGCTTCCTGTCGAGCTTTACCTGAGCTCATTTCCTCTGCTGCTTCGAGCCTCACTGGGTTCGTGGCTACATTCGAGCTTCGTCTTAGCTCACCTTATTTTCTGCTTTGAGCCTCTCGGTTCTTGGCTGCTTCCTGTAGAGCTTTACCTGAGCTCATTTCCTCTGCTGCTTCGAGCCTCACTGGGTTCGTGGCTACATTCCAGCTTCGTCTTAGCTCACCTTATTTTCTGCTTTGAGCCTCTCGGTTCTTGGCTGCTTCCTGTCGAGCTTTACCTGAGCTCATTTCCTCTGCTGCTTCGAGCCTCACTGGGTTCGTGGCTACATTCGAGCTTCGTCTTAGCTCACCTTATTTTCTGCTTTGAGCCTCTCGGTTCTTGGCTGCTTCCTGTCGAGCTTTACCTGAGCTCATTCCTCTGCTGCTTCGAGCCTCACTGGGTTCGTGGCTACATTCGAGCTTCGTCTTAGCTCACCTTATTTTCTGCTTTGAGCCTCTCGGTTCTTGGCTGCTTCCTGTCGAGCTTTACCTGAGCTCATTTCCTCTGCTGCTTCGAGCCTCACTGGGTTCGTGGCTACATTCGAGCTTCGTTTAGCTCATCAACTGCTTCGAACAACTCTAGTTCGTCTCATTCGCTACGCTACAGCGATAAAGGCAAGTTGTCCTCTGGGAGGTCAACTGGTATAAGTGCAAATTTTATTGCACAGGGATAAATCTACGGTATTAGGACAGGTAGGTAAACAGGTACATCAACTTTAGTTGTCCTCTGGGAGGTCAGCAATCACAATTCGGTCGTCTGCTAAATAGCGACAGGTAGGTAGGTAAATACGTCATCCTCAGTTGTCCTCTGGGAGGTCAACACTCATTGGTGCTAATCTTTGCACCCGGTTTTTTTTGCCGTTTATACTGGTAATTGGTAGGTAGGTAGGGTCGGTAGGCTGGTAGGACCAGGTAGGTTCTTGGACTAGCTTTAAAATCGCAGTTAATTGTTAATACCGAGGACACTTTGAACGACCGCTCAATTTTCCCTCGGAGGTAGGTACAAGTGGTAAGGTACAGTGGTAATTGGTTAAACTTTATCCATTATTTCGCTCCTTCTTACGAGCATCGGTGGTATTCGGTATAAGTTGGTAGGTTGGTAAAGGTAAATTCATATACTGGTATAAGTTGGTAGGTATTGGTTTACGTCTCCTGGTTCAAGGTATGGCCCCATCCGGTAGAAATAAAACGACGCAAAACAATGACAGCGATCCTTCGGAACAAAATGGTACCCAAACGCAAGATACCAATCAAAACGTTCAAGAGACTGGCGTTCGAAAACTGGTTTCGCTTCGACGTCATCACGAAATGGAGATCAATACTTTGATCGACATGCTCGAAAACAACATCTACGAGGAAGAAGATGATCTTGAACTCATCAATGAAACGTTCACTGAATTGTCTCAATTCCAACAAAAACTTGATACCCTGAACGATCAAATGTTACAGGCTGGTTCTGAACACGATTTTGAAGAACATTCTCACTGGACAGTACAGTTGAAACAGAAAATCCGAGTATTTTCAATGAAAGTGAAAAAATATTTGAAAAAACAAGTATCAAATCCTGCTACTTCTACAATTCCAAATAACAGCGCTCAAGAAAATGCTACTTCAATTTTCCCACAGGAAACCGCAACCTCCATGCCGACTGCAAACATAATGGATATACCAAACAACAACCTTATAACCATGAGCAACAATACTCAAGGCAATGCAAGAACAGCTGCCGCTGACGACAACCTTTCGGCGCCATTTCAAGGCGACCAATCATTTTCAAATCCATTTGCTAGTGATGTTCCTAACCACAGCTCACAACAAGCTAGTGCTGCAAACCCTCCTAACAACAACAATCGAGCTTTGGCAACTAATTCAAGCGACACTTCTACTACATTCAGTCGATCAGTGCCAAAACTGAAGCCTACAATTTTCAATGGCAATCCCAACTATTGGTTGCACTGGTATGGTGTATTCGTATCATCGATTCATAATTCTAATATGTCTCCAACTGAAAAGATGATCCATCTTCAATCATTGGTAACTGGCCCAGCTAAACTAATGATAGCTGGTTATGGTGCAAACGGCGACACATACGAACTAGCACTACAACGTCTTCGTGAAAACTTTGGCAATACCAATAGAATTGTCAACTCTTTTTTGCAACGTCTTGCAAATTTCAAACCTCCAAATCTGGCTCAACCAGAATCATACATGCAGTTTTCTGTTTTTCTCCTAACTTTAGTGGACACTTTTGAGCAACTTGGTTTTGTTCACGATATTTGTTCTACAACAAACTTGAACACTGCTCTGGCAAAGCTTCCCGACCCTGTGAGATTAGAATGGAATCGCTTCGTCATCGACAAAGACTACGATCAACCCTCCTTGAGACATCTAGCACAATGGTTTCAACGGTACGCACAGGCTTGTCGCGACATGCCTCCGACAGGTTTCCGAAACCAAAACAATAACAATTTTAACAATTCTTCTGGAAACGCTAAACACCCTAGTGGTTCCCGTTTCAATGGTTTTACTACAAATGGTGTAGGAAATCAAAATCAGCGCTTTAACCATCAGGGAGATCAACAAAACTCTCGTGCTCAGAATAATGTAAACTCGAATGCTTGTCCTAGTGGAGACACCTGTGGACCTCTCTACAAATGCGAGCACTTCAAAGCTTTAGACCCTAAGCAACGAAAAGAGCATGCCCGAAAAATGCACTTATGCTTTAACTGTCTAGGGAATCATAGGTTTACTGACTGCAATTCGAAATCGCTCTGTCGAACCGATAATTGTGGTAAAAAACACCACACTCTACTCCACGATCCTTCTGATACTTATGGAAAAAACCCTAGTAAAGCTGCAGTGAATCGCGCAATAGCTTGTCAGAGATCAGGTCAATCAGCTTTTGTACCAATCGAATTATCAAATGGTGATAAAACACTTTGTACCTACGCTTTCTTAGATAGTGGTAGCTGCGTAACTCTACTACTGGACTCAGTGGCAACTCAACTAGGCTTGGACGTCAACAAGAAGCACTCACTTCCCATATCTGGATATCATGAGACCAAGTCAGTTCAAGTTACATCTGTGGATGTACAAATTAGACCATACAAAAGCACATCGACTCCAATGACGCTCGATGACGTACTCACGGTAGATGAAAATAATTTGGCCCCAGTTGATATTTTTCAACTAAACGCAATGTGCAACAATTTTCCACATTTAAAGCATGTTAAATACCCGGACTTAAACGACAATAGCATATCGCTAGTCATCGGAAACAACAATCCAGAATATCATGAGATCAAAAATACCGTTTATGGCCCCAAGAATGTTCCCTGGGCTATCGAAACCCTTTTGGGATGGACATGCACAGGTCGGAACAAAACGCAATATAATTCCGTTCCATCTGTTCCGGTGAACTTCACACAAGTTCATTCACACAATAACTTAGATGAAAAATTATACCAGAAAGTTCTCAACTGGATGAAAATAGAAAACACAGGCATCGCTTCTTCAAAACGCTCGCACTCAAAATCGGATAAAAGAGCAATCGATATTCTCGAAAACTCTTGTACTTTAGTAGATGGTCACTATCAAATTGACCTTCTTTGGAAAGAGGATACTGATCTTCCAAATAACCGTTGGCTAGCTGAAAAGCAACTCAACAGCCTCGAATTTCGCCTTAAAAGTAAACCTGATTTAAGGGAGAAATACCGCGCAACAGTCATCACTGACTTAGAAAAAGGCTTTGTCACCAAAATAGATGCAAAACATGACACTGCAATCAAATCTTGGTATTTGCCGCATCATCCAGTGACAAATGTCAACAAACCAGACAAAGTTAGACGAGTCTCAAATGCTTCCAGCATTTTTCAGGGTAAATCCCTCAACTCGAGTTTGCTCAAAGGGCCCGATCTTTTGTGCAACTTAACAGGTCTCATAATTCGCTTTCGACAAAATAAAATAGCAATATCTGCTGACATAGATGCTATGTTTATGCAAGTGCTAGTCAGCCCAAAGGATAGACCTTTTCTAAGATACCTTTGGAAAGAAAATGTTAAATTAGAAACTCACGAATATACACGACACATTTTCGGTGCCACAGACTCACCATGCGTGGCTTGCTACGCAGTACGACGATGTGCATCAGACAGTAAAAACGACTTTCCTCTGGCTTCTGAAATCATTCAACGGAATATCTACATGGATGATTTGTATGTCACTTCGTCAACGGTAGAAGAAGCCCTCCAACAAATGACACAACTACGAGGATCTTTATCTCGAGGTGGGTTCAACTTGAATAAGTGGAACTCAAACAGTAAACCATTCCTGGATTCAATTGATCCAAATATTTTAGTCAGCCCTAATGATCCAACGCCTAAACATCAACGAGTTCTCGGTGTTCACTGGAATACCAACACTGACTGCTACTTCATCGATAACAAAAAGTTTGTAAAAATTCTACGTATTGGCATTGCTACGCAACGGAAACTCCTGAAGTATACCGCTTCTTTATTTGACCCACTCGGAATAGTGGCTCCATTGACAATTCGGATTCGAAAAGTTCTCCAATCTGTTTGGTCACAAGGTGTTAAGTGGGATACTCCATTAGACACGGATAAACTTCCCGATTTCAAACTTTGGGTAGACGAAATGGAAAATTTCGAAACTGTTTCATTCCAAAGGAACTTCTTTGATAAAGAAAACCCTGCTTCAATCCAGCTTCACACGTTTTGTGATGCATCAGAATTCGCTCTCGCTGCTGTTTGCTACCTAAGAATAGTCTACAGCGACGGCTCCACATCTTTGAAGTTTATAATAGGAAAGACAAGAGTCGCTCCTATGAAACGTGTTACAATTCCCAATCTCGAGTTGCAAGCTGCAGTATATGCTGCCCAACTATCGCTCTTTGTTTCAGAGGAAATTGACCTCAAAGTTGAAAAAACTTATTTCTGGTCTGACAGCACTACTGTTTTGTATTGGCTGCGAACACCTGAAATACGACACAAAATTTTCGTCGCTAATCGGCTTCAGAAAATTTTAGACGTTTCTAAACCTGAACAGTGGTTTCACGTTCCAACTCTGCTACATCCTGCTGACGACGGTACCAGAGGATACATTGCTTTAGAAATGACCTCAAGCTGTCGGTGGCTACTAGGACCGGAATTTCAGTTGAACGATTCTTCTCAATGGCCTTCACAGGAAAACATTCGGCTTGAGAACATTCCTGTATTCGTTACTTCATTAGAGGCTAAATTTGAGCCTATATTTGACATCAAACGCTTCAGCAACTGGAAAAGACTAATACGGACAGTTGCATACTGCTTCTTATTCGCAGAAAATCTCAAACGGAAGATCAACAAACAGTCGAAGGTCGATCTTCAACTCTTGCATCTAACGAAATCGCACTTTCTCATAATTAAAACTGCCCAAAGGACAGATTTTGTCTCTGAAATTTCAGACATCAAAAAAGAAAAACCAATTGAAGGCAAAAGTAGACTTCGAACATTAGCACCGTTTGTGGACAACTTCGGTATCCTGCGTTCTCGTGGACGTCTCACGCGTGCCCCTATCATGCTATCAGCTAGATATCCAATCATTCTCGCTGGTGAAAACCCCAATGTTCGCCTGCTGTTAGCTAACATCCATGTTCTACATTCCCACTGCGGAAAGGAACAAGCAATGGCCATAGCACAGGAAAACTACTGGATTCTTCGCTGCCGCGTCATGCTGAAAAGTATCATACACAGTTGTATACCCTGCAGAAGAATGCAACAACAAGTCGACTACCCTCAGATGTCAGATCTTCCAATTGATCGACTGCCATCAAAAAATCATTTTCCTTTTGCAACGACTGGATTGGACTACGTTGGACCTTTTCCCATCATCCTTCAAGGAAAACAATACCAAGCGTATATTTTACTGTTCACATGCTTAGTGATCAGAGCTGTGCATCTTGAAATCTCATTAGGACTATCGACAGACAGCACTCTTCTTTGTATCAGACGCTTTTTTGCCCGGCGAGGAAAACCATCGAAAATGGTTTCTGATTGTGGGACAAGTTTTGTGGGCTCCAATTCTGAGCTGAAGAAATGTCTAGACAACTTGGAAAAGAACAAAGAATTTGTGGAAAGCATCAATCAGCTGGACGTATCACTCGAATGGAAATTCAACCCTCCTGCGGCCCCTCATTTTGGTGGTTCTTGGGAACGACTAGTTCAGATATTTAAACTTTCCCTGTACAAAGTCATCGGATCAAGAACACTCTCCTATGAAACACTGGCTACTTTCACGACCGAAATTGAATCAACCATGAATTCACGACCTTTAACCAATGTGTCTGACGACATCAAAGATGATCTGCCTCTCACTCCCAACCATTTCCTTCTTGGTCGTGGAACTCCAAATTTACCGCCTGGTATCTTCAAGGACAAGGATTTATCTCTGTCAAAATCATGGAAAGCATCCCAACTACTCGCAGATCACTTCTGGAATCGCTTTCTTCGAGAGTACTTACCAGGTCAGCAGAAACGATCAAAGTGGACTTCTGCGACTTCCAATTTGCAACCCGACGACATGGTCTGGATGTTGGAGGATTTTACACCTCGTGGACTGTGGCCTCTTGCTAAAGTGGTGGAAACCTTTCCTGGACAAGATGGAATAGTCCGCTCAGTGAAGCTGAAAACGCCAACTGGATTCAAAGTTCGACCTGTGGTCAAATTGAGCCGCGTTTTCCCAGTTTCGCAGTAACCAAGCTCCAAATAGCTAACCAACCAAATAATCACGCAACTCAGCCTTCAACATATCAACTCGACAAAGATGAACAAATCTACGACTCGTCAATTCAACTAAGACAATCAGCTCAACGATAGACAAACCAAGATGAAGATGAAAAAGAACAATTTCTGGTTCCCTTATCTACTGGTTCCCTTATCTTTGTATTTTACCGTATCCTTACTATTTTATTCAATACTTTATTTGCAAGCTCTGCAAATGTGGGCGGGTGTTAATTGTAAACAATTAAGGTCACCTTTCTCTCAACTTGACTTTTGACATTACAGCCAAGCTGACTCACTCGTTTCTCTCAACTTTTCAAAAACAGCATGACTTACAAGGAAATGACAAACTTTCAGGTAAAATAATGTTTCAATTTATACGAAAACTCGGGATTAATATCAACTTTTCTGAATAACCCCCTTATTAACAGTTCCCCTTTTTCTAACGTTCGCCTTTTAGTATTCCCCGTACCATGTAATATAATATCCCTATTTATGATATTATATTTACCTTAGTTTTATCCCTGATTTACTATTGTATTATTTTTCATGTACTTACTCAACTGATGCCCAACTGCATGGAACTCCTTTGACTCAACCCTTAAAACTACCCTTACTAACAATTGGTGTATTACTCTCCTCAGGTAATTTACCCAATTATTATAAAGCTGTCAATCAAACTCAACTCTCAAACTAAAAGAGAGCTGCAAATGATTCAATCAAGTCATTATCATTTCGTTTTTTCCCTCTAAAAATAGAGCATATGTTGATAAATGGAACTTCCGCAACACAAATAATTCCGCATCATCATTTAGAGCCAATTAGACTATTCGCGAAGTTATCTGCCATCTGCGTCAATTCTGTTAATTTTCATCATATTTCTCTCAGAAAAACACTTCAACCTTAAATACGTCAATTAAAAAGAAAATTAAACAGTTTTTCTCAATACAGCCACTTGCCCTATAACAAAAATTCAACCCACAAAACTCTTTGTGAAGTTTTTTTTTTCGAATTGGACAAGAAAGAGCAAATTATTATATTCTAAAGGAAAGTGCCAAGTAAGTATGACTACTTATCAAGTATGACTACTATTGGCTATGACTACCTCACACAAGTGCCTGTAGTAGTGAACCGCCTCCTTTGGATTGTCTTCATCCTGCTCTCTCGTTCTTCTACTGCTACTGGCGGCACTTTGCAGAGACAGTGTAGAGTACTCGTGTAGTGTGTTTCTTGTTTTGTCAGCAGAGCTGTCATGGACTGAATAGTCTTCTTCCTCTTCCCCTGTGGTGTCCACAAGAGTGGTCTCATCTATGTCTGTTGTGGTCATCATCGACAGATTTCTAACACAAAAAAATGACATTTCTATGAGGGTAAATGCAAAAAACCGTTGATCTGTGAAATGAAGGTGAATCTGTACTTGTATTTAATTAGAATAAAACTCAAAAACTTCAAAAAACTGAAACACACTCAAAGACAAATTTCCACAACACTTTCAAGAGATGAAACAAAATTGCTGACTATAAAATTAAATCAATTTGAGAAAACTGGATCAATTTTTCAAACTACTGGGAGAACCAAAAATTAAAGTTCACAATCGAAACTAGAAGTCATTCACGTTTTTTCACATCAATTGGACTATTAGCGTAATTTGATCAGAGAGCGTTATTGGAGAGCGTAACTTTCCTTCCATTTGACAGCTGAATTGAAAAGAGTCCAAAGGCTAACCGACAAATATAAATTTGGGCGTCAATAATTTTCATTGACACTAAAAAAAAAAGGAATGGCGAGACCTAAAACATTGCCAATGAACAGTTGGAAAAGAGTAAAGAACGCACGAAAATCGAAAAAAAAATTGACTTGTTTTTAAAAAATCAACTTACGAATTAAGAAAAACTATATACCGTTAAAGCTCTTTGAATTACATAAAGAAATTATGTTTGATCGTTTTTGAAAAAATTAATCCAATTTGAGAAGGGTGGATCAAAAGGTAAAATTTTCAATTTGCTGGGTAAAGTGACAGACATTCCACTGATCAACAATGAACTATTCCTCAATGATTTCATATCTTGTTATCTAAACTTATTGATATTTTTACACGTTAGTAAAGATGACTAACTTTATGAGCAACCCTCAAGACCGGTTGCTAGCTTCATATATAGTAAATTTAACTTGCGAAATGGCATTTTGAAGAGAAAAAGTTCAAAACTATCAGCTTTATTACATGGTAACGGCGATGGAGCGCCCTCAGAGCATGAACCCTGCATCCAATACATGGCCTGCTTCGGAATAATAAACTGATGGACATCCAATCAACGCTGTTCCCACTGATGATAATACTTTTGGCCAGCTTTATCAGACCTAAAGTGCCGGCAGCACGGAAGCAACAGGAGTATATCAGTTCGGGTACGGCGGTGATTGCAAAAATGAGTTGAAACTACTCAACTCGAGTTAACAGAAACTACTCAACATGAGTTAAAAAGAAAAAGTCAAAACAGTGCTCTAGCTTAGATCTGCGCGAAACACAGCAACGAATCACATATTGCTCGTGACAGAATTTCGAAGGCAATGCGTTTTAATTCTCAAAGCGAGGGAAAGAACCTAGAGGAGGGAAAAGTGAAATTCCATTGCTGAACTATGAACTGTCACTCCATAAACTCTTATCTTGTTATCTAAATTTATTTAAATTTGTATCCGTTAGTAAAGATCACTAACGTTGTTAGCATCTCTGAAGACTGGTTGTCAGCTTAATATATATTAAATTTAACTTATGAAATGGCAATTCGAACAGAAAGGGTTCGAAGCTATCAGCTTTGTTACAGATAATCTGAAAATTAAAATCCACTTTCGAAACTAAATATTCGATTACATTTTAAGTGACCTTTATATTTTTGCTGTTCGATTTTGGAGTTTGCCTTCCTTTAAAAAAAAGGAAACGAAGTGATGCCTTCTTTCTCACACGATTTTGGAGTTTGCATTCCTTTAAACAAAGGAAAAGAAAAGAACTTTTTAAAAAAAAAATCAGAAGTCAAACCGCAAAAAATCAAAATTGAGCCTGAGTAGATTTTCCTGAAAAAAAAACCAAAAAAAATCACCAAGTCCTATATAAGTACGTTCATTACTCTTATTAAATGTCTTCACTTCGTTTATTGACACAAAACTTGATGAAGAGACTCAGAGGCAGCGTCTCATTAAATCCGGAAAGAAACACACTCACTTTTGCTTCTGCTGTTTCTGTCTCTCTACCATGGATGCCACTTTGCTCCTCAACTGTTCTATGGCTCCTTCGTAATGGTCAATCATGGCCAAAATTCTAAACAAGAGCAGGTCTTTGAAATTTGAAATCAGGAGATTAGAGACTGAAGAAGGTAGATTTCAACATGAAAACTCAACGTCTCTATTCCCAACAGAACACGACAGGTACTCACTTTTTATCGGATATCCTCTCTCCCGTTGCCAACTGTGCCCTGACCTGATTGAACACCTGCTCATTGTCCCTTCTACGCTTCTCCTCCTGTTTAAATTAGGCAGAAGAGGATAAGAAAACGGTTTTTGAGTATATTAAAAATGCAATGCAAAACACTGATATAAAAACCAAATCTGAAGCATTTTCAGAAACATTTTTGACAAATAGAAAATCAACTGTTAGCCAATTACCCATAACTCCTATATAACTAGACAACTCAGATAACTTTCAAATGAATGACCGATAAAACGTTCAAAAAATAAGAAACAAAAAAATAGCAGATCGAAAAAAAACTCATTGGAAACTCGAATTGGAAAATCGGAAGGCAAAAATAAACACAGAGGCGAAGTTGTACTTCACATATACCAGCAAAAATATGACCGAAACCGCTACTGGGAAAATTACGACGCATTAGCAGTACTAGTCAACTTGAAAAAGAAAGAAATTTACAATTGCACATGCCTCAATTTATAGAGCAGTCTATGGAGCAAAACTAATTTGAAAAAATTAAATGTAATAAAAACAAAACGAATTTTTTTATTATGAGATTTTTGTGTAAATCATCCCCCCACGCGCCATATCAAGTACAAAGTGCTAAATTTCGCTCCAAGTAACAAAACAATTATGGCAAATAAGCTTCCTTCAACCAATTTGGAACGATTTCTAGGACGGATTAAATCTCCGCTTACGCGTTAATAGCCCGAAATCTACCGCGCATTAGTTTTCCTAAATTGACTAAAATGGCAATTTTTAAACCCCCA
Source organism: Symsagittifera roscoffensis (assembly GCF_963678635.1). Taxonomy (NCBI): domain Eukaryota; kingdom Metazoa; phylum Xenacoelomorpha; order Acoela; family Convolutidae; genus Symsagittifera; species Symsagittifera roscoffensis. Next base: position 72,642,891 of record NC_087065.1, on the reverse strand, counting down.
AAAAATTTACAAAAAATGCTCACAGGTGAAATATCTTTTCAAATTTAAGTTCAGGACAACAATATCTTTTAAATGATATTAGAAAATTCCGTCAAAAATGGCTAGTTAAAAAGTCGAAATTTGTCAAAATAAAACGAAAACCACCCCGAGCACTAATATTCCGTTACGAAAGTCGGAACAATAATAGTCGGTGTTAATATCCTTAGCATTGGCTGTACTTAATCACTGGTTATTGATCAAATGAACATATTTTATCGCAACAATATTTTCGTCGCAACAATATTTTTGACTTAGGTCAGAAAAAAAGATAGTTCATGCTATAACACAAGCTATGCTTGTGTAAACAACAAGACTGCTAGTACACCAGGGCAAAGCCCTGAATGTTCCGACGTTCCCTTAACTCATATCGAATAGTTTGTTGGGAAAAGATAATATTGAAAACCAATAAATTTTGGACAATATCAAAGTGTGAAATGTTGAGTCGTACGAAATTAATACGACCGATCTGATTAGCTAGCCTCAATTCAATTTGGAACGATTTTGATGCGAGATAATTTTCCACGCATAAATAATTCGCGTTACGCTCTCAGCATGATGAATAAATTCTTCAAGGCGCGCATAATTCAGTCCGAAACATGGCCAGTTTGGCAATTTTCAAACCCCCAGAACAAAAAAGGATTGGAGGTAAAATATCTTTCTAGATTTGAACTCAGGAAGTCGATGATATCTTCAATGGGGTATAAAAATTTTTTATCAAAAACTATTATTTCGGTCGGCGAAAATTGACTGAATAAAAAAACCACACCGAGCATAAACATTCCGTTTTCTTCGAAAGTCGGGACAATAAACTGACAGAAATTTAGAAATGGCAGACACCTAAAAAATCATCCTTCCATTGCAAAAAGAATCAAAAACGAATTCTTAAATCATCCTTTCATTGCAAAAAGAATCAAAAACAAAATTTTTAAATAAAAAATGCAATTAAGAAAAAAGTACTGCAAAAAATACTCTGTAATTTGTTCTTTATATACAGTTTGATAGCACTCAAAAAACGAAATAAATATTTTAAATGCGGAAGAATTCGTTTTGAAATTAAAAATAACACTGTTTTCTTGGTTTTCAAAGCTGAACTTTTATAAAAACCTCGTGTTGAGAGACATGTGCCTAACCCACTTGACCAGCTTTATTCTTTCTCCCCTCCCCCTCTTGGAATTTTAAACCACCTTTTTGAGTCCTAGTGCTATCTGCCTGTGTGCCCTGTCCACTTCCAGTCTGAGATGTTTGTTCATGTTGTCCAGCTTAGAGCACCTGTTCCGGAGTTCGTGGTGCTCCTCCCTCAAACTGTACAGCTTGTCACTCAGTCCCTGCATGTCTCCCACTCGCGACTCCTCCACGTCCTAAACAACACAAACACACGTAGTTATACTCAAATGCGTCCAAAAATGACATCAAAAAAATCATCTTTCAAATGATGGTTGAAACGTCTCCGTCCTAAATACCGCACACTGTTATACACTAGGGTGATTGAAAATTGACAATGAAAATTATCATCTCTTAAATGACGTTTTAAACGTCAAGAAATAAAACAATGGATTTTCCAATTGTATCTTCATGACACCAGTGTTCCAGAAAAACTAACTAAACGTTCAGCATACTATTCCTTTTATACTTTTACTTTTTACTATTCAATGCACCCGAGTTTCATTTCAACCATAAGTCCATTCGCGCAAAGTCAGACTTGCCTATGTAATTTCAAGTAACTATCTGAATAAACTACACGACTTTTTTACAAGTAGATAGCTTGTTTTTTCTAACACTAAAGGTTCACGTAGTCTCTTTACGTCGCATGATAAGTGGTTCAACACTGACCCTAAACTAACAAGATGTGGAACACTTCTTGTTAGTTTAGGGCGATACAACATAAATATAACCACTTGTGATATGTTGCATCGCAAGTGGAACACTTCATTTTGTATCGCAAGCGTAAAGAAGCAAACGAGTCAATCGCCTTTTATCCCATTAATTACATAATTAAGCCACAATTTTAAAAAATGGAAAATATTTCATGGAAAACTCACTCTAATAGAGTTCAAAAAACCATAGAAAAGGCCCCGCTCAAATTCTCCCCTTGAGACCACCGGAAGTTTGAAACAGAGCAGGTTTTCGCACTTTCGATTAGGCGCTCCCTTGCCCAAATAAAATCTAGATATCGCCCCTTCCTCAATAACTACATGAGTAAAATAGACCCAATTTCCCCCAATTAACTATCGTTTTTAACCCACAGACCGCCGCAACTCTTTGATTACACGGTCTGAAGCGCCGTGCGCATTAGTTTGAACTGAATTAGCTTACCCTGAGTTTGTTTTTCTGCCTTGTGATGACACTCTCCATGTCTCTAATAGTTTTCCCACTCCGGACGCTCAACTCCCTCTGCTGTGACACCTCATCCCTACACAGAATATTCTGAGCTAGCAACATTATGTGCGCCGGACAAAACGCTTGCTAGGAATAAAGGGTCCTTTCTACTTTCTATCTTAGAAAGTAAATCTAAAAATCGCTGAGAAATATTTTATTAGAAAAGAAGTTAGTATGAATTTACAGCAAGTTGCCTTTTGACTCAATATCTATTTTAACGGTGAGATTAGAGATATTTTTACTGAGAATGGATATTATTTTAGAGAATGGTTGGGGTGCTTGAAGAGAGTGGTGTTGGTGTTAGAAGAGAAATTGTTGGGATATTAGAGAGGGAGGTAGTGGTGTTAGAAGAGAAATTGTTGGAAATGAATTCCCGTAGTTTTGAGCTTCTATTTATACTCAGATGGGAAATCGTACCACTTTTCGTATCAAATGAGAAGTTACTTCTTAACTTCATATTCTCTATTCGTACTTTCGTATTTTACGCGAAGAATGTTTCGTATGCTCGTATTTTACAAGAGGAATCGTTATTATTCGCGTTGAACGAGAATAGTCGTTTCAATTCTCAATGCTTAAAATGTTATACGAATTATTCCAATAGCATTTCCCTTCCTTTTGCAAGGGAATAAAAACATATTTATTTTGTGGTGGCGGCGGCGTCACACTTTGTGAGCTCAATAAAATAATTCATGTTTCTGTTTCTATTTGAAATCAGAACATATCCATCCTCCTATTTGGAGAGGAAAAAAACTAAAACTTTCATTTTTACTTTCACTTGAATAGTAGGGTAATTGTTTATCGATCAAAGCTTTTTCTTGCAATCTCATGAAGTTTGTTCAATAGTTTGTTGGTAAAGATAGGTAGCAGATGTTTTTGAACATCTGATACTTTGAGTCAGGATTGAATGAATATAAATACATCAGTTACATTTATAAATCAAAAATAGAGTTTACACCACCAAGAGATTTAACTATAAAATTAAATACATCAAAATTATTTGTTTCTCAAAAGTTTGCAGGTCAGTTTAATATTATCATTCCTTGAACATTCTCTTCTCGAAGTTTCCTTTTTGTCCTGAAGTATGTGAAGTGGGTGTCCATATGCGTAATAAGGGGAGGACTGGTTCATACAAAAGGGTGTTTTTTTGTTTTTTATAAAAATCAAAATTGTTGGAAAAGGCAAAATTAGTAGCTATACTACATAGCTAAATAAAATGAAAGGATAAATTTTTAAATGAAAGGATAAATTTCTATAATTTTCCTTCCAACCGGGCTATAAAGTGGTGATTTTTTGTTTTCAAATTGTGGATTTGCTTTTTCAGCTCCCGGATTTGATGCGTTTCATGTATATGACTGCGCTGAATTTGCTCAGTATAGTCATCTAACTGGGGGGTTTGAAATTTTGCTGTCAGATATTTTGCTGTGACATAGATTTTTTGATATTCAAGAAGGGAATTAGTTATGGAGTACATTTTTTTTATAGGGTGATAGGCTTCTAATTTAAAACGATTGATTAATGGATTCAAAGCATAATTGAGATCCATATCGAAGCCGGGATTGCTGTTAGAATTAATGTATCGTTCCCTTTCTAACTGAATGTGTAATTTAGTATTTAATTCAGTGGGGTGTAAGGGCTGTCGCCTAATGGTCATTGGATATTGAGAAGTTGATACCGGCGTATTTGCCGTTAGTATCTTATATGGTCTTACAATCTGGGTTCGCTTTTTAATTTTGGAATTCGAGGGAACCAGGGGTATTTTGAAATCAGGGGGTGAAACTTTTAGGGGTGGTGGCTTTGATGCTGTAGTTATTGGGACGACTGAATTGGTTTGAAGTAGTGGCTCAACGAAGGATCGTGTTGAGGTCGGCTTTGCAGTGGGGGTAGTAGTAGTAGAAACAGTTGGTTGTTGAGTGAGTGCTGAAATATGCGAGTCCAGTGGATCGGTTGGTGGCAGGAGTGAGAGAAGATCCTCAAAATCTCTCAAGTCGTCATCAAGTGTTGCGTCCATAGTTGAATCTGTTGGTATATCCTAGAACAGTAGAATTTTTTTTATTAGACTGGGTTTGTTGGGTGATCCAAGTTTTGAGTTCTTCTCTCAAAACTTGTTAATTGGATGTGAGGATACATGCGATCCTGGTTGATTTTATCAATTTCCTCTAAAAGAGGGGCTTGTATTTTCTGATCACATTCTTGTTCTATTCTTTCAGTTTGCTCATCTTGAGTGAAAATTGAGGTCACTATGGAAGTGAAAAGTATATTATATGAGGCGGCAAGCAATACTTTGCCAAAGTGTAGTGAGCGGCCGGTGATTTTGTGAAAATGCATAGCCTTTATTATGAATATTAGACAATCTAGTATGAATTTCACAAATAGAAAAGAGGCGAAGACTATTTCGCATTTTTCTAAATAGTATTGTACTTTCCCGAATATACGGGTGTATTCGTTTTTCCAAAAGTTTGGAGAGATGAGATAGTCCAAATATATTCTTTGAGAAGAGCCTAGTGGGCTATATGAGTCCGTGAAAAGAAATTTTTGAGCGTTTAGAAAGGACCTGGATACTTGCAGTATTCCTTTCATCTCTGAATTATCGGAAATCATATTCCAGAATTTTTGCATTTGAGCATAAGTGTAGATTGAAGCGCCTTGGCTAGAGACTAAAGAATGCTTACTCTGTTGAATTATCTCTTTTGGTTTAAAGAGATATGGTCCTGTAACCCTTGTGATTTGGGGGGTTAATTCAATCCAGGACTTATCATCATCAACATCTAGTTGAAAGAGATTTGAATGTTTGTCGGAGCAGTCTTGTAGATCTGCCGACTGAAAAGTTTGTCGCGTAATTGGATCGACAAATCGAATATTTTCCTTATACATATTGGGAATGCGATTATAGCATTCATCCATTAATTGCAAAGGTGAGTAAAATTTCGGACAATAGTAGAGTCAGGCAACATTGCCATTGGTCTCTAAGAACATAGAGCGGTTCTGAGTTAAAATATAGCCAGCCAAACGTGGGCTTTCAAGTGAAAGCATTGGAGTATTTAATATTGAGGAGCGTTCTAGCTCACATTGATTTTGCAGAAGGGCTAACTCGGCCGTTCTGAGCCTGTAGAAGCTATTAAAAAGAATATAGTCCAATTTGGTTCCTATATGAGCTTCGTAGTCAATTTGACTAGTTGAGAATTTGAGTGGCGGCAAATCATCACTTGTTGTGAGAAAAGTAGAATTTGGTTGGCCGGCATTATGAATAGTTCCCGTTTCTGGGGTTGGTTTAACTTGGATTCCAGTATCCATATTGAAACCGTCAGTGTATGCAATAAAAAGTGAATCATATGAAGTTGGATACACTTTTCTGGGATGACCACAAAGAGATTGCGGTTTATTTATCACCTGTAGCATGAATTTTTGAGAATCCCTTGTTTGGGTAGAATGAATAGACGGGCTAGAAAAGCCTTTAATTATGTAGTATGATTCTTCGTTTCGAATAATTTTAGTCGGAAATCTGTTTAAAACAGTGAAAATGCAATTTTTGGGTTCTTCCCAAGTATAAGCAAAAGAATCTATTGACGTTGTTTCACATCCATTTGTAGACACTGGACAGGGCAAAGGGATGTTTTGCCAATTATTGACTGTTCCATCTTTGAGGTTAACAGTCAGAGTTACATTTTGCATGTAAGTTTCAAAAGTGTCCAGTTTAATCCAAGAACGGCCATCACATTCATTATGATGTTCGCCGTCAACTTTGCCAGCATGGGCATTAGTTACTGTTTTAACCTTAAATTTGAAAGGAATATTTCCAATACTAGCAAAGCCTAGGTTAAGATAGCCTCTGTCGGCGGCCGATTTACATTGATCGGCAGATAAATGGAGATCAGTAGTGATCATATTTTGTCGAGCGTCGATACCACTCGAATCAAAAGAATCGCAGAACCAACGCATTGATTGGTGTTTGATTCGACACATTGTCGCATTTACTTTTACGCGATAATGTCTCTGATAAAGAGTAACATAAGCATGGGTTACTTTAATATTTTCTGGTTGGACTTTGCAAGGTGCTACTTTATTTAGAGAGAACATTTTGTTAGAAGTCATTAGTTGACAATCATAATGAGCAACCCGAAGATTATTAGCAGTATTTGCATACGATTGTTCTTTCGGATCAAATGCTGAGGTTTGATTCGAAAGTATTGTTAGAGTTAAAAGACCAACCTGGTTTGCAAACTTATTTTTTGGTGGTCAATGATAGCAAAAGAAAAAGTACTCACTTTAAGCATTTCTTCGAGAGTGGCTAGAACAGGATTTTGGTCCATTAGTTCACCTTCCTCTAGTTCACTATTTGGATTTGTCATTTTGTGGATTTTTTGATGGGAAATCTGAGTTAGATTTTTTTATTTTTGTTGAGGAAATCAGCAGATTTATTTTTTGGAGAGAGAGGAGGTTTAGGATGCAAGATGTGAAATTGAGCAAGAATAAAAATAACTATATATCAGTTAATTTTTAAAGGCTGTTTTTGCTTTTTTGCAAATCTAAGCTCTGATTGGCCGTTGTTATTCGGCGTCTCTCGTTTTAATTCGTATTTCCTTCGGCATTCGTTTTGTAATGTTGTGGTTTTTTCCACTTTTGTTTAAAGTCGTGGTTTTCCACTTAGTTTTGATTTGTTGAGATCTAGCAGTGAAAAGATTTATATTCGTTATGCTGTTGTTAAATTTTAACAACTGCATTCCCCTTCCCCATTGGAGGAGGAAAAAAAATGAAAAAATAAACATCTCTTCATAAAAGAGGACTAAAAGCAACATCATTTATTTGCTTTCTGTTAAACTTAATCTGTCATTACATTATTTAAAAAACTTTTTTGCTTCCTCAAAAAATGAATTATATTGAGCCTGAAGACAATCTGGTGGACTTCCCGGAGAAATTTTTGAATTTACGGGATGAGTTAAACTTCAAACACGAAGCCTTGCTGCAGGACAAGGAAATTGAGAGGATGGTGACAATTTACGATTGGCTAGTGGAGAAAGGGGTAAATTTGACACCGATGGAGTTTATGATTTTTATGGACCGGAGTTTTATTTGGAAATATCCGGTACTAAATGCCGGAGAATTATTTGAGTTGGGCTCAATTCAGAGCAAGTTCCTTGCCAAGAAACTGTGGAGTCCATGGGTGGGAGACGATGTGGTCTCAAGAGAAACAATGGACTTTTTGTCCTTATTCTTTGGAGAGGATATAAGTTTCTTTTACAATACACCCAAAAAAAAAATTTTTTATTTAAGTGACATGGCAACATGGAACTAGTATATAAATTTGTTTTAGTTTCAAGAAGAATTCTTCAGAAGACCAGCAACAGAAGAAGATTTTAGGAAAAAGATAGAGCTTGGTGGCGGCCTTATTCAGCGCTGCAGTTTGCAGTGAGGAGCCTGAGTAGGGCCGCTGAAAATTCTCTTGAGAAGATGGCGGCTGTTAACCTGATCAAATCCTTTACGGATATAAAGTCTAACCTTTATAAAAGTTATTTTTAAATCTATTTGTAAATAGATTTATTTTTTGTGATTTTGTGGTTTTATTACAAACAAAAGAATTATAAAATAGAAAAGAAAAGGCCAATAAAAAAGAATGTTAAAAAAAATTAGTTTTGGCCAAATAAATAGTTGGTGTTTATTATTTCTTTTTAAAATTGCCAATTTTATACTAGATGGAATTGTAGTTCCATAAAAGTTTGTAGGACGATTTGTCCGTTTAGGTCTTTTGGACTCGGAAAGTGATCCAGGTGCCGATCGAGTGTTCTCATAGAAGCTTTCCTGAGAGCTATGAGCAAATTTTTTTCCATCAGTAAAGCTTTCTGATGATTCAGATAAACGAGGGAAATCAGGAGGACGGGGAGTATTATATTGTGTTGTTATATTTTGGTGGCGGCGGCCAAAGTCATTTGGGAGACTAGTATTAGGACTTATACTGCGGCTAGGTAGGCGGCGGTGGCCATAACTACTAGATTGACTAGTTGAAGGATTAGGGGTTTTATCAACAGGATAGGGAGTTGAACTTTGAATAGGTCTAAGATTCCGGTCAATCGCAGTTGCATCGAACAAAGTTCTTAGATGCATGGTGGTTTCTCTGCCTGAATCTAATGATTGTTCTTGGACAATGGTTTTATTCTGATCCTCATTTGTAGGATTATTATCAATCATTTGCTGATAACCATTATTGACTACTGGCCAAAACTGGTATTGTAGATTTTCAACCTGTTTAGGTTTATTGAAAGAGTTGATTTGCTGATTTGTTATATGATCATAAAAATCACTTGAAAATAAATCACTAGAGTACTCTTGTAGTAGTTTGGGCATTTGTTGTTCTTTAGGAAAGTATTCAACAATTTGATTGCGGTGGACAATCTTTTTTTCGTTAGTAAAATATTTTTGAATTCCGTATGTTACTTCCGTGATTTTTTCAATTACGGTGTAAGGTCCAGATTTCAAATTCAAAAGCTTTTGAGATTTCAATAGTGCTTTAGATCTATTTTCTAGTAACACCTTAGTGCCTTCTTTTATAGTCCGTCCTAATTTAAATTGATTTCGGAACATGTGGGCCTTATTAGTGATGCGGCGGCAATGGGTATAGGTGTTACTATAAATCAACTTAAAATCATTTTCCCTTTTCAGTATTTCAGCGAAAATCTGATTTTTTAGAAATCTATCTATGGTCTCATTGTTTGACTTACGCTCGGTATGAGCATGATTTTCGAGACCAGCGCAAAATTCAGAGGTACATCTTTTGTTTTGGTCGCGGTAGAGGCCTAATTTAAGGCTAAGGGGAACCTGAGGTTTTATGCCAAAGACAATCTCATATGGAGTGTAACCTGTACTTGAATTAATAGCCGTGTTATGTGCAAAAGCAAACTTATTTGTTAATTCAGACCAGTTTGAGCCTGAGGTACTCAAGAAATGTCGAAAGTACTGGGTTAAATGTTTATTCTGGACTTCAACTTTTCCGTTAGTCCAAGGCGAGTAAGTAGTTTTTGGCCTCAGGGTTATTCCCAACTCAGAGGACCAATGAGCAAAGTCATTACTCATGAATGCACTTCCATTATCATAAATAATTTGTTGTGGAATACCAAATGTTGTGATGTATTTCTCTAAGAGCTTAATGGTTTCCTTAAAGTCTGCATGGGTGCATGGTTATACTTCAATATATCTAGAGAAGGCATCTATCACAACTAAGCAAAATTTTTTTTGCAGTGACTTGATGGTCTGAGTGGACCTTTATGGTCAATGTGGATCGTTTTCATTGGGATTGTTTCTAATTGTCCCCATTGTTGTAAGGGAGCTTCATTCAGGTCTTTCCGTTTAGACTTATTCTTCTGACATTCTAGACAATCATGAAGAAGCATGTTGACCCATTTATAGAGTCCGGGCCAATAGAAAAATCTTTTGATTATTTCCAATGTTTTTGTTTCGCCGTGGTGACCGCTAAGAGGATGCTTATGAGCTAACTCAAAGCAGTTTAGCACTAGAGAGATGGGCAAGCAAATTTTTGGACTCTTAGTATAGTCGTCATTATAATCATTAATACATAGAAGATCATGTTGGTCTTCAATGAATAATAATTCAAATTGCCTGATATAGGCTTTTAATCATTTTTCTTCACGATAAGGATTTTTTTTGTTTCTTTCTGGCTTTTCGTTTTGCTTTATGCAATTTTTGATATCTATGGTTACAGTATCGTTACACTGCTCTTGCATATTTGTTTCAACATCTAAATTTGCTTCTTTAGCAAAGTCGGTCATTTTTGCTATTAGTTCAAGAGAATCAGAACTAATCTTGTTTTGGTTGCAAAATCATTTTTTGCTTTAACCAGGTCGTTGAGAAGGTTTTTCTCAACATTGCCTTCATATGAGTCAAGCCATTCTGAATTTTCCAAAGGATCATCAAGTGCAGAGATTTCATCTGGGATTTCTTCATAAATGTTTTCATTGTTTATATCTGGTATAGATAGTCGCTTGATTTGGTTGATTTGTTTGCCAAATTGGAAGAAATCTGTTGTATTTTGAATCGCACTACAAGATTCCTCAAAATATTCTGGAGCATCTTCAATGCTGAAGTCTCCTCTGTCACTTATGTTGATTAATTTCGTTTTCGCACCTTGCACTTGAGCAATGACTGGATAGCAATCGTTTTGAAATATGTTATTATCGTCTTTGTGGAGTACTGAATAACATATTTGTTCTCCATTGTCTAGGATGAACTTAATATCATTCCGAATAGTTTTATGTTCGAGTTGATATTTTTTGATATCAGCGATGGGTACATTTCGGCTTAATAAGTCAGGAAAGGCTAAGTTTGAACCTGGAGTATAGATTATTTTCAAATTGTTGAATTTTGTCAATACGACTTGGTATTTGAAAAATCTATGCGATAATTGTCCTTTTCTGGACCATAAGAAGAGAATAGGTCTGTGATCACAATATAGGTATAGAGGAAAGGGTGAACCTATAATGTAGAATTCATAGGTTTGCAAAGCAGATATTATTCCACATAGTTCACGATGTTGAGTAGACATTTTCTGCTCGGCCTTATCAAAGACTCTAGAATTTGCAGAAACAATTCTTTTCCCTTCAGGAAGGTCTTGGATGAGTATGCACCCGGTTCCTACATTTGAGGAGTCGGCGTGAATGTGGAATGGGTAATTTACATTAGGTATAGCATTTGAAATATCATGACAGAATTTGTCTTTCAGTTTTTGAAAAACTTCTTCATGGCATGGTAGCCATTGAAACTTATCATTACTGTTTGCCAGTTCATATAAACATTTTGCGTCTACATGAAAATTGATGATGTATGTGCTGTAGAATCCCATGACACCTAATACTCCTAGAACTTCTGTTTTTGATTCAGGGGATTTCAATTTTTTTATATCATCAATTCTTGAAGCATTTGGGGAAAGACCATCTTTAGAGACAACATGGCCTAGAAACTTAACTTTTCTTAGGAAGAAAAAAGTTTTATCAGGACCGGCTTTTAAGTTAGCTTTCCGTAACAGAGAATGATATTCTCGAATTGCACCAAACATTTCATTTTTATTTTGACTCTGTAACAGAGTGTCGTCTATGTAAGTAATTGCTTTTTTTCTTTAATGAGGGGTCCAAAGGCATATCTCATTAATTTACTGAAGAAATTTGGAAGTGGTTCCAAGCCATAGAAACCGACTTGGTAGGTATATTGTCTACCACCTACGATAAAGCTTGTTAATTTCTGGGCCTCATCTGTTAGAGGTACTTGATGGTAGGCGCAAGAGAGATCACTACTTGTGAAGTGTGATCCGTTTATTCTGGTCATGAGAACTTGTAGTGGTTCTAATGGCCAACTACAATTGCTAGTATCTGTGATTGAGTTTAGATACCTAGCATCCAAGACCAACTTAACGTAGTCTTTTTTCGGAAGAATGATGACCGGGTTTACGAACCATGAGTTCATATCATCTTTTTCATTTAGTTCTCTGACTATGCCTGCTTGGATTAGTTCATCCATTAATTTGTCCAATTTATCTCTTAGATGGACTGGGATTTTACTAGGTCGTTGCTTTTTGAATGTTGCGTCCTTTTTGAGTGGTATATGGAATTTATGTTTTGTTTTTCCAATATCATATTTGTGATGAGAATAGACATCTTGGTCCTCTATCAACATTTGAATTAGATCTGCAAACTCATCATCGGATATATCACTTTGTGTGAAATCGAAGTCAGATAAGAATTTAATAGAAGTTTAGATTTTTTCCAAAGTACTACTATTGTCTTTATCAATTGAGGAGTATTGGGTAAACGTTTTATTGACTAGAAAGGCAATTAGCCGATCATTATGTTCTTTGTTTCGGTACTTTTTAAATTGTTCTTTCAGGGGAGGCCTGCAAAGGTTCTTTGCATCATTAGAAAAGTCGGTTGCTATTTCGTTTTCATTTTTGCATACTTTGACTATATCTGAACCAATTTGTTCAAATATTTCTGAGACATTTTCTGTATCAAACACTTCAAGGGCAGGCATGTCCTTGATTTCTTGTCCTGAAACATAGACAAATATAGTAATTCCAGAATGTTGGAATACATCGACAGTGATTTTAGAAACTTCTTCCCAATTCATTTTATCTAAGCCACAAGCAATTTTAGGCATTGCGATAGATCGAATGTTATTTGCTATAGCATGATCTTTCATTTCGGACAAGGTATTGAATACAGCGTCGTAAGTGGGTTTCTGAAAGTATCTCTGTTTGGTAATGAGGTTATATATAATTTGTCCAGATTTTGGACCAGTGAAGATAAGAATATCGTTAATGTTAGCATGTATTGAGTTACAAAAGTGTCGTAACTCAGGATACCTTTTGCTAATTGATTCAGCAAACACTTTTTTCATTGCTCTATCTGCAGAGATTGTATGAGCAATGGGCATATTCGATTCGAATATGGACCTTTTTTTGAAGTCTACATATTGTAGACAGGGGCCGGATAATTGGTTGTTGCTTTCCTGTGTAGTATTGACAACCGTGTTCAGCATGAAACAGCTATCGAATTCCGAACTTTCGTTTAAAATTCTCGTTGTGAACTCATCACAATCGTGGATAGCAATTATTTTATCCTCGTATCCTTGAATATCAGTTACTGCATAACCTAGTACACACTTGTTTAGTGTGACAGGATGATCTTTCTGATTCTCAATTAGGATAGGTAGGCTCTGCTCAATTTGAGTACAAACTGTATTTATGAAAACCAGTTCAGTTTTGGTTGTATTTTTATGAGGCAGAAAGGTAGTCCCTTTTTCGAAGTATGAATTTGGTTCAGTCAGCCAAGTGTTTGTATAAGTATGTAGAGCGTGCTGGAATGAACAGGGGTTCTTTCAAGTTAATTGAGACAATTTTTGAAACATTAGGATATTCTTTATCATTGTTCATCAACCCGTAGGATATTACACCTTCTTTTGATTTTAGCTCAACTGCGGGGATATCAAAGTAGAGAGCTTTCAAGAAGAGATGACAAAAGTTTACTCCTTAAGATTAGCAGTCTTTTCTTCAGTTATCCACACTTTGTGGTTAGATGGATACTTTCCATCAGTGTCGAAACAAGATTGAATAGATGTTTGGCCAAAAATACGTATATCAGATCCATTATAAGTCTTTGCTTTAATTTTGGATCGGTAAATTGTCATTTTTTTGACCTAATTTTTCCAATTCCTGATACGTTGGGTAGTTTATGATACTACATGTTGATCCTGGGTCAATCATGAATTCAATTTCGAGTCCACTATTATTATTTTTGTCTCCGGTGGCAAAAGGATATAAGCTAAGATATATCCTTGATTTAGGATTACTATCATAGCTTGGTTTCGGAGACTTTAATAGTTTAAAGGAAAGAAATCAGTGATCGCATCACAGTAATTGACTTCTTCCTCAACCCAGTGGGTAGTTTCAGACTGTATTTGATTCGATCTAAAATTTGGTGATTGAGATCGCGTTGAGTCTCGACTGTTATTGCTATTATAGCTCCCAGTGTTATATGGTCGACCTCTAGGGTTACTATTGAATTGCCTATTTTCTTGGTCGTAGAACTGTTTAGCAACTTGTTCATTTTCTCTGAATTTGTTTTCTCTGGGATACCTATCATCATAGGTTTGGGGCCTTTTGGTATTGAAAGACGATTGTGCATTAGCCTTTTGGAAATTGTTTCCGTTGTAGTTATAATTATGGCGAATGCCATAGTTGTTTTGGCTAGGATTTGAATTGTTTGTAGTTCTGTTTTGGTTATCCCAAAACCGGTTGCTTGGGTTAGGGTTAATCTGGTTAGTGAAGTTATTCGGTCTTCGATTTCGTTTATAATCGGTTTCAAATGAAACTCTTCGTTCATTTTTTGTTGTGAGCTCTTTTCGCAACTTATTTACTTCGTCCTGAACTTGGTTTTTTGAACATCTAGATATAGAATGTCCATTCATTCTGCAGTATTCGCAAAATCGTGTACTATTTGGTCTTCCCTTAATGTCAGGGTGACGTCGTTGAAATGAGTTCTGATCATTGATTGCACTAACTTCTTGATTCTTGATCAATTTAGTTAGTTCTTTAATTTGAGTCTCTAATGAAGTCATTTTATCCGTTGTTGACTTATTAGCAGGATCAGTAGCAACAATGAATGTTAGATCCTTAGTGATTACATGATTTGTGAATTGATCCCAATTGGCATTTGGATGCTCTATCATGTATTCATGAGCTTTTTGTTTAAGGGCTAGAGGTCGTAGTCCCTTAATTGAGAAATCAATATACTTTTGACTTCTTTGTCTGGTTTGTATAGTTCTCTCAGCATTTTGAGCATCTTCATCAGCATGGACTGCTACATCAATACTTTCGGGCCATCCTCTATCTACAGAAGATTTGATTCTGTGGAAGTAATTTTTTATTAATTCGCCTTCTTGGCGAGCTGCATTTTCAGCATTAATTCTATGTTTGAATTGATCTCTTCCGTCAGTGAATCTGTTTAGGAAGAGATCTTTGAGTTGTGCCCATGTGGTAGCATTGGTTACATTATCATTGAACCATTCAAGAGATGTATCAGTTAACAATGATCCGAATAGGGATCGTTGTCTGCTATCATAGCTGCGTCGTGCGTCGCCATCATTAGGTCTTTGACCTAATGAGAAAAGAATTTTGTTTTCAACTGAATTCCAAAAAGCTGTAGCATTTTGGTTCGGGTCGTTTCCCGAAAATGTCATTAAAGACAAGTTGGGATGGGATATTGGGGTATCAGCCATATTATATTTAGCTTAAAATTAAAAAAAGAAAGATAGAAAAGTTTATAAACTTGCTTAGAAAACTTAAATTTCCGATTTGGAAATTTATTACTTCTCTTTATTTGTAAGAGAAATTTCAACAATTCTCCAGTTTGAGAATTGGATTCTTTGCTTTTTTATCTCTTTTCGAGACTTTTGCGATTTTTGTGAATTTTTAGAAGGTGAGCCTCACTGGTCGCACCAATTTATTCTGAGCTAGCAACACTATGTGAGCCGGACAAAACGCTTGCTAGGAATAAAGGGTCCTTTCTACTTTCTATCTTAGAAAGTAAATCTAAAAATCGCTGAGAAATATTTTATTAGAAAAGAAGTTAGTATGAATTTACAGCAAGTTGCCTTTTGACTCAATATCTATTTTAACGGTGAGATTAGAGATATTTTTAGCGAGAATGGATATTATTTTAGAGAATGGCTTGGATGGTTGAAGAGAGTGGTGTTGGTGTTAGAAGAGAAATCGTAGGGATATTAGAGAGGGAGGTAGTGGTGTTAGAAGAGAAATTGTTGGGAATGAATTCCCGTAGTTTTGAGCTTCTATTTATACTCGATGGGAAATCGTACCACTTTTCGTATCAAATGAGAAGTTACTTCTTAACTTCGTATTCTCTATTCGTATTTTTGTATTTTACGAGAAGAAAGTTTCGTATGCTCGTATTTTACGAGAGGAATCGTTATTATTCGCATTGAACGAGAATAGTCGTTTCAATTCTCAATGCTTAAAATGTTATACGAATTATTCCAATAGCATTTCCCTTCCTTTTGCAAGGGAATAAAAACATATTTGTTTTGTGGTGGCGGCGGCGGCGTCACACTTTGTGAGCTCAATAAAATAATTCATGTTTCTGTTTCTATTTGAAATCAGAACAAGAAAACATCATTTATACACAAAAAAAATAGCCAACTGACATATAAATTAACGAGTTTATTATTGTATTATTAGGTTAAATATTTTTGAAAGCGCTGATTTCTTCGAGAAAAAGCAGGCTGCGCACCTGTAACGATGATCAATCTGCATTGAAACAAGTTTTTCAGCTGCTATCCTTTTTGCGTGTTTCTACCATGTCAATTTTGTCGACCAAATAAATTTAACGAATTCTCCAAAACACCCTTTCTTGTCAAAAAATTTATTCACAGCTGACATTTTTTCATAAATTATTGCAGAAATTAAGATATCCACCTCTTCGTCTCTACCAAATGTTTCAGGGGCAGTTCTACGAGTTTCTCAAGGGGGGGGGGGCTTTTCAAAAAAAAATAATTTTTGTCTACATTCTTAAGTTCGACTAATTTGATTTCCGAAGGCGCTCACCCCGCCAAAGACGTTTTTAGAAAAAATTTAGGGTCGCTCAGCCACAAATTTAGGGTCGCAAAGGTGGATCGACCCTTTTGTTTGTCAGGGGGTCTCTCTCAAATCCGCTACTGACCTGTTTCGACAAATGAAAAATTAGGGGACAGAAAATTATTTCAAGTTTTCTTGGCCAAAGTTTTCTTCTGCCTACCCTAATAAACACTCATGACATGATGAGGCTGTGTGTCAAAATGTGGCGTGGCCTAACTTGAGTGTGTTGTTGTTTTTGAGGAGGTCCTGGATGATGGCCTGTCTCCTGTCATTGTCCTTCACCAGCTGAGTCATCACACTCTTCACTGTGAAGGCACTGCTTCTATTCAGGCACAACATATCTAAACACAACACCTATCAATAGAAAGTTGCAAAAACTTCGGACAGACATAAAAACTAAAAAGAGCAATCTGCCAAATTGGAGCATTTTTTACATGCAAATTTGAATTTTAAGGTGACATCGAGACTTAGTTTTTGTCTGAAAGGTAGTTTTGCAGGCAAAAGTTTTCTGAAAAAGGTCATTTGCTCTTTTTAATTATTTAAGTATAAATAATTAAAAGTATAAGCCCCTTATGCATACACAACTATCAGCCACTTATCTCAAAGTTCCATCCCATTTATTTTAGACTTAATGTTACGACACCATGGTAACAAGTTTTTGGTCTACCACCATCATCATCAGCATCGTAATTACCAATCATAAGTAGATCTCAAACATTAGAAACACTTAACATTTGAAATAATTTCCATCTATTTTATTATATTCGAAACAACTGATTGGAATTTTCAATGGACATGTTTGTTTGGTCTGAAAACAGTTCAAATTTTTAAAATTGTCCAGCTTAAACGTGATTTTAGGACTCGAATTGACTGCATTTGGTGTGTACCTGTTGGGTTTAGCTTCTGTATGCCGTGACACTGCAGCAACTGGTTCATATCCTCCCAAAATGAATCATCAACCCTCGTGCTATCCTCCTGTGAAACAATATCTGTAACTTTTCGAAAACACCACTTATTACCAGCTTACGACAAAATTCATTTTCAAAACAATCACATAAGCATAAACAAGCAATAAAAAATTATATTTTGTCAAAAGATTTAATAGGAAAACATCGAAAATTCTTTTTTTTAAATTTTTTACAATCATTAACAATTTGAAACCGGTTACATGATGACCAAATTAATTTCAAGAATATCCTTAAGTACAGAAAAGCAAAAACAATTTTTAAGGATTATTATTTATTATTCTTTAATGAAGATCCAACAGTGGCTACCTATGGAGAAACTTCATGGAGATATTTCAAATTTCTTTAATGCAAATCTCGTAAGATAATGATATTATCATCAAATGCGTAAACTTAGTTAGTAATACTAATTTTGGGCGTATTTGACAATAATTATCATCATTAACATCACAATTTGACTTACAGTTGTACATTTGAAAATATTTTCAACTGGCAAAGTGTTTTTTTTTTGTATGAACAAGGATGACCGGTTTCAGTGCAAACAGCAGAGAATGCTTAGACCGCAGCTTTCACAGCTAAAAATTATAAAATTGGGAACGAATCATGTCGCTGGCAGATGATTTTCAAAACTTTGGGAGAGGAAGGGGAAATTTGATATTTGTGTTCGGATCCAAATCACGACTAAAAAGAATTTAATTTACAAATTTTGAACCCTTGACCTATCTCGGAGGTGCCTGAAACAGCCGGAAAAACACATAGTTTTTCCGTACTTCATCAAATGGTCGGATGGAGCAATAGTAATTGAAAAAACGAAAAAAAAACCTGGTTCATAAGAACCCATACATTCGAATACAAAGTGCAAACAATCTCTTAAACTGTAATTTTCCACTAAATTATAGACTTCTCGCATAGTTTCCTTATTGGACAAGTCTAAATCAAAGACTAAATAAAAAATAAAGTAAAAGACAATGTAGGATAAAGACTCTACTTTTTGTTCATCAAAATTCTGCAAAAAAACGACATTTTTTTAAATTGAATTTGGAGACATTTCAGCTTTGCAAAACTCAAAGATCCGACTCAGCTGGGCTAAAAGCTACTCAAAACAGATTTCAGTAGGATTAAGGCCAGTTCTCTTATCTTACTGGTTCTGGTTCTCTAAATTCGGGCTTCTTTCTCTCCACCACCACAAACTGGTGTCCCCCAGTATCATCCTCAGTTTCCGGCATAGCAGCCCCGACAGAGGAGGAGGGAGTGAGTGTGGCACTGGCATTACTGTCCACTAGAACCGAGGACGGAGAAGACAACAAGCCATTATTATTGCTCTTGTAGTTGTTGAGATCAAATGAGACATGGTTATTTTGATGCTGTTGGTTCGTGTTGCTTGAACTATAGGGGTCACACAAGGTCACCTGATCAGAGACTACTGTGTCCGAGTCCATAACAAAAGCTGATCTGAAAAGCAGTCAACGAATTCGAAATGAGGATTTATCCTTCTGTTGTAAAAGTATTGAACTCTACTCGAAATACCGAAAGCACTATTAAAACTCCCTTTAAATTATTGAACAATTGAGTTTGCTCTGCTCGGAATGTTTCGACCACTCTGATTTAAGGAAACAAATTCAACACAGAGGCGAAGCTTCGATTCGCACCACTTGCGATACAAAACAAGAATACCAAAATGATTAAGGGTAGTTTTGAAACAAAAACATCCACAGACAATAGAATGTGAAACTAGCATCGGAAGAAAATTAGCCAAGCGGTAACAAAGCCGAAAATACTTTAGCACAAACCTTCCAAGCCGAAAAAAATTAGCAAGACAAAGACTACTAAAAATTTAACAAATCCACACGCCCTCAAAACTAACACAACCAAAAAACTATTTACTCAAATGAAATAAAATGAGGTCACTAAGCTGATATCATATAGAGCGAAACCAATCAAGCAAAAAAAAGAAAGAAAGCCCAAAAAATTATTCATGAATAACTTGAACTATGATTTCCTTAAGGTTTTAGCAATTTGAGGGACCCAGAGGCAAGCATAAAAACTATGTTTCACGTGAAACGACTCAACATTAGGTCACTAGGCCGAGAAAATACAAGGCGAAACAATTTGAGCAGAAAAAAAATTTAAGCGAAAAAGTGCGAAGTCAAGAAAAACAAACAGCCGAAATAAATCAAAACACTAAAAGCAACTACAAAATTGCGTATAGAAAAATAACAATTCTACGATGTGGCAATTATGCCGACAAAACATAAGCAGACAAATAAGCCGACAATGTTTTATGAAACGGAATATTTCCCGTTTGAAAGTAAAGAGGTCCTGACGGATTCAAACCTACCGCCTTTGCCGTCCGAGGCGTATTCGTTGCCTCCAGATCAGGTAGTAACTAATTGTGAAAACTAAGCGGACAAAACATAAGCTGTTTGCTAATGTTCTGTCAGCTTACTTTCCACAATTCTTAATTTTCTTGGTCTGTAAGCTAATTTTATTGTATTCGAAAGTGCCTTTGATTATATTTATTTCCCTAGCGATAACCAAAGGTATTGCAATCGGGAACTTCCTGGTAGGACGATAATTTTTCGATACTAAATACCTTGATTTAAAAAAAAACAGGTGCTGACCGGATTCGAGCCTAAGCCCTTAGCAGTCACCTAGTTTTCGTAAGCAATAGTTAAGTTTGAAAAAATTTAGCATGTTTGCTGCAGAATTGAATACTGTAAATGATTGAGTGATTTGTTTAACTAGTTGTTAACCCGAAAGTCTATAATCCCATTTGATAACGCCTGCTAATCGCAAGCGCAAAAAAAAACAATTTTTTTTGCTTATTCTAAAAAGGGTAAGGGAGAGCGTATTTTGAACACTAAACTTTGAATACTTGTTGTGTTTATTGGAGTTCATAATTTGTCTACAAAAATTTACTTGAAAGCAACTTATAAAATAATCAAAAATCAAACCTCGAAAACAAAACAAATTCGAAGAATAATAATTTTTGAGGATTTTTCCTGAAAACAAAAAATTCAAAACGTTTAAAACATGCTAGCCTGTAACCCACCTCCGGTGCTTCAAATTTTTGACAACTCATGAAAAACCGCATACATTGGAAGCCACATCTGCAGGCTTTTAGTGTACTCTGACAGCACCCAATTACTTGGCTGGTAATTTGATATTTTATAATTTTTTTTTAATTCCTATTTTCCCTTATCTCGCAAAAATCAAATCTCGAAAAGTACAATTACTTGAGTACTCATATTTGGAGGCAAGATTTGCCACTCCTGGGATTACCCTGCCAGCACCCAATTACAGGGTTAAAAATTTCAAACTAAAAAAAAAATCAAAGTTTCGTTTTCTGAAAAACGTTGACAAAATCACTAAAACTCATATCTGGAAAACTACAAAATTTTGAGCAGTCATAATTGGATGCAATGTTCACAACCCGTGAGACTACTCTGACAGCCCCCAACTACACGGTTGGGAAATTTTGAAAACAAAATATTGTTTGGGTTTGATTTTTTTTGAAAAAATCACAAAAAAACTTCAAATCTCAGAAACTACAAAAATTTGAGCAGTCATAATTGGAGGCAAGGTACGCAACCCCCTGAGAGTACCCTGATAGCCCCCAACTACAGGGTTGGAAATTTCAAATAGTAAAAAAAAATAATTTAAGTTTTGAAACTTTTTTAAAAATCGAAAAAAGTCATCTCTCGAAAACTACAAGAAATTCAGCAGTCAAAAGCGGAAGCAAGGATCGAAACCCCCTGAGAGTACTCTGGTAGCCCCCATCTACACGGTTGGGAATTTCAATTTTTCAAACCAAAATTCGTTAAGCTTTCTGAAAATTAAAAAAAAAGTCATATCACAAAAAGTGTCATATCTCGAAAACTACAAGGAATTGAGTCGTCTCATTTGAAGGTAAGATTCGCAGTCCTTGAGAGTACTCTCACAGCATCTAACTACAGGGTTGGGAATTTCAAGTTTTGTAATTTATTTTGTAATTTTGAAAAATTTGAGCATTCTTAATTGGAGGCCAAAGTCGCAACCACTTTGTGAACCCTGACAGCATCCCACTATTGAGCTGCTGTTTTAAAACTCGGGTGGAATAACTACTGAGATCAAACTGGCAAATAAAAAAAATAGAAAAAGAAAGAAAGAAAAAAATGAAAAAAAGATCCAAAAAAGATAGAAAATCCAGATAAAGAGAGATTGGAGACAACCGTTTGGCAGTATTACTATTTCGAATTAAATTGTCGAAACCAAATTCAAAGTTAAAAAATTAGGAGACGGGTAGACATACAATATCAAATTAATTACAGAAGCAGGTATTCAGACAGACAGACTTAATTTGGCCTCGAAAAAAAAACTACTGAAAAATTAATGACATTGCGGAAAACATACTGACAAATTTTCTTAAGCATTGCAATATATGATATAACTTGAACATGAGAAAACTCTTTCGTTAAACATGCAAAACTATTAAGCTTAAACATGGGAGATAGCTGTCACTAGCATTTAAATATAGTATAGAAGACCATTTATGAAATGAAATTAAATGGAAATCACGGGTTTTCGCACTTTTGGCTTTTTTTTATGGCAGAGCGTATTTTGTTTCCGTAAGAATTTGAAACGAACCATTGACACAGAAGCCAAGTTGCACTTCGCCTACACAAACAAAAATATGACCGATAACGCTACTGGGAAAAACTGAATGAGTAAAACTTTCAGTCTACAAAATTTCTTAAGTGACGCACGCCAATTATGACGCATTACCAGTACCAGTCAATTTGATAACAAAAGAAACTAACCAACTAACAAACCTCAAGTTATAGAGCAGTCTATGGAGCAGTAATAATCTGAAAAAAATAAATCTAATAAAAATAAAATGATTTTTTTAAGTTTGAGATTTTTTGTGAAAATCATCCCCCCAAACGCCATATCAAAAGCAAAGCAGAGTAACAAATTAATTATGGCAAATGAGCTTCCTTCAACCCATTTGGAACGATTTCTAAGACGGATTAAATCTCCGTTTACGCGTTAAAAGCGCGAAGTATATCGCGCGTTAATTGTCCCTTATTGGCCAAAATGGCAATTTTTAAACCTCCATAATTTTACAAAAAAAGATCACAGGTAAAATATCTTTTCAAACTAAAAATCCCGTCGAAATGGCTAGTTAAAAAGTCGAAATTTGTCTGAAGAAAAAAACCACCCCGAGCACAAATATTCCGCTACTTTCGTTAAGAAAGTCGAAACAATAATAGTCTGTCTTAATATCTTAAGCATTGGCTGTACTTAATAGCTGGTTATTGATCAAAATGAGCACTTTCAAAATGAACACATCGCAACAATATTTGCGACTTAGGTTGGAAAAAAGAGATAGTTCATACTATAACACAAGCCTTGCTTGTATAATAATCAAACCACCCAAAATTATTTTTTAAGGTCTTATGAAGTGAACAAGTGTCTCGACTTCGTGCATTCATGCTTAAAGATTTAACTCTGCTTTGGAAAAATATAGTTCCTCAGCACGGTCTTTTCTGGTAGTTAAAACAAAGTCGCCAAAAAGTAAGAAGCCTGTTAGACAGCCGGTTGCAGAAATCAAAGGCAACATTTTGCTTCCCCTAAGCACAAAAAAAGCTACTAAAATTTAAAAACGCGATAAAACTGATTTGCAAAAAAGTTACACGAGAAAATATTAAGTAGCCTTAGATTCATGCTGCCAACTAAGCAGTGAATATATCATTTTTTCACCAAAAATTTTTCTTAACTTCAAAAACATGACTCAAAGGAAAGAGACAGTTTCAATTTTGCTATCAAATATAATGCAATTGCAAGTATTGACAATGCTTTTAACCACCCATCACCTTTCATCATTACTAAATTTACATTAATTCGATAATTTTTAAAGTTTACTTTATTTCTGCCAGCGAGTTTAGAATGGTACAAGGATGACCCAATATTTTATTAGATCCGATGTACACTTTAGCTGTGCTGTTATACATCAACGCAGAATCTTTGATCATTTTGATTTCAGCCGGCGTTATTCCCCCCACTACAAAAAATATTATATTCGGGTAATCTGAGGGCCTCGGTTTGCTAACTGGCATGAAGTAGCTGAAGCTAGTTTTGATCAGACTTTTCAGATTTGTAATTGCTGTCGCACACACTATATCGTTTAACGTCTTGTTTGGGTCTTTTTTGAATATATCCTCTGCTATTTGTTCAACTAACGGTTTGTAAGTTGGAATCGTATCTTCAACTTCAAACAGTGACACATAATCTACAAGATTGCCCCTGCTAGTTGATACACATGCTAACAGCTTCATAAAGTCATCCTCAGAGTTAAGAAAACGAGCTACTGAATTCTCGTCACCTTTGTCGTCTTCTTTGCGAACAACGGACTTTTTCAGCAAAGCTGCAAAAAGTTTGCTCACTTTTTCGCGGGGAAAATACGACCCATCCGCTTCACAAAGCGAGAAACAAGAAACAACAAAAGCAAAACTATCATCCATTGATAAATTATCGCATTCTGATTCAATTATATTAACAAGTAAATCGCAAACTGAATCGAAAGATGGTTCTACGTCTTGAAACTGTTGGTTGAATAACTTCTGTAACTTATATTTCTCGTCAAAACTTTTATCCTCGCAAGCTAACCAAATGGCGATAACCACGCTGACTACACTTATATTTTCCATCAGAACTTTCCGATTAGTTTCAATTGCTCGCAGTAATTTTTCGGCGTTTTCAAACGATGCTTTATTAATTTTCTCGGAAATTTTAATATCACCTTTTGTACATATTTCATTCAGGATTCGAATGCTTGCATTTTGCAGCTCTTTCTTTTTGCCCGTAAAAAGTTTGCGGAAAATGGCTTGATGTGTGGCGTTATTCGGGTTGGAGAGACAACCGGGAATTTTAATATGCTTCAAAATCATTTGGTTAATTGGAATTTGTAAATCGCTGCTGTTTTCGCTCAACTCAGGGAAACATTTGTACACTTGATCAGCAAAACATCTATCCGAAGGCTGTAAAGGGGCAACTAGATCCAAACATCTGTCTATAAAAACGACAGCGAATTTATTCGTAGCCGACTTAGGCGCTGGAATGCTCGCCAAGTGTTCGGAAATGATTCGACTTGTTTTTCCGACTGAAAACGGAATAGCTTGAGCTTCCATATCCGTCATCAGTCGCCAGAAATTGCCGCAGAATTTCTTCACTCCCAGTTGAAAATTTGAAGGCAAAGAATCAAGTATGGAGGACGACGATGGCTCTAAAAAAATCACATTCAGTAGATTTGGTTTATCTAATAAACAACTGAGTTTCAATGTAGTCTATTTATGTTACCTAAACATTTGTATTCAAAAAATAGCAAAAAAATTTAAATCTTGGTATTATTACATTAGTTAAAAAAACAAAGTTTAACAAAAGAGTTATTGTTGTGATAAACTTATTTAATAGTTTCAGTGGTCAAATGTCTGATGAATCGCAAAACTCTTTCGAAGTCATGTGGACACAGACAAAAAGGGAGTAGAAGGCATTAAAAATGAAGTTCTTGACCAAGTTGGTTGCCAAGAATGTTGATTTTAGTGAAAGACAGAGTCACTTAGTGGCATGATACGAAGCCAAAGAAATCGAAGCCTAAGAAGGAGACAAAGTTAATATAATTGGCTTAAGAAGAAGCAACAACAAGCGCTAAAGGACGAATCACAAACGAATCCTCAGAAACTACATTGAAGAGTTATTGAAGTGTCAGGTGTGAAGTTTTCGAGGATAGTGAGAAAAAAGGATTTAATGAAGAAAATAAAGTGAACTAAAAAGTAAAGCAAATTTATGGAATATAAAGATCTTCCAAGATACAAGAAAAGCGCGGGCTGCATTCTTGAGGACGATGAGGCGCAACGCAGGTTTGCCTTGAGTCTGATATCTTATGATTTAATGAAACTTGGAGTACCCATCAAGGATTTAGGTGAAAATTGTAAAACACTTTAAACCAAACAAACGTTAAAACACTCGGTGGTGGTGGTGCGATGCTGAAAGCACGAAAAACTTGCTGTATACTGAGTCAACGCAATACGCTTTTCGATGGAAGCCTTCTAGTCGATATTGCGAAAAAAAACCTTACCAATACTCATTGTGCGTAATTTATTATTTACCAAATGCAAACAAACATCAGTTGTTTAAGGAACTTGATGAATTTTTGGATAATTGCAAATCGTTTAATCGAGCATGCATTTTACGTGGCGATTTTAACATCGATTTAATTCCAAAAAAATCTTCTTTGGCAAAGTCATTTGAAATGTGTCTATTCAAAGCCATTTTCCATTTCCAGCCCTGGGCCAACTCGTGTAACAGCCAGCAGTTCAACTTCTTTGGATCAATTTATCATCTACATTCAAAGATATCGGAACAACATTCAGTGCTTCTTAATATTGGAAACTATTCAGGCCATTACCCAGTACACAGAATAGTTGATGAAGTGCCAGATTTTTGATAATGAACCCATTTCCGCGACACAGCTTACAAAAAGAAACAAATACAAAAAAAAGAGTTTCTAGAAGTGACAGAAAAATAAATTGAAACAGTCAAACTGGTTCTTTAGGGAAACTAAAGACCCTGATAAAGCTGTTGATCTTTTCACACACTCTTTCGAAAAGATTCTTAATATGTTTGCGCCACTCATAAACGTCAGAAACAAGTCAACGAAAAAACCATCCTGATATTCAAACGATGTTAGAAACCTTAGCATTAAAAGAAAAGCTGCTCGCAAGAAAAGGAAATTAAATCAAATTAATCCGTATTGATTGGTATAATTGAAATTTTCGGTGAATCTTTTGTTGCCAACGTAAAAACAGCAGTGATCTAATATTGGGATAAACTCAAAAATTGTATAGGAGACCTGTGTCAATCATATAAATTGATTGGTTTTAGTGGCAAATGTCTCAACTAATTTCAATCAAGCTTTGAGAAAAGGATAGCCCAACAGACAAAATTGCCCACAAAATCAACAGCTTTTTCATTACACTTGGAAGACAACTAACAATTGAAAATCCCAACTTTCCTTAATCAGAAACTGATTATGTTGAATTACTAACCATTGAAGTTCCCAATATTGCTAGATCAGAAACTGATTATGTTCAAACCTTCAATGTTACACAAGAAAACGTTCAACTTGTAAACTTGGTGTTCAGTATTGTAAAATACTTGGATAACAAGAGCACATCTGGTGACGATCTTATTGTAAAAACTTCAGAGAAAGTTTAGGCCCATATCTGAGTGTCCCTGGCAACCTTTCATTTTCAATGGGCAATTTTCCCAAAAAACTCTGAAAAGCGAAAATACTGCCGCTTCATTAAGATGGATTGAAAACAGATCAAAATGACTACAAGCCCTTTTTCTACTAACAAAATGGAGCAACATTTTTGACCGTATTTTGAATAACCGTGTCAAGATTAACCTCGATAGGCTGTTTAAGAGGCTGTACAAGATGACATTTTTCGTTAAAACAAATTACTTCAAGAGAATAAATTGGCGTTTAACCTCACTAAAACTGCTCAAACGAATATAAAATTGAAAGCTTAATCATAAGTTCGGGTTAAAGTTAAATCAGTACGAATAAAACCTGTATGCAAATGTTAAGGTATCAACATTGATTCGAAAGTCATACTGATTTTGTAAAAATGAAACTAAGAAAGCTATGAGAAATAGTTTCCTAACTAAAATATTGTTCCTATGAGTAAAATGAAAAAAAAATTACTCTAGCAATAATGTTCAACTTCTTCAATATGGTGTTTCGATTTCCGGCTGTTACAACTAGACTCAGCTGAAACCAATCCATATCTTATAAAATTGAAGTCAAATTCACTTTTTCTAGAAAACGAAACGATCGGAGTCATGATACAAAACTGTTAACGTTTTTTTAGTACATTATACAGTTACATACACAAATCCGTAAATGTCTCTCATTCAGAACGTTTTTGAATGAAAAAATCCCTTTGAGAACAAAAAGTCACCAGGAGATCTGATTCTAGCTTCCCATCTTGAAAATAACTTGGAAAATTATCTCGTGCAGCACTACGAAATGGTGAAGCTGTTCACTTTATACAGTTTTTAACACCAAAAACCTTTAGCTGCATGCTACACGACTATAAAAAGTGAGCCAGTTTTCGTTTGTAAAAAATGACCCTCAAAACTACTTTGGTTTTCGAGAAATCGAGGTCTTTAGATTTCTTTCTCTATGTCCTCACTAATTTCTTCAAAAAATAGTGAAAGTTTGTCCATATCTTGCCTAAAATTGGAAATTTTTTGAGCCAACGCGTCCCCTTATCTTTTTTTTCTAGTTTCTTGAGTCGGATTTGAAAAATATTTAAACTTCCTAAATTTTAAAGAAAATAAATATTTAAGAAATCATTTAAGGGTCAGCAGCGCTCATTGTCTGTCTATTCATATGTTTGATGATACACTAGCGCATGACTCGCACCTACAGTGCTTCAAATAGATCGTTGAACGTAAAGATATCTTCAGGGTTGCATCTAAAATATCGTTGTTTTAGTACATGAATTAGAGTTATCTTTACGTTCAACGATCTATTTGAAGCACTGTAGGTGCGAGTCATGCAATAGTTTATCATCAAACACATGCATGGACAGACAATGAGTGCTGCTGGCCCTTAAACCGTCTACCTTGATGGTCAGGGCAATCAAAGATACATAAACAAATGAAGAATTTTTTCTTAAATGATTTCTTAAATATTTATTTACTTTCAAAATTTAGGAAGTTTAAATATTTTTCAAATCCGACTCAAGAAACTAGAAAGAAAAGATAAAGGGACGCGTTGGTTCAAAAAGTTTCCAATTTTAGGCAAGATATGGACAAACTTTCACTATTTTTTGGAGAATTTATTCAGGACGTAGAGAAAGAAATCTAAAGCCCTCGATTTCTCGAAAACCAAAGTAGTTTTGAGGGTCATTTTTTAAGAACGAAAACTGGCTCACTTTTTATAGTCGTGGCGTGCTGTCACGATACGCCTATTGGCTTCAAAACTGCCCTCTTACAAGTATGACTGCTCAAAACCTTCAACAGTTGAGATTTAGTGTCGGCTATTTGGGGTCATTTTTTCAATTAAAATCTGATGAAATTCAATAATTTTGGAGATATGACCATTTGACCAATTTGGTCAAAAATAGCCGAAAATATGGTTTTATTGTTCATTTTTTGACATAGAAACCCCTGATAGATGAGCCAAGTTTAACTTCCTAATTCATGTACTAAAACAACGATATTTTAGATGCAATCGTGAAGATAAACTTGGCTCATCTATCGTCGGTAGATCGTGATTATATCTTAAGTGCCACCAAATGAGCATTTTTATTTGCGAACTTTGAAAAAAATTCACTAAGCCCGCTATAAACTTTTACGCTGCGCTGTTGATATAAAGACTCATTTGCTTGCTTTCTAAAGATCGCGATGTACTAAAAACTACAAGTGCATCGAGGATGTCAGACAAAAAAGGTAATACTAAAACGATTGTCTATTATCATTTAACCAAAGCAGACAAAAACTTCAACATCAGAAGGACGATATCTATGAGAGCTTGAGAGACAAAAATAACAGTGACGAATGAAAAAAGAACAAGAAACGTCTGTCTAATATTAAGCAAACGACTGAAAACTTTTGTAAAATAAGCAAATTCTCATCTTTCTCATTCTAATTTTTTCAAAAATTGTTAAATTTTTAAGGATTTGAAAAGTCCTACTCTAAAACAATTTAGGTTCAACCACGAAAAATTATTTGTTTGGATTTAACCAAGGGAGTCAAAAAATTCAAAAACAAGCTTTAAAAAATTCAAAGCACCAAAACTGAATAATGTGAAACTAAATACTTTTTGATTCCATCAGTCAGAAACTACTTGGTTCATAAACACTCAATTTTGTTCCCTTATAAATATTGGAAATTCTGCAAAGATAATTAATGGTTTACCAATAGTGTTCGTAAATTCTGCGAATTGTTCTGATAAACTAGTCGCTGTGAAAGATGGCGTGACAAAGAAGTTCATAGCTTCATCTATAAGTGCCGACTGAAATGGGATATGCTGTATGTCGACTATTCTACTTCCTCCAGGAATAGCTCGCAATTTATATTTGATTCCGTCAAAGTTCTGTAAATTTTCTTGCTGATTCGATTGAAAACTAGCGTGAAAATTTTCCGAAAAAGGAGTGATAATAACATAACGCGTAACAGAAGACGAGGCTCTGATAATATCTTGTATCGTTTGATATGTATCTTTTGAGATGATATTGTCGATTAAAATAGACACTGCCTCCGTAGTGTTGGAGATCTGTGAGAAGGACGAAAAATATTTGATGTCACTGAATTTGTCGGTTAACTGGCTATTGACGAACTGCCAATGTAACAATTCTGCTGAAGCAGAGTCAACGACTAGGGTAGATCTAGAGGGTGCGCATTTCAGTATTGACTCAAAATGAGCATTCCAAACTTTGGCAAGCATTTTTTAACTATAACAATTTCAAAACTATTCTCAATTCTAATTTAAAACAGGCAGTTAAGCTGACATTGATCAATTTGACTTTCAACGTCGGTGATCAATTCGGCTTCCGACGTCAGTCAAGCGTCCGTTCATCACATATTCCAGTCAAAATCCTTCAAATTTTCTGAATATGGGTACGATATTGACAAAAAGGAGATGATTAATGTTGACTTTAGAATTAAACTCGATGCGGGTTACGTTTCTTCAATAAAAACTCAACTCGACACAAGAATATATATATTAAATTAAATGACAACTCAAACGTTTCGTCGAAAGCTGTTTTATCACATATTGCGCCGAGTACGCAAGCGACGTTCTCAATCTGTATTGCCAGATAGATCCTGTGTACTAAAAAGCTGCCTACCCTTGGTTCCTCAGTACACATGCTTCGAAAGCTTGCTCAAAAAAATTGACGCGCCCTGAATCTCAAAACACAACTGCTGTTGAATAAGATATCAATCATCTACTAAGTCTTAAAACTTGGCATTTTTCCGCTCTTCGGCATCAGCGTCAGCCATTTCAGGGTTACAAACCGACCCCGCATTAACCCTATGGGAGCTAGGGAGTCTACTACCGGAACAACCCACAAGAGCTGCTTACCAACAGACCATGGAACGAGCGTCAAAACATCTGGTCGCTTCTTATCAGTCACGTAATGATGTCCTGACTCTAAAACAGAAGGAATGTCCTGACTCTAAAACAGAAGGAAAGTCAGTTAAAGATAAACTCTCCATTATAAATGCATTCAGGTTTGAATACCTAGAGAATCTCCGAGCATTTTTGAGTACAACTCAAGAATTAGATAATATAACTAGATAAGTTTAATACTGAACAGTTTTTGTAACAGAAGTAAGTTCTGGCTCTAGAATTGGAGTTTTTGTATGAACCATTGGGACACTGAAGCTGTCCACCTTTCCATTGAAGGTTCACTCTAGTTTGCTCCGAATAGTTGTTCTCTCTTCTTTTTATTATCTCTCTTCCTATTCCGGGATAAGACAGCTCTACTCGTGTCCTATTGTATATCTGGAAATTGCGAATAGCAATTTCCTGCTGTTTTTCTTGATTATTTTCCCGCAATTGTATATTCGGATGTTCTGATTTTTCACTTTTTGTTTTCAGTTGGTACGAGAAAACTGAGCATGACAGGCTCCATTCGAAATTTTGAAAATTAAAACTTCACTCCAAAATCACGTATTTTCGTGTCTCTCAAGATCGATGTCCTCATCGCGTGCTGTCTTTGTCAGTGAATCCCCAGAGGCCCGAGTGTCACTCAAGATACAGTGCCAGTGGTCATTTACAGAAGTTTGCAGCAGACTTAAGTTTATCTACCTTCCAAAATTCACGACCATATAAAATTTTCACACTATCGCTAAACAGCAATCAAAATCTGCACAAACCTGCACCTTATGAATTCCCGCTTTTTAAGCTGGTGATTTAAAAATTCTTTTGTCCTATTCAATCAGGAAATTGTCATGCAGCATTTTGATTTATATAATAGATCTAGCATATTAATAACAATATCTCATTTGTTAAATTTTTTTTTTCGTGAACCCAGATTTCATCCGAGTTCACCCTTGAGCCCCCTCCCTCTCAAGACTCAAGACTCAAGAATTTCCTTTTGAGCCACCGGCTCACCTCGTGTTCTTCGCCCTCGAGGTACCCGATCCAGATATGTTTGACACTGTGATCTGTCTCAATAGTGCCTCCTCATCATCGGAGCTGATCACAATCTCCTCCCAAGCCTTCAGCTGTTCATAGGATCGCATCCACTCCCTTTGCTCTTGCAATCTCTTCACTTGATTCGGTAATCTCTTCACCTTCGACTCCCGGTTCAAACAGAAGGAATTGTGCAGACTCAGGCTTATATTCTTGTGCCATTCCGCCGGATGACACAGTATAACCTTCCCGCGACGGAAAAAAAAGTGACTAAAGGCCTTACGAACAGAAAAGTGTTGCGACGGAGGGTCAGAATGTTCTGGAATTTTTATTTTTAAAATTTCGATTTGAAGGAGAACATTTCTGAGAAATAGAAAAAAGACGGCCATTTTGAATAAAATAGAGAAAAATCAGAACGACGCCATATTTTGTGACGAACGGTTGTATCCGAGACGAGAAAATTACGGAGCCTCTTATCGTGGCAATAACACACGATAAGGACCTTAGTGACGGATATTTGTGGAGACGGAGGCTTCAGTGGGGGGAAGAGAAATACCACGGAACCCTCCCGGGACACGAAATATAGGAGATAAGAGTGTTGTCTCAAGAAAATCACGGGAGCGGAGGCTTGGTCCCCCAGAGACTGTTATATGTGAAGGGACTGGGTAAACTAGCCATAACAGTTGCTGTAATGTCCTAGATCTGAATTAAACACCGTTATTATTTAATATTTCAGAGCATGAGTAGATAGAGAAAGGAAAAGGTCAATCCATCTCCAATGGATTTAATATAAAACTGTCACACAAAAACATATAGAAATAGGTGGTTCGAGCCGTGTTTTTAATGACAATCACGTAGTCTGAGGATCCGAGACTCAGCTATGTGGTTGTGTTCGCATGCAAACGAAAGCTGATCAAAAGTCGTTTGACTGATGGCCTAAAAATAGTAACTTTTTACTTTGCCCTAGACAGACCAGAAAATCAACTGGCAAGGTCGAGACGGTGAAAAACGAGTGGAATTAAGGTAACTGACGCCTGCCAGTCGTCAATAGGTACTTTTTCTACGCTCCGTCGCTGTGTGATATTTGGGCGAATGTTACATCTTCGCTAGGTCCTCCTCCAGGATCGACTCCCTCGCTCTAGTGTTGTCTCTGGATACTCTACCCACTCTTTTCCACCCCGTCGTGATCGCATTTCGATGGGTCAGCAGAGGTCTCTTGAAGGCATCTGGCCCTATCTCGGCCTGGAATTGTCGATATTCTTTTTGATGTTTCCTCATGTGATCCTTCGTCACCACATATAACCAGGATACTAACGTCGCGCGAAACCAGGGAAAGAATCTCAAGCGGCTCCACATGTGTCTGACTTCCATTGGTATGGCAAATACCTTGCATGCAGTCTCGAACAACTCAAGTCTCCGGCTGTAGTCTATCGCGTGAATCGACTCTGCTGTTGGCGTCTTCGATTCCCGATACTTTGCAATGTTTTCTTCCATCCATCGTAGAGCCAGCATTGTGCTCACCACCAAGATGGTCACTTTTTGTTGATGCTCGGGTAGTCCCAACGACCTGATTTCTTCTACATCCCAGATCAGGCAGAGATTGGCGTGGTCTGGGTACCACACTGTCTGCGCCAGTCAGTGGTATCGACAATCCCCGTGTGTGAGGTCGATGCTCCTAAGATTGCGTTCTCCCGAGTCAGCAAATCTCAAGGCCGTCGTGGAGCTGAAATTTATGCTAGCGGCTATCAACCAGTCTACGCCGGTTATCGAGTACAATCTGTTGACGGATAGCGTCGCTCCATTCAGCATCCTCCTTGCATCTTCGATGAAGCTTACTCTCTGGAGATCCAGCTTCATTATTTCGTCTTTTTATATATGCCAAGGAGACGGTATGGGTCTTGACCACATCAATGAGCCTCTGCTCGGTCGTCTCTCCTCTCGACTGATACTTGTAGTCTCCGATCTAGTGTCCGATCTAGACGTGCCGGCTGTCTCTTCGATTGGGTTGACAGGTCCTATTCGTCTCCTAGGATGAATGGTCCTCCTCATCGGCGCTTCTCCCAATCGATCCTGTACGTCTGTCCTTTGACCTGGTTCGCTGGAGCTTTGTTGCCTGTAGTTCGTGACGGCCGGGACCGTACTCAAGCGTGTTTCCAAGCTAGGAGGCACAAAGGTGGTAATCACCGCGTCACTCACTGTTCCTTCTTCCTTCAGCACTCCTGTGTCAAAGAGTTCTGCTTCCAGCTCGTCCAACCGCTCTTGGAAGACTCGATTCAACCAAGCTTGTCCTTCGATACTGTCAAAGTGGATGCCGTCCGTGGTCAGTCTGGCCTGATCCATGGCTCTCAACTCATGTTCGATGTCCATGAGGATCATTCTTCCGGCGTTTCGACTTGCTAGGTTCCTCAAGATGTTGTTCCACCTGACGACTCCCTCGTTGTGCCTTCTTCCTGATGCTGTCAGGCTTCTCGCGTTCATTGGCACAGTGCAAACGGTCAGTACCGCGCAATTGAACTTCTGCCAGAGGGTCGTAAACAGACACACAATCATTGACTCCCATAGTGCTTCCTGCTCGTCTGAACCTCTGGAGATGTCATTCGTCCCAACTAAGATCATCACATTGGGAATCCTACCTGGATTCATCAGTTCCACCATCCGATATAATTGGGCTATCGTCGCGCCTCCAAAGGCCATCACCGTGGTGACCCACGAGGTCCTAAAATTCGACAGCACTCTGACCAAGCTGTCTCCCAGTATCAGATGAGATGTCCCGAGTGGTGGTTGCTGCAGGTTTACAGCCGGGCTCCAAGTAGCTCGATTGAAGCAGGCCCTCGGATCTGTCTCCGGAACTCCCGTGAAATTGTATTTCAATTGATTATTCTTTTGCACGTCTATTATGCGAGACACTTTCTTCGCTGGCATCTTCCGTACTTTCCTCTCTGGGATTCTCGAGCCCCCCATGAGTGGTGTCACGTCACTTATCCCCTGTCTGATCACAGTCTGGGAGAGTCGTACTCTGCCCGTATCGTCAATCGTTCCATAGGGTGCAGTCACCCCGGAACCTGGCGCATTCTTGTTAGCGACCAGTCGTCCAGCTGTCTCTATCAGTTTCCTCACTGTCTGTTCTACGACGGGATCACCCAAGGTGTCGCTAGGATCCGGGATTATTACTCGATTTGTCTCTGCTGGGAGCTGTGTCTCCATTGTTTGACTCATTTCTCGAGGCGTCAAGAGCTCCATCGGGGACTGCCCACGAGGAATATCCCTTGCAGGTATCACTTTCTCCACGGCCGTTGTCAACGCCACCTGCTCCGATCGCTCTTTGTATTCCTGCCTCAAGCGCTCAATCTCTTGACCCTGCTTTTTGTTGCAGTCTTCAAACAACTTTCTCCACATGTCCCGATCTTCCTCCATCTGGAGGATGCTTCTGGTCATCTCGTCCAGCTCCTTCTTCGTACTTTTCAGTTCATCGTTCATCTCATCCAGATCTTGCATGGTTTGGTTCGTCTGAACTTTCTGTCCTACTTTCGCCCTTTTTGGTGGCACAGCTGCTCTAAGTGGTGAAACAGACGAGGTCGCCTCGCTGTTAATCTCCCGATGCATTCTCGTCAACCCAGGTTTGGGCTTGGAGGGCATAGGCATCTCACCTGGTTGGTAGGTCCTAGAACTTCCCAATCCAGGCTCATTCGCCAAGTCACTCCCTCAGACAGCCCCGTTTCTCCACCTCATCACTCTCATGTTCGGGCGGTCTAGTACTCCCCTTTCTCCATATGCTGCCATCAACAGGACTTCCGTGGGGCGGTCCCCACGGTTGTCGTGCCCCAAGATGTTGATCATACGGTCAGCAACATGACTACCTCTGGGTCCTCCAGAGCGAAGTCTCGATCGATCAGCCGACGATAGATCGCATCTATCATCGGTCCTACATATGCCTCTGCCAGGTCCATCAATTCATCCAAGTTGAAGTTATCCATTCTATTCTTTCAAGTTCGATTCGGTTTTGATTCCAAGATTTGACTCAAGTGAGTAATTAAACGATCAATCAGGATCTAGAAAAGAAGTCACAAATATCACACTTGTCAGTTTCACCTTGACATATGTCGTTAAAATTCGCTTAAAAACAGTTCAGATAAAAAGATGTTTATCCTAAAATTTATTAAAATCAATCGGTCTCTAAAATTTTGGAATTCGACCTAAGATTGGACAGTCCAAACTTTGGATCTATTCCTAAGATCGTCATTTAGTTGTTCATGGTCACTAACCGCTACTTACCCATGATCTTAAAAACCTAACACATAATAACCTAACATAACATAACATAACATAACATAACATAACATAACATAACACATCTTACATACAACTTAGTCTTTGGCCTAACACTCTCTCGCACATCACTCAGCCTATACTTAAGTAATATTTCTTATGTAGATATACTTGTATGTTCGTATCAGAGAATATCACGTGTACAAGCGCGTTCAATTCCCGAGGATGCAGTCTTCCTTTGTTTGGATCGTACACTGGAAGCGAGAGCTCCTTCACGTACATTTCCACGAGGAAGTCCCTCAGCCTCGTCAAGGACAAGACTAGGTTCTCCGGGTCCACGTGCTGCTTCTCCGTCGCTCTCGTTACCAAGAAGCATAGGTATTTTCCCGGTATCTGCGACGCCGCCGGAGGTAAGGCTGCTACGCCCCCTATCTCTGGTCTTTGCTTCCAAAGGAATTCCACGTTTTCGTATTCTCTCCTAAAATCTGCCGCTAACGCTGTCCTAAAACTCATGTCTGCTGTGATTGCTATCGCACATGTTCTGTTTGTGAGTATGAAATCACTGTCTGTTAGTATTATGTTACTTGAATATTCATTTGGTAAGTTAAGATAGGACTCAACTACCCTGCCTATGTCAGGTTTCTTAGGTTCTTCGCCTGTCTCTGCTTCTAAGTCTCCTGTTTCTCTTGCTATTCTTAATTTTTCTATTATCAAGTTTTCAGTGTGGGTAAGTCCTACCCCCACTCCCGGACAAAAATATCCATTGACGTCCCCGTCGATCGCATACCGGGTATCAAGTCGAGGTTAGAAGCCGGAATGAGTAGTCGTCCTTCCTGGGCAGCCCAGGAAGGATCATCTCGTTCGGTCTTGATGTATTTCATGCTTTCACGATCTACGTCTTGAATCGTGACACTGGTCTCCTCAGGATCCGAGGTAGTTTCATTCAGCCACTCTAAGACACGCAGGTTTGTCAAGTCTTGTTCGTAAGACTGCTGTTGCTCGTCGTCGAATTCTACCTCGGGTTTTGACCAGTCGTCAACCCACTCATCGTCGTGATCATCGACTATGTCAATGTCTTGTGACACAGTTATTTCCTCTAGACCCACTACTTCCTCCACTATCTTCTTCAGATCTATCCTGTCCACTACGAAGTCGTCACCGTAAGGATTGTATTTCTTTCTTGGTCTCTTCCCGTCCTTCTGACGAGTCTGTATCGTGAACGGAAGATCCGGTTCCAAGTTCTTGGGAACCTCTATCTGTTCGGGATCCTGCCAATCTTCCTCTGCGTAGGGTAAGGTTTCATCGTCCGCTTCGATCTGTTCGTTTGGATCCAGGTCCAGTGGTGTATCCGTACCTTCCTCTACGACTTCGTTTCCATCGTTCTTCTCCCTGGTGCCTTTTTCATTGACCTCACAAGCAGGATCCATCATTAGATAATCCCCTTCTTCCATGTCTGCAGGTATACACCAGTCTTCTGTCGATGGATTGTGTGGCTTTATGTTCTCGTAGTGGGCGGCTCGGCCAGTACTCAGTCTATAAAAGCGTCCCTCCTGGTGCACCTCTGTAATCATGAAGGGTCCCCTCCACTTTTTTAGGAGCTTTTTCGTCCCTTTCGGTGGTATAACGTTCTGAAATACCCATACGTAGTCTCCCACCGAGTAAGCCTTTGCACCAGCTGCTTTCTTGTCGAATCTTTTCCTCTGCCTTGCCTGTGCCTGCTGAGTATTTCGTCTACACAAATCGTTCAACTCCTGTTGGCGTCTAATCACATCCCTCACGTAGACCTGTGGGGACGTTTTCTTTCCCTCATACTCTGGGTAAAAGAAGGTTAAGGATAAAGACTTTTCGTGCCCAGTTAGCATCATGTGTGGACTGACTCCGGTGGTGGAGTGTTGCGTGCTGTTATATGCTACCATCACCTGTGGAAGGTATATGTCCCAATCGGTCATGTACCTGGAACAATATACTCTCAGCATCGACACCAACGTCCTATTCTGTCTTTCCACTAAGCCATTCGTCTGAGGGTGGTATGTCGTGGAGTGAGCCTGAGCAACCTGTGAGCGTCTCATAAGCTCTTTCGTAAGCTCTCCTACGAAAGCTGTTCCATTATCCGATTGAAACGTCATCGGACAACCATGTCTTGCTATCCACGTGTTGATCAGGTGGTCGCATGTCTCTTCCGCCGAGGCTGTTATGCAGGGCACGGCCTCTGCATACTTCGTAAAATGATATATCATGACCAGCACCTGATTATAACCATTGTCTGTCATGCATATCTTTTGGTGATCTATTTGCACCACCTCGTTGAATTCAGACGACTCGATCGATTGTAAAGGAAATCGCAACTTCCTTGGATCCTTGACCTGTTGGCATGACAGACATGCTGTTACCCATTTCTCGCATGCCTTTTTCATCCCAGACCACTCAAAGCGCTTCAGGATCCTCTGATATACTTTGTCGATCCCCTGATGGCCCATCTGATCATGTGACCTGAATAATAGTTCTGTCTGATAGAGTTGCGGTAACACTATCGCGTTATACTTGTATAGGACTTTGTCTTCCTCTCTTCTTTTGCAAGCCACGATCCCGTCCTTGTTCAAATATAACCTCTCTTCCTTCTGCATGAAGTTTTGTCTCAGGATGTGATAACTATCTTCCTCGAGGTCCCCTTTATCCGGCGAACCATTCTCGATCCACCTTTTCAGGTTGCTTGTCATGCGATCATTTCTCTGCGCCCTTAGAAGGTCCGAGAGTCGGTATCTCAACTTTAAGTACGTCTTCATGACCCTCGTCTGACTATTCAGCTCGTTGGGCTGGTGTGTGTCTTCTTCCATCTTAACGCACCAAATTTTCGCCAACGGCTGTGTTTCTTGTTTAAACGGCTGAAGATCAGTCCTGACTACCTCTTTCTGCGCCAACAGGCTTATCGAACGTTTCGATACCGCTATCGTCTCCAAGTCATCCGCAGCGTTGTCAAAGACTCTTTCGCTTGGTATTAGGTAGCGATCACTGTCAGGATCCTGGTACACTTCTCTGTCCAGGTCCCTTGCCCGAGTTTCCACTAGTAGCGTGTGTATCGCTAGTTCTGACAGTTCTGATCCCGAACTCGAGTTCCTGTCTGAATAGGTGTCCATTCCTGAGTTTCGGGAATCATCATCCGTCGAAGAGGTTGTGCTGGAGACTGCACGCTCCTCCAGATCATGTCTGTGCCTTCTTCGCGTCCATCTGAACTCTCCGGACAAAACCTTGTTCTCTAGGTCTTGTTTCTCATCAGGAATCTTCTCGCCTATCTCAGACTCCCCGGACAAATTTTCTTGTCCCGGGTGTTGATCTTGTGATCGCTGGTTCTTTTCATCATTCGTCTCCCCGGACAAATAGTCTTGCAGCAGATTTTGTTCTACCTTTTTACCTTCCATATCCTGCTCCACAAAGGTGACGGTTTTCTTTCGCTTGCTGCTCCCTTGTTCTCTCTGTCCGTTGGAAGTACTGGTTAAAATCTCTTGGGGTATTGAGGATACTAGTTGCTGAACTATTCTCCTACAATCCCTCTCGTTCTCTTCGTGCTGTCGTCTGGACGGCATGATCTTCACCTTCTCACCAACTGTTAGCGATGCCACTGCTGCTGTCCACTCGGGGTCATCTCTGGTCACTTCTCTTTCTAACAATCCACCCAGCATCCGCATCACTTGCGCTGTGACTTGCACCGTTTTATCCAATAATGAGAGGCTGTTTATGTTCATGCGAGAGAGTTCTTGCTGGACCAGGTTCGAGCGCAGCAACAGATCCAAGGGGACTGGGTACTCCTTGGATAGGATCTTTATCTCGGCCGCTTTCTCTACAGGTAACTCAGGGTGCCCTGGAATTGGATGTCCAGACTTATCCAACCATCTCGTTAAGGGAAGCGCTTCATAAGTTTCTCTGTCCAGAAACGAGAATCCCTCCTTTATTTCCGCCTGATTGGCCTGCTTCTGTTCCAATCTTTCATAAAACTCGGTTTTCTTGCTGAGGTTGTCAGCATTTTGGTGTTTATCACGCATCCTATGTTCGATTATCATATGGTAGCCATCCAATCTGACTATCCATCTACCAATATAACTCTGATCCATCGAGTAGGTTTTCAACCAGGATAACGCTCTGTTGTCCACGCGTAACTTGAAGGGAGCGCTCCCCAAGTATGCACGGTACTTTTCCACGAAGGTGACTACTGCAAACATTTCTGCTTTTGGTGCGCCATATTTCATCTCTGTGTCACTCAAGACCTTGCTGCCGTATGCAATGGGACGGAGAACTGTTCTTCCGTTCCATTCTTGCTCTTGATGCAAGATTCCTGAGATGGCCACCACCGATGCGTCTGTGTCGAGAACATACATGCCTTTCTCTGTAGGCATGCCCAGCACTGGCGCTTCGCACAGTTTCCGCTTTATGTTCTCGAAAGCAACCTGTGCCTCATCGTTCCATTCGAACTTTTTCCCCTTGTTGCGCATCAGCTTCTGCATCGGATACACCTTGTCCGCATATCCTTTTATGAATTCTCGGTAGTAATTGGCAAACCCTAGGAAGCTCAGGAGCTGTGTGTCCGTTCTGGGGGCCTTCCATGTCAATACTGCTTCCACCGCTTCCGGGTCCGTCCTCACACCATGCCTATCCACCAATCTTCCCAGGTACTTAATCGAATCCCTAAGGATTTCACATTTCGATGGTTTGCACTTCAATCCTGCTCTTTTCATGCATCCAAAGACCTCATCGAGCCTATCAATGTGGTCTTCCAGGGTCGGTGTCGCTATGACTACGTCTTCCACGTAACACATCACGAGATTCCCGTACTTCTTGGTCACTTTCGTCAAAGCCTGAGCCATCAGTCTTTGAAAAGTGGCCGCTGCATTGCACAAGCCGAAGGGCATCCTCTTCCACTGGTACAATCCCAATTCGCACGCGAATCCGGTTTTCTCTCTTTCCTTCTTTCGCAGAGGGACCTGCCAGAAGGCAGAACCTAAGTCCAATGTGGTGAAGAACTTGCCATCACCAAGCTTAGATAGGCTCTCGTCTATTCGCGGTATCGGGTACGCATCTTTTATCGTTACCGAGTTCAAGTAACGAAAGTCGCAACAAAATCTAAGCTGCCCCCTTTCTTTTTCGCCATTACTACCCCGCAAGCCCATGGCGATTTAGAGGGTTCTATCATGTCGTACTCAAGCAACATTTCTATTTCCGCTCGGCACGCCTCCGATTTGTGTGGCGTCATTCGCCTTGCGCCTTCCCTATGGGTAACGGCGCCCTCTTCTAGTTCGATTTCGTGTTCGACAAAATTACAGCAACCGATATCCGCCTTATGTTTTGAAAATACATCTGCGTTCCGATTTAGGAGGTCCCGCACTTTTTCGAAATCTCCCTCACCTATTTTCCCTTTTAAATGTTCTATCTCTGGCAAAACCGGTTTGTCAGATTCTAGTTCATATGACGAGGGGCGTTCCGGAAAATTCGAGCAGCTTGATAAGCCGTCGTCCGTTTCGGATTTCATTAAAAACAATTTATGAATAGATTTTAATTCATTTATCCTCTTTAAAATTCCACGCTGGATTGAAACCGTGATGTCCAGTGTGTTCAACAACACACTGACACACAGTCCGTTTTGCGTTACCGAGAAGCTCCGGCCTAAAATCACCAAACTCTGACTATTTGGATTCGGTACTAAGCAAACCTGTTTACTATCACTTAACGAATTCAAATTTCTCATTCTAAAAATTGCTACCACAGCTTGTCCTGGTTGTAGTTTTATTTTTCTATCCAAAAAAATTGCTACCTTGTTTTCGTCTGTTATTATCCTTTAATTGGTATCTTAACATACTTTCGGTCCGGGTTTCTAATCCGTATCAGACCGTTGTTCAAGTCAATCATCACGTCAAAATTCCTGACAAAATCTCTGCCCAAGATGAATTGGTCGGCGTCGTCCAGATTCTCTACCACCAGGAAGCTCATCCAAAGATCCCGTCCTTCCATGTGGAGGACCGTTATTGGTGTTCTTCCGGCTACGTAGATAGCTCCTCGATTGGCTGCGGCGGAGATTCGTAGGAATCAGATCTTCCCGCGTGAAGCCCATTCTTTCCCAAGTTTTTATCGGCATCACACTCACTACCGCTCCTGTGTCCAGAAGCCCTGTGACTCCAATTTTTGTTCCGTTGGTGTCGAGCAGATGTGCAGTCACATCTGCTTCATACCCAGTGTGTACTGCGTCTTGTTCCATCATGGCGTCATGGCCTATCCTGCGGACTTTGAGTTCCTCTTCACCCAAATAGATCTGCCCCACTTGGTCATCATCTGTTGTTACATAAGTCCTGGTGTAGATACTGATTCCATCCACGTTCAGCATTATTTGATACCGCCCATAGACCTCCAGGTAGCCTCCATGAAGTTTCTTCATGCGAGGGCCACCCGTCGTTAGTAGTGCTCGCACAGCTCTCGACTCGGTGCGTGGCTCCACCTGCCTCAGATAATCTGCATATGTGTCCAAATGCATCAAAGTGAACTCAGATGGTTCACTCAGATTTCTTATTACCTGGTGTCCAGCCACTGAGATTATCGACTGTATCTTGTTTCCTTGCGGCACCATGCCGAACCTCTTACCTGAGATCACTTTAAGTTTCATGTTTAAACTGCATGGTGCTTTCGTTTCTTCGAACTCCGTTGCTTCCAAGGTATTCAGTTGCTCCTGAAGGTTCTCATTTTCCAGTTCAAGTTTCACTTTTTGTTCGATCTCTTTCGTCACCAATTCCTGTTGTACTCTATTTAGAGCATCCCTTGCGGCTGCCTTATAACAGATCTTGAAGTCATCAGCCGCAGTTGCTGGTTCCGGCTCACGTGTCTCCTCTGTTACCGCTTGCATTTTCTTTGCCGCCAGCTCTTGAGGTTTATCCTTTCTGCGTGCCTCCGCTTCACTCAAAAGTCGAGCCTTGCTGGCTTTCACTCCTGACAAAGCTTCTTCATGTCTTGGATGCTTGATGTCTGCCACTGCATCCCAGAATTGCGGACAATCTGATTTAAAATGACCTTCCAAGTTGCAAAAGAAACACCTCGGGCCGAATTTCGCAATTACTCCTCTCATGAAATCCTCATGGTCCAATTCTGACGCATCTTCGTCCTCGAGGCTAAAGCCTATTGCTTTCATGCCTTGTTTGTAAGCTGGGCATGCTGACACATGATGGTCCGTTGAACTGCAATTAGCACAAGAGCGTCTCTTGTCCATGTCATCCCTCGGTTTGTACCAATTGTTCCCTTGGTTTGCTGGTCCGTTGTTAAAATTGCCATAATTGTTCTTGTAATATCCAGATCTCGAAGGAGGTTTCAACAAAAGATACTCTTTCGATTTGAGCCTCAACTCCTCCGGTGTTGGCGCATTAGTTGATAGTGGTGTGTAATGCGTTGCTAGCATCGTACGAAGTTCATCATTTTTCACACCATCGATGAAATTTGAGGCTACTGCCAGGTTCATCCTTCGGTTTGACTCATCCGGTTGGCTGCGTCTTCTCAGCATTTCCAAATCATCGAGAAACTTGTCTATCGTTTCATCTTCTCGTTGCCTCCGTTTCTCGAAGCGCATCATCGCCTGGTGCCCCTGCACCCCTGATCCAAAACGGTTTAACAAGATTTCGAAGATTTTCTCAGCAGTGTCACGTTGATATTGTTTCTTGGCCATGACACAGTTCAGGGCTGTCCCTTCTAAAATGCTGGTGAGCGCACTGCAATCCTGTCTCTCCGACAAGTCCTCTTCTTCGAAATGCATTTTGATTACCTCTATCCAGGTATCAATACAGCCATCAGATTCGTCTTTGTAGCATCTTGATTTCTTAAAGACTCTTCTGGACTTCTCACTGCGTTCATTGGTTCTGGATAACCTTGTCAGGAATGTCTCCAAAGACCTGTTTAGGGGTTCAAATGCTGTAGCCATTGCCGAAGCATCCCTTGAGTGTCCCGCCTGATTGTCCTCACACCTCGTCAAAGGCTCTGTATGCGGTGCATCCCTGCAATCCGAATCGCCGTGAGTGTTTCCCGCTTGGCCCACATGACTCCTCCTCGGGATTGCATGCCCCCTGTTGCCGGAATCACTTCTCCCAGTCGCATGTGTGCCTTGCGTTGGTCGTTCGTTAGAGGTCTGTCTGTTCCTCGTTGAACTTGCTCTACTGTTCGGGCCCCATGCTCCATTACCCCTTGTGGCATAGCCTGATGAACTGCCCCTGCCTCTAGTGGATCCATACGTCTTCCTCTTCTGATGTTCATTGAAGTTCACCCTCTGTTCCCTGCTGGGACCTCCCGAGTTCGGTTCTCCTTCTTTTGGTCCACTCTTGCTGCTT
Source organism: Symsagittifera roscoffensis (assembly GCF_963678635.1). Lineage (NCBI taxonomy): Eukaryota > Metazoa > Xenacoelomorpha > Acoela > Convolutidae > Symsagittifera > Symsagittifera roscoffensis. The sequence continues at coordinate 72,598,563 of NC_087065.1, read as the reverse complement.
AGTAGCCCGTCCAACCTATCCATGATAGCCTGAGTTCGCCTCTCCATCATCGCGTCTATCTTTGTGTCAAGAGTCCCAAGAGACTGCTCTTGTTGAATTCTTAACTTCTCCATGTCGTCTCTTAAGCGTAACTCTCGCTGTTCCGCCTCTCTTGTCATTCGCGACAAGTTCCTCGCCATATGTTCGTCCGTTCTTTCTTTCAAGCGTTTTTCGCTCCTGCCAACTTCTTGTCTGTTGCGGTTTATTTCTTCCCGCAGACTTTCTCTTTCAAATTGAACTGCTCTTTCTAGTTCACTCATCCTTATTGACATCTGCTCGTTTTGTTCTCCTAAAAAGTCCACTATGTTGTTTAAGGCTTCTTCTAGTGCTGCCCCGTTATTCACGAGTGGCGTTACTAGTGGCGGTGCAACCCTGTCGGTCCCAGGTAGCTTCGTGCTGGTCGAGATCCGGGCCTTGACTCTCTGTCTTGACTTCTTTTCCTTATCTATTTCAGGATCCGCTAACGCGTTGCCTAGCCCTCTGGTTCTACTCTCTCCAGTTTGTGGCTCTGAACTTGTCCTAATCGCGAAGTCTTTTGACTGGCCCGGTGTGTTTGCCTCTTTGCTTTTCGTTGTCACTACACCAAATTTGTCCATGGTTCCAGTCTCTCTTCCGACGTGTGCCTCATTCTCCTGGATCGAACTATTGAGGCTGACTTCAGATCCAAAGTCCCCCTGCTCCTCTTCATCCTCTTCCTCCTGGGATTCACCGTCGTTTCCTGCTCCTCCTCCCATGCTGCATGGAAAGATGTTTCCGAAGGTGCATGGAAAGATGATGACGTTGTTTGTTTCCCAGTTCCGCCTGCCATCATAGTGTTGTCTGTCGGAGATCTTCTAGTTGCCGCTATTTCAGTCGAGATGTCGGACAGTTCCGACATCTCCTCTCGATCCAATGTCCCGGTGGAAGTGGCAAAATCATGGCCTTGTTCTACCGGAGTAGGTTCACTCGCCAGCCTTCTGCCTCTCCCTTCCAGTCCATTTACTTCCTGGTTGTCGTTCATGGTATGGTCCGTATTGACCTCCACTTCTTACAGTTCTTTTCGCTCTTCTGAGGTCTTCTGACTTCTCGTTTCAACCATTCTGCCTGAAACCGTCTCCCCTTTGTCGGACCGGGATCGCTTGATCCAATCCACAAAAGGATCGGTCATCGTTTTTCTTTGCTTTTCAGGTATGAATTTCCTAGAGCTATTACCTCGTTTTGGTATCCTTGACTTGTCTAGACTCATTCTCTATTTGTCACTTTTTAATGCCTATACACTTAACTCGATTGCTAGAGACCTTATAGTTTTATTAACAATAATAATGACACAACACAACAATTTTCACAAGATTCTATTAAATAGTGACCACGAATCCCTGTATGTTATCAGAGTACAGTCTGTATAAACTTTATCCACACTAACCGATCATCGGTCGTAAGATTTGAAAACTAGCACAATATGATGTTATCAGTCAATGTAAAAGATAGTGTACTCACTACCCAATCAAGCACAGTTTATGTTGATTTAAAATCAAAAAACAAAATATATATATTTAATGTCAGAATATGAATACCTCTATGAAAAAAACGTATGTGTAATGTACTCTTAGTCGGTCGCAGTACAATAGTCGAACCTTTCTTTTAAAGAAAAAGCTTTCCCTGCTCGGTGCTGCACCAAACAGACAAAACTTTGAAGGCAGTAATTTTCTCAAGTGGGCGTCTATTGCACCCACCGAGTACTGTGTTATCTATCTGCCTTCGGACTGCCCGAGCTAGACCTACTAAAATCCTCAGGGCAGTCACTTTTCCCAAAAACGTATTATGTTACAATCCACACCAATGAATCACGCTCTTTTTAATTTAGACTTAGTGTCGCGAATATCCGAGTTCGGACCTGTTTTGTTTTGGTCTGGTTCTTATTGAAAGGCAAGTTACCAGTGCAGTCACTGATACCTAGCCTGTGTGCTATTAATCTAATACCTCTCACTTTTATCTTTCTTCCGTCTACTTAAGTCCTTTAATAAAATAATACCCCTCCAGATTGGCACAAATAGGACCCTTCCGGACTGGCAGAATCTGGACCCCTCCGGATTGGGACCCTTCTGAGTTAGTTCATATAAAACCCCTCCGGATTTGGACCCCTCCGAATTAGCAACTATAGGACCCCTCCGGATTCGGACCCCTCCTAACTTGAAAAATCTTTGACCCCTCCGGATTGGGAGCCCTCCGGTTTTGTAAAAGTAGCTTTTCGGAGATTTCCTTCTTTCAACCTATACCCCTCCGGATACGTTCTCCGATGCAATTTTGCTCTTTCAATTAACTAGGAAGGGTATGTACTACTTTCCTAGACCCTTCCGGATTGAAGTTAAGCCTCTTATTTGACAATTCACACTAACGGTGAAGGGTCTTATCGCTCGCCTAACTTCGGCTCGATTTTGCTTTTGCTGTGCCTTTAGCTTTCCCTTTTCGTCTAGAACAGCCTAAAGTTACTTTATTCAACCGCTATTTCCTTTTGGTAGGGGTATAAGGGCTTTTCTAGAAAATTTTTATAAAACGTGAAGGGCGTATCCTTCCAAATTGAGGAATTTGCTAAAAACAATCTCAAAAAATTTTCACGCTTACTTTTCGGAAAAATTTTTGTCCCTATTAGTAAGCTCTGCTAATTTCTGATCTATTGGTACCAAGATCAACTCGATAAGCCCAGTAGTTTCAAAGTTATTAACCAAAACGTCTTTTTTCTAAACTCTAAACCAAAACTTCTAAATTTTCTCTATTTTAGGTTCCGCCTAACTTTTTCCGCAAATCTGGTCCTTTCGACCTAAAAATTATTGATCCGAGCTCAAAAGACCTATGTTTTTCTAGTTCAATGCAAAAGACCCGATCTAAAACGCTTTTGTAGAAAAAATTTGCGAAAAACTATGCTACCTGTACCCCTCCGGATTCATGAATCCACCAAATCAAACACGTTAAGTTCGATTTCTCTGCAACCCGGAAGGCTTTCGGGTAGCGGGTTTTAAAACTTGTAGATTCACTAGTGGACGTTGTCCGAACAACTATTTTTACTGTCGTAACCCAAAAATTTCAAAAAATTTTCTAAATTTATAGTGTTTCGTTTTTTCAAAAATCACGAAATTTCGGTTTTCGGTACTAAAATAGTTTCAACCACTTTCGAACTAAACTTAACCGGTTCTAACTATTATGGTGATGCAGTTACGATGTAACACACTAACTTAGCGCTTTTTTTCGTTTCAAAAAATATCAATATTTCAAAAATCGCGACTTGTGGGGGGATCAAAATATCGCTATTTTGACCCTAAAAACCGGTCTGTTTTCGTTGTTTTTGACTGAAAAACGATATAAGACTATTAATATAGGCTATATAATTAATAATATTAGTAATACTATACCCCTCCGGGTTTGTTTAATATCCGAATTAAGGTGCTTAACTCGGATATTCGCAGTTCGGTGAAGGGTCACTACAGTGCAGCAATGTCGAGCCCCCCACAGATTACTATCTTAATTTTTGTACCAAAAGGGATACAAAACTTGTTAACGATACCCAACAGTCGATTGTTGTTGTCGTTGAGCCCCTTCTTGTTGCTCCTTGTACTGCTTGCCGGATCAGTCTTCTCCCAAGACCCCTCCGAATTGAGCGCAAATCAGCTGACCCTTCCGGACCGAGCGCAATTTATCATTAACGCGCTTAAATGCTCAAACAACCCTACAGTACAAGCCTCACAAACGGGCTACAAAACTGATCGTAACGATCCTGACTGATATAAATGCCTGTAACAACAATATATCTATCAACAACAAACGGGGGGTCGGATCACATCTTGTCTGGGGGGATGATGTCTACTGATTTTATACTTTTTTTTTTTACTGTTTTTGGTTTTTTTCGGTTATTTTTTATGTTTTTTGTTTTTCTTGGGTACTATACTACTTTTTGTTTGGTTTTATATATATCTTTAAGTGTTTTTGGTCACAAGCCATTCAGGAGATGACGGGACCGCGAATCCCCCCACCCTTCCTTGTTCGTGAATTTTCGGTCTTAACTAAGTTAAAAAGTTATTCACGGTAATCCGGAAGGCTTCCGCGTTCCGAACTACCCCTCCGCCCCGGCGGTTTAGGCCTAATAAGGGCGTTAATGTGAGCATCCGCTCGGCGCGGAGTGCTCGTTAACGGTTCTGCCGGTCAAGATGCTAAAAAAAATAACACCCAGGAGCGCCATAAAAACATCTATGTAACATTCGCCCAGAAGATACATATCGACGGAAAACAAAACTAAGTCTTAAGACGACTTGCTAACGTCTAAACAGAGCTTTGCATGCTTTTCACCGTCTTTTCACCAAGCCAGTATTTTTCGGTGGTCTTTTCCAACATCGGGTCGACAAAACGTTACTGCTTTCGGCTTCGGTCAAAACACTCAAATTAACTATATTACATGCAGAAATAGTGAGCTCATGGCTGGGTCTCAGTATCCCCAGACCACGAGGTCACTCCTAAAAGCAGGGCTACTCTTTATTGAATTATTATTGTTTTTGTTCAGTAGATAAAAATCATCATCTCCATCGAAGATGGATCAACCCTTTCCCCCACCGCCTAGCTTCTCATCCTTATCAAAATGAATCCAGTTGTTAATTAAATTCAAATCAGGACATGACAAGAAGCTAAAAGTCTATATAACAGGCTAAAAGTTTCAGTCCCGAAACCCTTCCGGATTCTTGAATCCACTGAATCAAGCTCGTTAATCTTGATTTCTTCTTAATCCGGAAGGCTGTCCTCCACCCTTTACCGTTGTCTGCAACGGCCTTGCAACTATTGTAGCGACACAATAGTTGCAACTCGGAGTGTTCACTGCTATTCCTGCAATCTGCTATTGTTTTTTCTCACAATTTTCGTACTCATCGTCCGCGCAACTAATGTTGTTGTGTTGTTTTCTAGCTTTTCTGCCAAAATGGCCGTTTCTGACGTTTCTCAGAAATGTTACGTAATCACTTCGAAAATTTAAAAATTAGCAATTTCCGAATCCTTTAACCTTCACGTTTTGTTCAATCGTTCAAATAACGTTCTTAATTCTTAATAATCACCAATCCGGAAGGCTCGCTGCTAAAAATTCGAACTCTGCAGAGATTGCACCTTGGCCATTCTGGTCGAATGTCACATATCATCGCCTCTTCAAAATGATCCTTTAACAAAATCTGCCAAGTTCTCTTCAGTTGGGTTCCCAATTCTAATTTATTAATACCAGCCTTCTGCTGGGTAGCCCAGTTGCGTCGTTTGCGTGACATTCCACTGTCGAGCTTCTTCAGGCAGTCTTCCAATTCCTGCAATGTTTCCAGGGCCACCCACCACGGTCGGGCGGTGTTCCTCGTTTTACTTTTCTCAAGAGGATCGCTAGTCACTTGCTTCCCGGTAGCCTGGTTTTCATTTGAGACCCATTCTTTGCCGACGTCCACTTCCCAGGTCTGCCCGCTCGTCGAACCTCGCTTCATTTTTATCCTCTGAGGCTTGAAATCTTCTTCCGTTGTTGAGCTGGTGGGGATCTCTATCTCCTTTTCTACGTCAAGCAGTTTCCTCGGCTCGTAGCTACTCTTGTAGGCTGCTGTCTTCCATCGTGCCAGAACCATGGGGGCCGTTTCTCTCAAGTTTTTCTCCGAGACCGCATCCGCTGAAGGACTGCCCAATCCCTCCACGTCTCTCTTCCTCTTGCGAGACCTCACGTCTTTACTCGGGGGCGTTGTCGTTATCATCACTGATTCGACTTCCTTGTCTCCGTCCAACCCTTCCAACTCTTGCCTCCCCCCTGCTCGAGCCTTAAGGATATTAGTACTTTTAATTATATTACTAGTTTCGATCTTATCCCCCCTTACATGTTCAATTATTTTATCGTCAGTTTTTTGTTTCGGAGTAGAGCTGTCTTTACATTTGTCTTCTCTGGTCTTTCGTGGTGCCTTCCTCAACTCGACCATCTTGCTCAGCAGCTCTCCTCTAGCTTTCTCCTCCAGACCTGTCCCCATCAGGATAGGTTCTCCGAATTTCACCACCGTGTCCCACAGCTCCTCCTTAAAATCGTCCAATGTGGTGTCCTCGTCCACTTCTCGATTAAAATCGCTCAAGAATCTTCGCCAAGCATCCGCATCCAGAGTGCCTAGGAAGGCATCCCTGTTTCCCTCGAAGGTGTTGTTCTCCCTTTTCTCCGCACTCAGGAAGATCATTCCCATGTTGGGATTCTCGCTCGTCAGTGGCAACTCTAGGTTCTTGCGGGGAGATGAGGTCAAAGGTGGCGTGGGCGTGTCTGCCCAATTTTCTCCACTCAGATCTTTCAACAGTTCTTGCGTAGTGAACTCTTCCTCTGATGGCTTCTGCTCCGGTGTATTTCCCACCTCCATATCCTCTCCTGCCTCACTGAGAGTCTCATCCATGCTCTCCTCCCCCGATTCTGCTTCTCTTCTCTCAAGAATCCTTCTGAATTGATCTTCTACGGGACCACTCCTTTTATCCCCAGGGGTGCCCACTGATAGGGGTGATGGTGTAGCTGGACCCGTTTCCTTATACTCTGTCAGAGCCACATGCAATGGGCCTGCTGCATCCAGCTCCTTTCCCTCCTGTCTCCTTCCCACCTGCTCTAGTCCGTAAGGTGCCCGGTATTTCCTTGTGGCAAACAGCATATCGTCTGCTTTCAGTGCGATATGCCCTTCATTCACTATCATCCTGCCATCGTCCCACACCGGCAACTTGTTCTCTAGACCTGCCCGCTCAAGTGTTCTCAAGGCATCTCGTACCTCGAACTTCGGGGGCATCGACCCTCTCATTTTCTTGGCTTGAGTTGTCCATGAATTTATTTTCGTATCGCTGGCATGAAAATAGATCGCTGCAGAGTAGCCGATGAAGAGAGAATCCCAGTCGTCGATGAACTCCTTCTGCTGTTCTTCGGTTGCTGCTCTCGCGAAAACGGACGGGACCACCAGGGGGCTGTTTATCCCCAGGGTCATTCTCCTCACTGTTGGAAATTCTGGAATGCTTGCTGGCAGGACTTCCTTCTCCAATATCGCCTCTAGCTCCCTTTTCACCAGCTCGAAGCTTTTCTTCCACGCGGGAAATCTCAAGATCTCTTGTCCATCTGCTGTCAGAGGATTTAGGTTCCAGAACTTGGGATAGGTTTCGATGGGGCCTTCGCGCTTGCCTCCCATCCTGCACTGCAGTTGTCCTCGAAAACTGTACACCACCAACTCCGGATCATTCACCTTTCCGAAGAGCACCGTGTTGCTCATCTGTGCCCTTAGCACCTCCTGCTGACACCAATTAAGTGTCGTCCCATCTAGTACGCTTATGAGGCTCACGTGGGTTACTGAGTGTCGATAAGTTTTCACCAAAGGATCTGGAAACGCGAACGTGACGGCCGGTCCATAGATACAGGTTACGACCTCCCCTAGCCCCCGGATCATCCCCATGGGGTCCGATCTCATGGCCAGGCATAGGTCCGTCAATAGAGGCATGCCCCCATTCACTTTCCTCCACTCCTGTCTTGTCTTCGGGCTCTTTTCTTCACCAGTCAGGTGCCGGTTCTGCATCAGTAGGTACTGTATCAGCAGCGTCTTTAGCCCGGCAGCACACTTATACGAGTAGGTGTCAATACTCGAGTGTGTTTTTCCCATCGACAGAGGTTCTCCGTATTTCATCAGTCGGTGAAATGACACCAGTTCCCCGTGGGTTAGAAGCACCAATGCCAAGTATCCGTCTATCCGGAGGGTGTCCACGCCCCGACTGAACATGTATGCTGGGCCCATATTAAATAGGTACCTTGGGTAAACCAGGTACAGTGCCAGCAACAGACTGATGGGCATATTCAATACTTCCTGTATGAAGGCTTTAAAGATGGTCTCTTTCGCGCTATACACTTCGGCCAGGAACTCCTTTCCGCAACAAGGATTCAAGAACTCAAGAGTCTCGTGATCCCTCCTCGTCCTCAGCTCACCCCTTGCGTGCTCCCTCCAGAATCCTCCAATCGTGACTTCGTTGGCTGCTGTGACGAACCTGCCAACCGTCATTTCCCTTTTCTCGGCCACTCCCAGCTGCTCCTCAAGAAAATCCCAGATCTGCTTCACCAGAAGCGGAGCATCTTCTCTTGTCTTCTCCGTGGCGTTCTCCAGCCTTGGTGTCAGGAAGGGCCACCTGCCTCCCTCTTGTTTCAGTCGATACACCATCGACTCCAGCTGCTTCTCCGATGCGGCCACGTTCTTCCTCTCGTTGCTCGGCCCTCTAGATTTACTGGCCGAGCTCGAAACCACAGACTGGCCGTCAGGTGAGTCACCACTGGATGATCGTCCCCTATAATCGGACTGAGCTTGAGTTGCCTAGCGAAGTTAGATATCTCCAGCAAGAGGACCTCGTCCAATACGATGAGGATGTCGGCCAACTCGTGAAAGCCCCTCAACGCGTGGGACACATCCGCCCACGCCGCCGCGAGTTCTGACCTGCGAAGTCTCAAGTTCGTAGGTTCCAGTTCCCGATTGGGAGCTGCCATCAGAATACGCCATCCATTCCCTTCTGCTATCAAGATCAAAATCGCATACACAAATTGTAGAGCGGGAGGCATGCTCGCGTACCCGGGGGACGTCGTGAACGCCACTTTTGTCTTGGAGCCAAATCGTGAGGCAACGTTCTCTTGTACTTCATTCATGGCTGCAAATAATGTCTGGATGGCTTCCCAGATCTTCTTCGGCGTAGGTTCATCACCCTTGAGCTGCTCAAGAAACCCCGTCGCATGCAAGTTATCGTTCATCCCTGCAAACAGCAGTAGCTCAGGCTCGCAAGGCATCTCTGATTTTACTGCCACCACCAGGGTTAACATCTGGTTTAGCTCCGCTCCCGACAATGAAATTGGGAGACGTCCCCTCAAAGTCCGATCCCGCCACGATGACCACCCTCGCTGCGGCTGGGTCTGCCCTGTCATAAACAGCTAAGGTTTTGGCCAGCTGCGTATTCCCGCAGGGTTTCCCGTATCTGGGGTCGTTGGCTAGTTTCGTACCTTCATACGCGGCGTCTGGTTATTCCATCTCTCTCGGATCCATCAGCTTGTCCACCACCCTCAACTGTGCTGGAGTGGCCACCCTAATCCTGGCAATGCTGGTTCGGTGTTTGGGAGGCTCCACCACGAATCCCGGACTCCCTAATGACTTGAGAGGTCTATAGTTAATAGGTCCCATCACCGTCTCCGTCATTTTGGCTCTCGAGAAGTGTGTCTCGTGAGCCTTCAGCCAGTCCACGCACTGGAGTCTACCCAAGTCCTCGTGCGACACCTGCTCAAGACCCAAAGCTTTCGCTAACTCTAGCCTGCACTCCAGGTCTTCCAAGTCCAGCTCCTTGACCTTCTCCACATATTTCGACCTGCTGGTCTCCGCTGGTCTCTCCGGCTTCTTCTTCTCCGCCACCACCACCGAGGATATTATCGATCCCTGGGGAGTTGATGACGTCGCCTCATCAGCCTCCATGGGCGCGGCGCCCGGCAACTTGGTTCGGCTGTTCCTCGAACTGTCTCTAGAATCGGCCATCGCACCCAAGCGACTGGACAAAGCCCTCGAGTTGAAGAAGGGTGGATTTGGGGGTGGTCCGAATGTGACCTGCGCCGTCTCTAGCAACTCTGCCTCCAACGCGCTTATGTGCCTTTGGAAGACGTCATTCAACCACTCCACCCCTCTGGGCCTATCAAAGTGAATCCCATCCGAGGATGCATCGTCAGGGAAAGCAGATAGCTCCATTTGCTCGGCCACGTCCAACAACCCAACGGGGAGGACACTTCTTTGGTTTATCTGCCTGATTATTTCGTTCAGGTTTCGCACTTTTGTGTTCATCTCCATTGCATGCTGGTCCACTTTCATGTTGTAAGGGATGGTGCACACCGTAAGAATAGCCGGATCCATTTGAATCCGCAATTCCTCAAGAATGCAGCTCATCTTGTCGTGCAGCCTCGCAACCTTCCTTGCTTCCCCCCTGGACACGTCATTCGTCCCGATCATCAGAGTCACCGTGTATACTCTTGCCATACCTAGCATCTCAAGTGTCGCTAGCATCTGCGGCGTCGCGGCTCCAGCGAAGCTCAATATCCCCGTTTGCCAATGGGACTGGATCCGGGTCAGCACCCGCAACAAGCTGTCCCCTATGATCAGGTGGACCGCCCCTCGGGCACACGTGGCTGCGTGAGGTATTCCACCCAAGCTGCGTCACGGAAGCAACCTCTCCTGTCTCTCTGCGCTGTACTCCAGTCGATCCGATTGTGCGTGTGGTATCTACCTTCCGTATTCTTCTTGTAACTCGAGACTACCACACTCCTGACAGGTTGCTCCCCCCACGTCGAGGGTAAGTCCAATCTTGCTGGACTCTCGCGATTCCTTAGTTGTAGCCGCTCGTGCAACTCTTTCAGTCGTGACGAGCTACCACTCACCTGACTACTACCCGGGGTCGAACTTGGCGTATATCCAGGCAGCGCGACGTCCATCAACGGGCGTATTACTTGTGTCTCTAGACCACGCAGGGAGGACGCTGATTCAGACGGTATCCACACCTCCAACCCTTCGTTCATATGTTCTTGAGCAGCGCGATCGAGGTTGAATCGTCCCTTCGACCTAGGAGCTTCATCCACCTCCATACGTGACTCTGGTCTTGAGCCGGTCACCACCCGCTCTTTGGGCCTAGCCCCTTTCTGCATGTCGAGCTCGCGTTGTCGCTGCTGGATCCTTTCAAGCTCCGACTTCAGCTGCTCGCAATTCGCGTCATTCTCTCGCACCTTTTCTGCCTGTAGCTGTTCAGCTCTCATCATGTCCAGTTCCCTCCGCGCTTGATCCCTCTCAACTTTTGCCTGATCTCTCTCGAGCACCGCTTGATCCCGGTCGACGTTCGCCTTGTTCCTCTCCCGCTGAGTCCTCTCAAGCTCTCTCTTCATAATACTGACGTCCGGATACGCTTCCCCCGTCTGCTGTGCTCGAGATATCAATGGTGTCTTGCTCGTGCTCTGGCCCGTGGATCTGACTGATGGTCTGACCGGCAGAGGGAATTCCCCTGCACCATACTCAGTATTATTACTCAAGCCAGGGTTCCTTGCCAAATCGAACCCCCTTGTTGCTCCATCCACGTTCCAAGACAGCCACCTGGTTTGCTCTTGATTAGATATTCCATCGGTGGTGTAGCCCACCATCAAAACTGCTTCTGTCGCAGACTCCCGGCACTCGCCCTCATCCTCCAACTGGAGGATGACATTCAACATCACTGCCATTCTCTCATCCACTTGAGTATAATCCAGGTCCCTTAGACGTCTGTACAATTCGTCAAGTGTGGGTTTCTTCAAAACCGATGGCATGGACTTCCAGAATCGATCTGCCATTTCCGTAATTTCCAAGTGATCTTGAGTATTAGCAACTTGAGTTTTACCTGAGCAACTTGAGTATTAGCAACTTGAGTTTACCTGAGCAACTTGAGTTTACTTCTTGAGGTGTCGTTCAACTTGTGTTCTCTTTCTTCAATTGAATACAGTTGAGTAGTCAATTTGACTTTACCAAATCAATCTGAAAATAAAACCCAATTTTTAGACTAACAGGCTGTGTTCCTAACCTAAAAACCCCCTTTACTACTATAGTTAAAACCCTTTCCCTTTCGTCCTTCTAAAATAGTTCAATTGGAAATTTTCTAAAAACATGCAGATTCATTTTATGTTTTAGCACCATCAATCATTTAAAATGTTAATTGTCATGCCAATCACCTCTAAAATTCTTTACCTCTTTTGTACCCCCACACCTAACTCGAGATTTTTCCCTCATGCCCAACTGGAGACCCCCGCGTACCCGACTCAGGCGATGCTCAAGTAGTATTTCTTGTGAAGATGCACCATTATCTCTGTTTCTGCGAAGACCACGTGTAGGATAGCGCACAATTCCCTTGGGCTCAATTTCCCCCTGTTTGGGTCATACACCGGCATTGAGACCTCCGTTATCCCTCTTTCAACCATGAAGTCTCGTAGTCTCGTTAGTGCCAACATCACGTGTTCAGGATCGATCGTGTTCCTGTCATTGACCCTCGTCACTAGGAAGCACAGGTATTTGCCCGGGACTTGTGCTACTGATGGTGGAAGCGCGGCCATTCCTCCCAGTCCCGGTCTCTGTCTAAACAGAAACTCCACGTTCTGGTACTCCCTCTTGAAGTCAGCTTCCAGACTCGATTTGAAACTCATGTCCGCCGTGATACAGATTGCGCTAGTCCTGTCTGACAGAACGAAGTCACTATCCGTTATCAGGATATTTTCTGAGTATTCGTTTGGTATTTCAAACTTCGTTTTGAAATTCCATCCTATGGTAGGCTCGGCCTCCTCCTCTTCCAGTTCCAGTCCGCACTTTTCTCTCACTTCTCTGAGTTTCTTTATCATCAAATTTTCGGTGTGGGTAAGTCCTACCCCCACTCCCCGGACAAAAATTTTTATCGACGTCCCCGTTGATGATGCTGGGTCTGAATTATCCGGCGGAATGTCGAGCGGGCTGTCTGTTGCCGTCCAGCCGAAAAGAGGATCCTCCGTTTTCATGTACTTCCCCGCTGATATGTCAACTTGCTGTATGCTCTGTCCTTCCTCACTTCCGTTCTTGACATCGCGCATCCATTCTAATATCCTCAGGTTCGTATTCTCCCTCCTCTCTATCTCGCTCTGTTCTAAATCCGTCTCCCGCTCCGGCGTCGAGTAGTCTTCTTGTGGGTAGTGTTCATTATCGTCGATGATCTGCCATTCACCATCTGCCCCCAGCTTCCCGCCAGTTCCCTCCGCGCTTGATCCCTCTCAACTTTTGCCTGATCTCTCTCGAGCACCGCTTGATCCCGGTCGAGGTTCGCCTTGTTCCTCTCCCGCTGAGTCCTCTCAAGCTCTCTCTTCATGATACTGACGTCCGGATACGCTTCCCCCGTCTGCTGTGCTCGAGACATCAATGGTGTCTTGCTCGTGCTCTGGCCCGTGGATCTGACTGATGGTCTGACCGGCAGAGGGAATTCCCCTGCACCATACTCAGTATTATTACTCAAGCCAGGGTTCCTTGCCAAATCGAACCCCCTTATTGCTCCATCCACGTTCCAAGACAGCCACCTGGTTTGCTCTTGATTAGATATTCCATCGGTGGTGTAGCCCACCATCAAAACTGCTTCTGTCGCAGACTCCCGGCACTCGCCCTCATCCTCCAACTGGAGGATGACATTCAACATCACTGCCATTCTCTCATCCACTTGAGTATAATCCAGGTCCCTTAGACGTCTGTACAATTCGTCAAGTGTGGGTTTCTTCAAAACCGATGGCATGGACTTCCAGAATCGATCTGCCATTTCCGTAATTTCCAAGTGATCTTGAGTATTAGCAACTTGAGTTTTACCTGAGAAACTTGAGTATTAGCAACTTGAGTTTACCTGAGCAACTTGAGTTTACTTCTTGAGGTGTCGTTCAACTTGTGTTCTCTTTCTTCAATTGAATACAGTTGAGTAGTCAATTTGACTTTACCAAATCAATCTGAAAATAACACCCGATTTTTAGACTAACAGGCTGTGTTCCTAACCTAAAAACCCCCTTTACTACTATAGTTAAAACCCTTTCCCTTTCGTCCTTCTAAAATAGTTCAATTGGAAATTTTCTAAAAACATGCAGATTCATTTTATGTTTTAGCACCATCAATCATTTAAAATGTTAATTGTCATGCCAATCACCTCTAAAATTCTTTACCGGTTTTGTACCCCCACACCTAACTCGAGATTCTTCCCTCATGCCCAACTGGAGACCCCCGCGTACCCGACTCAGGCGATGCTCAAGTAGTATTTCTTGTGAAGATGCACCATTATCTCTGTTTCTGCGAAGACCACGTGTAGGATAGCGTACAATTCCCTTGGGCTCAATTTCCCCCTGTTTGGGTCATACACCGGCATTGAGACCTCCGTTATCCCTCTTTCAATCATGAAGTCTCGTAGTCTCGTTAGTGCCAACATCACGTGTTCAGGATCGATCGTGTTCCTGTCATTGACCCTCGTCACTAGGAAGAACAGGTATTTGCCCGGGACTTGTGCTACTGATGGTGGAAGCGCGGCCATTCCTCCCAGTCCCGGTCTCTGTCTAAGAAGAAACTCCACGTTCTGGTACTCCCTCTTGAAGTCAGCTTCCAGTCTCGATTTGAAACTCATGTCCGCCGTGATACAGATTGCGCTAGTCCTGTCTGACAGAATGAAGTCACTATCCGTTATCAGGATATTTTCTGAGTATTCGTTTGGTATTTCAAACTTCGTTTTGAAATTCCGTCCTATGGTAGGCTCGGCCTCCTCCCCTTCCAGTTCCAGTCCGCACTTTTCTCTCACTTCTCTGAGTTTCTTTATCATCAAATTTTCGGTGTGGGTAAGTCCTACCCCCACTCCCCCGACAAAAATTTTTATCGACGTCCCCGTCGATGATGCTGGGTCTGAATTATCCGGCGGAATGTCGAGCGGGCTGTCTGTTGCCGTCCAGCCGAAAAGAGGATCCTCCGTTTTCATGTACTTCCCCGCTGATATGTCAACTTGCTGTATGCTCTGTCCTTCCTCACTTCCGTTCTTGACATCGCGCATCCATTCTAATATCCTCAGGTTCGTATTCTCCCTCCTCTCTATCTCGCTCTGTTCTAAATCCGTCTCCCGCTCCGGCGTCGAGTAGTCTTCCTGTGGGTAGTGTTCATTATCGTCGATGATCTGCCATTCACCATCTGCCGCCAGCTTCCCGCCAGTTCCCTCCGCGCTTGATCCCTCTCAACTTTTGCCTGATCTCTCTCGAGCACCGCTTGATCCCGGTCGAGGTTCGCCTTGTTCCTCTCCCGCTGAGTCCTCTCAAGCTCTCTCTTCATGATACTGACGTCCGGATACGCTTCCCCCGTCTGCTGTGCTCGAGACATCAATGGTGTCTTGCTCGTGCTCTGGCCCGTGGATCTGACTGATGGTCTGACCGGCAGAGGGAATTCCCCTGCACCATACTCAGTAATATTACTCAAGCCTTGTCAAATCGAACCCCCTTATTGCTCCATCCACGTTCCAAGACAGCCACCTGGTTTGCTCTTGATTAGATATTCCATCGGTGGTGTAGCCCACCATCAAAACTGCTTCTGTCGCAGACTCCCGGCACTCGCCCTCATCCTCCAACTGGAGGATGGCATTCAACATCACTGCCATTCTCTCATCCACTTGAGTATAATCCAGGTCCCTTAGACGTCTGTACAATTCGTCAAGTGTGGGTTTCTTCAAAACCGATGGCATGGACTTCCAGAATCTATCTGCCATTTCCGTAATTTCCAAGTGATCTTGAGTATTAGCAACTTGAGTTTTACCTGAGCAACTTGAGTATTAGCAACTTGAGTTTACCTGAGCAACTTGAGTTTACTTCTTGAGGTGTCGTTCAACTTGTGTACTCTTTCTTCAATTGAATACAGTTGAGTAGTCAATTTGACTTTACCAAATCAATCTGAAAATAACACCCGATTTTTAGATTAACAGGCTGTGTTCCTAACCTAAAAACCCCCTTTACTACTATAGTTAAAACCCTTTCCCTTTCGTCCTTCTAAAATAGTTCAATTGGAAATTTTCTAAAAACATGCAGATTCATTTTATGTTTTAGCACCATCAATCATTTAAAATGTTAATTGTCATGCCAATCACCTCTAAAATTCTTTACCTCTTTTGTACCCCCACACCTAACTCGAGATTTTTCCCTCATGCCCAACTGGAGACCCCCGCGTACCCGACTCAGGCGATGCTCAAGTAGTATTTCTTGTGAAGATGCACCATTATCTCTGTTTCTGCGAAGACCACGTGTAGGATAGCGCACAATTCCCTTGGGCTCAATTTCCCCCTGTTTGGGTCATACACCGGCATTGAGACCTCCGTTATCCCTCTTTCAACCATGAAGTCTCGTAGTCTCGTTAGTGCCAACATCACGTGTTCAGGATCGATCGTGTTCCTGTCATTGACCCTCGTCACTAGGAAGCACAGGTATTTGCCCGGGACTTGTGCTACTGATGGTGGAAGCGCGGCCATTCCTCCCAGTCCCGGTCTCTGTCTAAACAGAAACTCCACGTTCTGGTACTCCCTCTTGAAGTCAGCTTCCAGTCTCGATTTGAAACTCATGTCCGCCGTGATACAGATTGCGCTAGTCCTGTCTGACAGAACGAAGTCACTATCCGTTATCAGGATATTTTCTGAGTATTCGTTTGGTATTTCAAACTTCGTTTTGAAATTCCATCCTATGGTAGGCTCGGCCTCCTCCTCTTCCAGTTCCAGTCCGCACTTTTCTCTCACTTCTCTGAGTTTCTTTATCATCAAATTTTCGGTGTGGGTAAGTCCTACCCCCACTCCCCGGACAAAAATTTTTATCGACGTCCCCGTTGATGATGCTGGGTCTGAATTATCCGGCGGAATGTCGAGCGGGCTGTCTGTTGCCGTCCAGCCGAAAAGAGGATCCTCCGTTTTCATGTACTTCCCCGCTGATATGTCAACTTGCTGTATGCTCTGTCCTTCCTCACTTCCGTTCTTGACATCGCGCATCCATTCTAATATCCTCAGGTTCGTATTCTCCCTCCTCTCTATCTCGCTCTGTTCTAAATCCGTCTCCCGCTCCGGCGTCGAGTAGTCTTCTTGTGGGTAGTGTTCATTATCGTCGATGATCTGCCATTCACCATCTGCCGCCAGCTTGCCCACACTTATTAGTTCTTTGCTTAGGTTATCGGGCTGTATCTTGTCGATCAGGAAATCGTCCCCGTACCTGTTGTACCTCATGCCTGTGCGTTTGCGATTGCCACTCCTTGTCCCCTCTGGTATTGACAAGTCTTGTTCTGTCCACTTCGGCACCTCACCTTGCTCCGGATCGTTCCAATCTTCTTCCACAAAAGATTCCGCTTCAGAGTCCGCGTCTATTTTTTCATTGTCATCCAGACTCAAGTTCTCATTGCCATCATTCTTATCTCTGGTGCCTTTCTCGTTCAATTCACATGCTGGTTCCACCAGTAGGTACTCTAGTCCCTCCATGTCCTTTGGTATTCACCAGTCCTCTGGGGATGGGACATGAGGCTTCAGGTTCTTATAATGTGCTGCTCGCCCAGTACTCAAGCGGTAGAACCGTCCTTGTTGGTGTACTTCAGTTATCATGAATGGTCCTCTCCATTTCTTGAGTAGTTTCTTCGTCCCTTTGGGCGGTATCACATTCTGGAAAACCCACACATACTGGCCCACTTCATATGGCTTCGCCTGTAATATTTTTTCATCATATTTCTTGCGCTGTCTCATTTGTGCCTGCGCAGTGTTCCTCCTGCATAACTCGTTTATTTCCTGCTGTCTCCTGATCGCTTCTTTCACGTAAGCTTGAGGCGACGTCCTCTTCCCTTCATACTCTGGGTAAAAGAACGTCAGAGGCATCGCTCTCTCTCTTTGCCTGTCAACATCATGAATGGACTGATTCCCGTCGTTGAGTGTTGAGTACTGTTGTATGCCCCTACGACTTGCGGCAGATACTTGTCCCAGTCCGTCATGTATCTAGAGCAGTATACCCTCAGCATGTTCACCAACGTTCTATTCTGTCTTTCTACCAGCCCGTTGGTCTGAGGATGGTAAGTCGTCGAGTGTGCTTGAGCTATGTGTGACCTTTTCATTAATTCCTTAGTCAAGTCCCCCACAAAGGCTTTGCCGTTGTCTGACTGAAAAGTCATTGGACAACCATACCTTGATATCCAATGGGTTATCAAGTGGTCACAAGTCTCCTCTGCTGAAGCTGTTTGACACGGCACCGCCTCTGCTAGCTTTGTGAAGTGATCAATTATAACCAGTATCTGGTTATACCCTGACTCCGCCATACAGATCTTCTGATGGTCTATCTGCACCACTTCATTAAATTCCGAGCTTTCCACCGACTTGAGTGGGAATTTCATCTTCCTTGGGTCTTTCACTTGCAAACATGCCAGGCATGCATTCACCCACCTCTCACAGGCTTTCCTCAATCCTGGCCAATCGAACCTGTGAAGTATTCTTTGTTGCACTTTGTCTATCCCCTGGTGCCCCATTTGATCATGTGATCTGAACAGCACCTCTGTCTGACATAATTGTGGTAGTATGATGAGGTTGTGCTTGTGTAGTATCTTGTATTCTTCTTTTCTCTTGCATGCTACAGCCCCATCAGCCGTGTGATAGAGTAACTCTTTCCTCTCTTTGTAGAACTGGCTCAGGATCTTGTAGCTGTCTTCTTCAAGCTCCCCTTTTGCCTTGGACCCCGTTCAGATCCCTTTGGAGAGATTGCTTGTCATCTTGTCATTCTTCTGGGCTCTTATCAGGTCCGACAGCCTATATCTCGCTTTGACATGTTCCTTCAGCGCCATGATCTGCCCATTCATCTCCCCAGGGTTGTGGACGTCGTCATTCAGCTTCACGCATACTATCCTCCTTACCACCTTCATGTCGTCTTCCGGCACCAGATTTGTTCTCACATTTGAATTGCATGATAGCTCCCTGAATGGCTTCCTCGAAACTGCGATCCTTTCAAGTTCTTCACCACCTCGTATCTCCTGCACGTCCATGTTGAAGGTTCCTGAGGACGGATCTGTTTGTAGTTCCCTGTCGTGGTGTCTAATCTTTTCTTCTGCTAATATCATGCAGAGACTATCTTGATCGTCACTGCTCGTTTCCGAGTCCTCATCCCACATTTCACAATCCCCGGACAATATTTCTCCTTCAGTGTTTTCTTCTTCTGTGTTTTCTTCTTCTGTGGACGTGGACCGCTCCCCGGACTCTTGACCTGGTCCCAGGTATTCAGCTTCTTCCTTGAATTCCACTCTCTTTCTCCTGACTCTAGTCTGTTCAAGTAATTCAGCTGGGATCTTTTCAACCAGTGACTGCACCACTTCCTTCCCGTCAAGGTTAGTCACCTTCGAGGTATTTCTATCACTGGCTGTCCCGCTCTTTCGCAGTATTGTGACCTCAGGTTCCTCTTTACAGTTCTCTTGAATCACGGGCTTATCATCTGCTAGTCTCTCGAGTAACCCCTTTAAGTCTTCGTCTATTTGTGCTTCCCCCGTCTCTACCTGGTTGAGATCGTAGCCTTTTGCTTTGAGCGTCTCCCTCACGATCTTTGACTTGAGCATTATTCCTATCGGCATCCCTCGGTTCTTTCTCAAGATTGTTGTTTTTGTAGTTTCCTTTGGTAACTCGGGGTGATCTTCTATTGTTTTGCATGATTTGTCCAGCCATCTCGTGAGAGGAAGACTGTCATACGTTTCCTTGTCCATGAAGGAGAAGCCATCTTTGATCTCAGGTCTATCTACCTCCCTCTGTTCTTGTCTCTCGTAGAACTCCGTCTTCTTGCTCAAGCTGTCAGCATTTTGATGTTTGTCTCGTGTTCTGTGCTCAATTATCATATTTTATCCGTCCAGGCGAACTATCCACCTCCAAATGTAACTTTGGTCCATTGAGTATGTCTTCAGCCAGCTTAGTGCCCGGTTGTCGACTCGCAACTTGAATGGCTCACTGCCTAGGTATGCCCTATATTTCTCGACAAAGGTAACCACCGCGAACATCTCTGCTTTCGGTGCTCCGTACTTCATTTCCGTGTCACTTAGGACTTTGCTCCCGTACGCTATCGGTCTCAAGACTGTCTTCCCGTTCCACTCTTGTTCTTGGTGGAGAATTCCAGATATCGCTACTACCGACGCGTCCGTATCCAGTACGTACATCCCCTTCTCTGTTGGCATCCCTAGTACTGGTGCCTCGCACAACTCTTTCTTTATTCTCTGGAATGACTCTTCTGCTGCGTTATTCCACGTGAACTTCTTGCCCTTGTGCCTCATTAACTGTTGCATCGGATAAACCTTGTCCGCATAGCCTTTGACGAATTCCCTATAGTAATTTGCAAAACCCAGAAAGCTCATCAATTGGTGTTCGGTTTTCGGCGATTTCCAAGTTAGAACTGCCTCTACTGCGTCTGGATCTGGTCTGATGCCGTGTTTGTCCACCATCCTCCCCAAGTATTTTATCGAGTCCTTGAGTATCTCACACTTTGATGGTTTGCACTTCAGCCCCGACCTCTTCATACACGCAAATATTTCGTCAAGTCTTTCAATGTGGTCCTCTAGTGTGGGTGTCACTATTACCACGTCATCCACATAGCACATTACCAGATTGCCATACTTCTTCGTCACGCCTATCAGCGCGTGTGCCATCAACCGCTGAAACGTGGCTGTGGCATTGCAAAGTCCAAACGGCATCCATTGAAACAGACCCAACTCGCAAGCAAACCCTGTCTTGTCCCTGTCCCGCTTCCTGAGTGGTACCTGCCAAAAAGCCGAGCCTAAATCAAGAGTCGTAAAAAATTTTGCATCACCTAACTTCGAGAGGCTCTCATCAATCCTAGGTATGGGATAGGCATCCTTCACCGTGACGGAGTTCAGGTATCGAAAGTCACAACAAAACCTCAACTGGTCGCCTTTCTTTTTGGCCATCACTACTCCACACGCCCACGGTGATTTGGATGGTTCTATCATGTCATACTCTAGTACAGTTTCAATCTCCTTTCTACACGCATCCAATTTGTGTGGGGTCATGCACCTCGCCCCCTCCCTGTGCGAGATTGCGTTTTCCTCAAGTTCTATTTCATGCTCAACAAAATTGCAACACCCGATGTCTGCCTTATGTCTTGAAAAAACTTCTTCGTTCCGTTCTAGTACGTCCTTGATGGCTTCGAGCTGTTCGTCCGTGAACTTGCCTCTTAAGTGTTCAATATCCGGTAGAACCGGTTTATCACCCTGTATTTCGTCTAATGTCGGCCGTTCCGGGAAATTCGAACAGCTCGATAGTCCATCGTCCGTCTCTGACTTAAGTGACTTCACAAGACCTGATGAATCTTTTATTTTATTCAATCGTCTCAAGATACAAATTTTGTCCCTATGATTGGGACAATCAACAACTTCTTTTTGTTTATGGTTTTCAGTCATTTCATATCGAGTTTTAACAGGTAAAGAATATCCCAGTTTCCTCCCCCTCTGTATCGTGATTGGCATGTCAAGGGTATTCAGCAAGACACTCACGCAGAGGCCGCTCTTCGTAATCGAGAAGGATCTTCCTAAAACAGCAGCACTTTGACTATTTGGGTTTGGGACTACGCATACCTGCTTGTTGTCACTTAGTTCATTGTAATTTTTCATTCGTAAGCTTACAATCGCCACCTCGTTCGCCTTTAGCCTCACCCTCCTACTCAAGAATACCGGTGCTTTGGTTTCATTTGCCATTATTAAATTTACCGGTTTGATTGCGTACCTCCTATCCGGGTTCCGTATCCTGAACATTGCGTTGTTTAGATCAATCGCTACATCAAAGTTCCTGATGAAGTCTCTGCCTAAAATAAATTGGTCAGACTCATCTAGGTTTTCTACCACAAGAAAGCTCATCCACAGGTTACGTTCCCCCAGATTGAGGGCCATTATCGGCGTTCTGCCCAACACCCGCAGGGCCCCTTTGTTTGCAGCTGACAACCGTATTCTCGAATCTATCAAATCATCTTTGTTGAAGCCCATTCGTTCCCAAGTTTCGATTGGTATGACACTCAAGACTTATCCCGTATCGAGTAACCAACGTAACTGAGTCTTTTTGCCACTTATGTCTAACAGGTGTCCTGTCACATCTGCCTCTGTCCCGATGTGCATCGCATCTTCTTCAAGCATGGCGCAGTGTCCGATCGATCTCACTTTCAACTCTTCTCTTCCCACGTAGATTTCCCGCCCAATTAGGTCTTCATCACATGTTATCATTGTTTTGGTATAGATGTTGATTCCATCTATATTTAGCATCACTTCATGTGGACCATAAGCTTCTGTGTACCTGTTATCAACACGTACCGACTTGCTACCCCCTCTCGTGAGTAGTGCTCTCAACGCTCTAGAAGTCGTTTGTGGGCTTATACAACTCAAGTAATCTGCGTACACATCAATGTGCATTATTGTCTGGTCACTTGGTTCGTTTAAGTTTCTCGTTACTTCGTGGCCGCCCACAGTGATTATTGACATTATTCTTGCCCCAATCTTTGTTATGCCAAATGGCTTTCCTGTAACCATTTTTACAGTGTTGCAGTTTCCATTTTTTGTCGACCCTTCAGCAGTTTCTGGTATTGTGCGCCACTTAATGTTTCGTTCATTCCTATAACCAACGCGTGCAAATATCTAATGTAACTAACTCGACGATGCCGAACAATTAGTTACTCTAATGTGTCCCCCCTTTTTACAATTTGTAACCGCTAACCTCTAACTTAACCAGCCCCCCTTCTAACCTCCCCCCTCTTTAGCCCCCCTCTTAAGCCGAAAAATCCCTTAAGCGCCGGGTGCTAAACCTCTCGAGAGAAAACCGTAGACCTGTTTCCAGGCCTGCTTGTGCAAAAACTTCCTCAAAACAATGGGACTCCGCTTATCCAATTTTACACTTATCTCCTATAATGTAATGTGGATTCTAACGATACCCGTAGCCCAACTTGAGAACACCCCTGTGCGTCCTCCTGTGGTGATCCTGTGCTGGTTGTCTCTGTTCTGCACTTGACAGCAGCACCACTTTCCCACTTGGCTGGTCACCTCTTCCAGTCAAGTCTCCTAGTGGTCCGGTTCGATCCTTGTGAACCACTTTCCCACTCGGCTGGTCACCCTTTCCAGTCAAGTCTCCTAGTGGTCCGGTTCGATCTTTGTGAACCACATTCCCACTCGACTGGTCACCTCTTCCAGTCAAGTCTCCTAGTTGTCCGGCTTGGTTGCAATCTATCTGAAAACCCTCAACAACGCCCCCCACTCGGGCACCTTATTGAAGTCACTGGTTTAAATTGCTATATTGATCGAAACGATCGGTCTTATAAAACAGTATGGGTATACTATTTAATTAATATAAAGGTTTGATCCAAATGATCCGGTATCAAAGTCACTGTCTTTTCGTTTTCTGGTTTCTGTTCCTTTTTCTATACTTTTTTCTTGTTTTTGTTTCCCTAGTTACCCCCCTTTACTCGGTTAGCTAGGCCTCGTTCGGAGAGCGTACCAGGAAGTTTTCTCAAGTTTTCTTAAGAAGCTATCACGGTACAACCGGAAGGTTTACACGTTCCCGCTGAACCGTACCACCGGTACTCTAGAATGGGCATGCAGCCAGGAGCTGTGTCAAGTGGGTTCGACTCCGTAGTCATGATGTCGTAAAAACACTATGTAACAGTCGCCTACTTCAGTCACATATGAGGCTTAAGAAAAATAGGCCCTATAACCATTGGCTCAAGAGTCAGGGACACTATCCCTTGTGTTTTTCTACCTCAAGAACGGTCGGAGCCAATTCGGTTCGCTTGCGACATGAGACCAGAACCCGTTACAGCTTAAAGGCTACTACCAAAATATCTCCCCCACTCTAGAAAATAAGAACGTTCCCATACTTAGATCTCAAAATACCCAAAATACATGAACGCCGTTAAAAACAGGGTCGGAACAATCCGTTAAGTTACTTTTTATTGGACAGTGAAACTTTGATCCATTTCAGATGGATCAACCTAAAACTCGCCTTACCTCAACATAACAATCATAAAACACACTCGAGAAAATTAGATTAGGGACTCACATGTTGATGCACTCGAGTACAAGGAGTAATTAAATTGGTAAGCAACTCAAGAATTAGATAATATAACTAATGTTGCCGTCCAGCCGAAAAGAGGATCCTCCGTTTTCATGTACTTCCCCGCTGATATGTCAACTTGCTGTATGCTCTGTCCTTCCTCACTTCCGTTCTTGACATCGCGCATCCATTCTAATATCCTCAGGTTCGTATTCTCCCTCCTCTCTATCTCGCTCTGTTCTAAATCCGTCTCCCGCTCCGGCGTCGAGTAGTCTTCTTGTGGGTAGTGTTCATTATCGTCGATGATCTGCCATTCACCATCTGCCGCCAGCTTGCCCACACTTATTAGTTCTTTGCTTAGGTTATCGGGCTGTATCTTGTCGATCAGGAAATCGTCCCCGTACCTGTTGTACCTCATGCCTGTGCGTTTGCGATTGCCACTCCTTGTCCCCTCTGGTATTGACAAGTCTTGTTCTGTCCACTTCGGCACCTCACCTTGCTCCGGATCGTTCCAATCTTCTTCCACAAAAGATTCCGCTTCAGAGTCCGCGTCTATTTTTTCATTGTCATCCAGACTCAAGTTCTCATTGCCATCATTCTTATCTCTGGTGCCTTTCTCGTTCAATTCACATGCTGGTTCCACCAGTAGGTACTCTAGTCCCTCCATGTCCTTTGGTATTCACCAGTCCTCTGGGGATGGGACATGAGGCTTCAGGTTCTTATAATGTGCTGCTCGCCCAGTACTCAAGCGGTAGAACCGTCCTTGTTGGTGTACTTCAGTTATCATGAATGGTCCTCTCCATTTCTTGAGTAGTTTCTTCGTCCCTTTGGGCGGTATCACATTCTGGAAAACCCACACATACTGGCCCACTTCATATGGCTTCGCCTGTAATATTTTTTCATCATATTTCTTGCGCTGTCTCATTTGTGCCTGCGCAGTGTTCCTCCTGCATAACTCGTTTATTTCCTGCTGTCTCCTGATCGCTTCTTTCACGTAAGCTTGAGGCGACGTCCTCTTCCCTTCATACTCTGGGTAAAAGAACGTCAGAGGCATCGCTCTCTCTCTTTGCCTGTCAACATCATGAATGGACTGATTCCCGTCGTTGAGTGTTGAGTACTGTTGTATGCCCCTACGACTTGCGGCAGATACTTGTCCCAGTCCGTCATGTATCTAGAGCAGTATACCCTCAGCATGTTCACCAACGTTCTATTCTGTCTTTCTACCAGCCCGTTGGTCTGAGGATGGTAAGTCGTCGAGTGTGCTTGAGCTATGTGTGACCTTTTCATTAATTCCTTAGTCAAGTCCCCCACAAAGGCTTTGCCGTTGTCTGACTGAAAAGTCATTGGACAACCATACCTTGATATCCAATGGGTTATCAAGTGGTCACAAGTCTCCTCTGCTGAAGCTGTTTGACACGGCACCGCCTCTGCTAGCTTTGTGAAGTGATCAATTATAACCAGTATCTGGTTATACCCTGACTCCGCCATACAGATCTTCTGATGGTCTATCTGCACCACTTCATTAAATTCCGAGCTTTCCACCGACTTGAGTGGGAATTTCATCTTCCTTGGGTCTTTCACTTGCAAACATGCCAGGCATGCATTCACCCACCTCTCACAGGCTTTCCTCAATCCTGGCCAATCGAACCTGTGAAGTATTCTTTGTTGCACTTTGTCTATCCCCTGGTGCCCCATTTGATCATGTGATCTGAACAGCACCTCTGTCTGACATAATTGTGGTAGTATGATGAGGTTGTGCTTGTGTAGTATCTTGTATTCTTCTTTTCTCTTGCATGCTACAGCCCCATCAGCCGTGTGATAGAGTAACTCTTTCCTCTCTTTGTAGAACTGGCTCAGGATCTTGTAGCTGTCTTCTTCAAGCTCCCCTTTTGCCTTGGACCCCGTTCAGATCCCTTTGGAGAGATTGCTTGTCATCTTGTCATTCTTCTGGGCTCTTATCAGGTCCGACAGCCTATATCTCGCTTTGACATGTTCCTTCAGCGCCATGATCTGCCCATTCATCTCCCCAGGGTTGTGGACGTCGTCATTCAGCTTCACGCATACTATCCTCCTTACCACCTTCATGTCGTCTTCCGGCACCAGATTTGTTCTCACATTTGAATTGCATGATAGCTCCCTGAATGGCTTCCTCGAAACTGCGATCCTTTCAAGTTCTTCACCACCTCGTATCTCCTGCACGTCCATGTTGAAGGTTCCTGAGGACGGATCTGTTTGTAGTTCCCTGTCGTGGTGTCTAATCTTTTCTTCTGCTAATATCATGCAGAGACTATCTTGATCGTCACTGCTCGTTTCCGAGTCCTCATCCCACATTTCACAATCCCCGGACAATATTTCTCCTTCAGTGTTTTCTTCTTCTGTGTTTTCTTCTTCTGTGGACGTGGACCGCTCCCCGGACTCTTGACCTGGTCCCAGGTATTCAGCTTCTTCCTTGAATTCCACTCTCTTTCTCCTGACTCTAGTCTGTTCAAGTAATTCAGCTGGGATCTTTTCAACCAGTGACTGCACCACTTCCTTCCCGTCAAGGTTAGTCACCTTCGAGGTATTTCTATCACTGGCTGTCCCGCTCTTTCGCAGTATTGTGACCTCAGGTTCCTCTTTACAGTTCTCTTGAATCACGGGCTTATCATCTGCTAGTCTCTCGAGTAACCCCTTTAAGTCTTCGTCTATTTGTGCTTCCCCCGTCTCTACCTGGTTGAGATCGTAGCCTTTTGCTTTGAGCGTCTCCCTCACGATCTTTGACTTGAGCATTATTCCTATCGGCATCCCTCGGTTCTTTCTCAAGATTGTTGTTTTTGTAGTTTCCTTTGGTAACTCGGGGTGATCTTCTATTGTTTTGCATGATTTGTCCAGCCATCTCGTGAGAGGAAGACTGTCATACGTTTCCTTGTCCATGAAGGAGAAGCCATCTTTGATCTCAGGTCTATCTGCCTCCCTCTGTTCTTGTCTCTCGTAGAACTCCGTCTTCTTGCTCAAGCTGTCAGCATTTTGATGTTTGTCTCGTGTTCTGTGCTCAATTATCATATTTTATCCGTCCAGGCGAACTATCCACCTCCAAATGTAACTTTGGTCCATTGAGTATGTCTTCAGCCAGCTTAGTGCCCGGTTGTCGACTCGCAACTTGAATGGCTCACTGCCTAGGTATGCCCTATATTTCTCGACAAAGGTAACCACCGCGAACATCTCTGCTTTCGGTGCTCCGTACTTCATTTCCGTGTCACTTAGGACTTTGCTCCCGTACGCTATCGGTCTCAAGACTGTCTTCCCGTTCCACTCTTGTTCTTGGTGGAGAATTCCAGATATCGCTACTACCGACGCGTCCGTATCCAGTACGTACATCCCCTTCTCTGTTGGCATCCCTAGTACTGGTGCCTCGCACAACTCTTTCTTTATTCTCTGGAATGACTCTTCTGCTGCGTTATTCCACGTGAACTTCTTGCCCTTGTGCCTCATTAACTGTTGCATCGGATAAACCTTGTCCGCATAGCCTTTGACGAATTCCCTATAGTAATTTGCAAAACCCAGAAAGCTCATCAATTGGTGTTCGGTTTTCGGCGATTTCCAAGTTAGAACTGCCTCTACTGCGTCTGGATCTGGTCTGATGCCGTGTTTGTCCACCATCCTCCCCAAGTATTTTATCGAGTCCTTGAGTATCTCACACTTTGATGGTTTGCACTTCAGCCCCGACCTCTTCATACACGCAAATATTTCGTCAAGTCTTTCAATGTGGTCCTCTAGTGTGGGTGTCACTATTACCACGTCATCCACATAGCACATTACCAGATTGCCATACTTCTTCGTCACGCCTATCAGCGCGTGTGCCATCAACCGCTGAAACGTGGCTGTGGCATTGCAAAGTCCAAACGGCATCCATTGAAACAGACCCAACTCGCAAGCAAACCCTGTCTTGTCCCTGTCCCGCTTCCTGAGTGGTACCTGCCAAAAAGCCGAGCCTAAATCAAGAGTCGTAAAAAATTTTGCATCACCTAACTTCGAGAGGCTCTCATCAATCCTAGGTATGGGATAGGCATCCTTCACCGTGACGGAGTTCAGGTATCGAAAGTCACAACAAAACCTCAACTGGTCGCCTTTCTTTTTGGCCATCACTACTCCACACGCCCACGGTGATTTGGATGGTTCTATCATGTCATACTCTAGTACAGTTTCAATCTCCTTTCTACACGCATCCAATTTGTGTGGGGTCATGCGCCTCGCCCCCTCCCTGTGCGAGATTGCGTTTTCCTCAAGTTCTATTTCATGCTCAACAAAATTGCAACACCCGATGTCTGCCTTATGTCTTGAAAAAACTTCTTCGTTCCGTTCTAGTACGTCCTTGATGGCTTCGAGCTGTTCGTCCGTGAACTTGCCTCTTAAGTGTTCAATATCCGGTAGAACCGGTTTATCACCCTGTATTTCGTCTAATGTCGGCCGTTCCGGGAAATTCGAACAGCTCGATAGTCCATCGTCCGTCTCTGACTTAAGTGACTTCACAAGACCTGATGAATCTTTTATTTTATTCAATCGTCTCAACATACAAATTTTGTCCCTATGATTGGGACAATCAACAACTTCTTTTTGTTTATGGTTTTCAGTCATTTCATATCGAGTTTTAACAGGTAAAGAATATCCCAGTTTCCTCCCCCTCTGTATCGTGATTGGCATGTCAAGGGTATTCAGCAAGACACTCACGCAGAGGCCGCTCTTCGTAATCGAGAAGGATCTTCCTAAAACAGCAGCACTTTGACTATTTGGGTTTGGGACTACGCATACCTGCTTGTTGTCACTTAGTTCATTGTAATTTTTCATTCGTAAGCTTACAATCGCCGCCTCGTTCGCCTTTAGCCTCACCCTCCTACTCAAGAATACCGGTGCTTTGGTTTCATTTGCCATTATTAAATTTACCGGTTTGATTGCGTACCTCCTATCCGGGTTCCGTATCCTGAACATTGCGTTGTTTAGATCAATCGCTACATCAAAGTTCCTGATGAAGTCTCTGCCTAAAATAAATTGGTCAGACTCATCTAGGTTTTCTACCACAAGAAAGCTCATCCACAGGTTACGTTCCCCCAGATTGAGGGCCATTATCGGCGTTCTGCCCAACACCCGCAGGGCCCCTTTGTTTGCAGCTGACAACCGTATTCTCGAATCTATCAAATCATCTTTGTTGAAGCCCATTCGTTCCCAAGTTTCGATTGGTATGACACTCAAGACTTATCCCGTATCGAGTAACCAACGTAACTGAGTCTTTTTGCCACTTATGTCTAACAGGTGTCCTGTCACATCTGCCTCTGTCCCGATGTGCATCGCATCTTCTTCAAGCATGGCGCAGTGTCCGATCGATCTCACTTTCAACTCTTCTCTTCCCACGTAGATTTCCCGCCCAATTAGGTCTTCATCACATGTTATCATTGTTTTGGTATAGATGTTGATTCCATCTATATTTAGCATCACTTCATGTGGACCATAAGCTTCTGTGTACCTGTTATCAACACGTACCGACTTGCTACCCCCTCTCGTGAGTAGTGCTCTCAACGCTCTAGAAGTCGTTTGTGGGCTTATACAACTCAAGTAATCTGCGTACACATCAATGTGCATTATTGTCTGGTCACTTGGTTCGTTTAAGTTTCTCGTTACTTCGTGGCCGCCCACAGTGATTATTGACATTATTCTTGCCCCAATCTTTGTTATGCCAAATGGCTTTCCTGTAACCATTTTTACAGTGTTGCAGTTTCCATTTTTTGTCGACCCTTCAGCAGTTTCTGGTATTGTGCGCCACTTAATGTTTCGTTCATTCCTATAACCAACGCGTGCAAATATCTAATGTAACTAACTCGACGATGCCGAACAATTAGTTACTCTAATGTGTCCCCCCTTTTTACAATTTGTAACCGCTAACCTCTAACTTAACCAGCCCCCCTTCTAACCTCCCCCCTCTTTAGCCCCCCTCTTAAGCCGAAAAATCCCTTAAGCGCCGGGTGCTAAACCTCTCGAGAGAAAACCGTAGACCTGTTTCCAGGCCTGCTTGTGCAAAAACTTCCTCAAAACAATGGGACTCCGCTTATCCAATTTTACACTTATCTCCTATAATGTAATGTGGATTCTAACGATACCCGTAGCCCAACTTGAGAACACCCCTGTGCGTCCTCCTGTGGTGATCCTGTGCTGGTTGTCTCTGTTCTGCACTTGACAGCAGCACCACTTTCCCACTTGGCTGGTCACCTCTTCCAGTCAAGTCTCCTAGTGGTCCGGTTCGATCCTTGTGAACCACTTTCCCACTCGGCTGGTCACCCTTTCCAGTCAAGTCTCCTAGTGGTCCGGTTCGATCTTTGTGAACCACATTCCCACTCGACTGGTCACCTCTTCCAGTCAAGTCTCCTAGTTGTCCGGCTTGGTTGCAATCTATCTGAAAACCCTCAACAACGCCCCCCACTCGGGCACCTTATTGAAGTCACTGGTTTAAATTGCTATATTGATCGAAACGATCGGTCTTATAAAACAGTATGGGTATACTATTTAATTAATATAAAGGTTTGATCCAAATGATCCGGTATCAAAGTCACTGTCTTTTCGTTTTCTGGTTTCTGTTCCTTTTTCTAAACTTTTTTCTTGTTTTTGTTTCCCTAGTTACCCCCCTTTACTCGGTTAGCTAGGCCTCGTTCGGAGAGCGTACCAGGAAGTTTTCTCAAGTTTTCTTAAGAAGCTATCACGGTACAACCGGAAGGTTTACACGTTCCCGCTGAACCGTACCACCGGTACTCTAGATTGGGCATGCAGCCAGGAGCTGTGTCAAGTGGGTTCGACTCCGTAGTCATGATGTCGTAAAAACACTATGTAACAGTCGCCTACTTCAGTCACATATGAGGCTTAAGAAAAATAGGCCCTATAACCATTGGCTCAAGAGTCAGGGACACTATCCCTTGTGTTTTTCTACCTCAAGAACGGTCGGAGCCAATTCGGTTCGCTTGCGACATGAGACCAGAACCCGTTACAGCTTAAAGGCTACTACCAAAATATCTCCCCCACTCTAGAAAATAAGAACGTTCCCATACTTAGATCTCAAAATACCCAAAATACATGAACGCCGTTAAAAACAGGGTCGGAACAATCCGTTAAGTTACTTTTTATTGGACAGTGAAACTTTGATCCATTTCAGATGGATCAACCTAAAACTCGCCTTACCTCAACATAACAATCATAAAACACACTCGAGAAAATTAGATTAGGGACTCACATGTTGATGCACTCGAGTACAAGGAGTAATTAAATTGGTAAGCAACTCAAGAATTAGATAATATAACTAATGTTGCCGTCCAGCCGAAAAGAGGATCCTCCGTTTTCATGTACTTCCCCGCTGATATGTCAACTTGCTGTATGCTCTGTCCTTCCTCACTTCCGTTCTTGACATCGCGCATCCATTCTAATATCCTCAGGTTCGTATTCTCCCTCCTCTCTATCTCGCTCTGTTCTAAATCCGTCTCCCGCTCCGGCGTCGAGTAGTCTTCTTGTGGGTAGTGTTCATTATCGTCGATGATCTGCCATTCACCATCTGCCGCCAGCTTGCCCACACTTATTAGTTCTTTGCTTAGGTTATCGGGCTGTATCTTGTCGATCAGGAAATCGTCCCCGTACCTGTTGTACCTCATGCCTGTGCGTTTGCGATTGCCACTCCTTGTCCCCTCTGGTATTGACAAGTCTTGTTCTGTCCACTTCGGCACCTCACCTTGCTCCGGATCGTTCCAATATTCTTCCACAAAAGATTCCGCTTCAGAGTCCGCGTCTATTTTTTCATTGTCATCCAGACTCAAGTTCTCATTGCCATCATTCTTATCTCTGGTGCCTTTCTCGTTCAATTCACATGCTGGTTCCACCAGTAGGTACTCTAGTCCCTCCATGTCCTTTGGTATTCACCAGTCCTCTGGGGATGGGACATGAGGCTTCAGGTTCTTATAATGTGCTGCTCGCCCAGTACTCAAGCGGTAGAACCGTCCTTGTTGGTGTACTTCAGTTATCATGAATGGTCCTCTCCATTTCTTGAGTAGTTTCTTCGTCCCTTTGGGCGGTATCACATTCTGGAAAACCCACACATACTGGCCCACTTCATATGGCTTCGCCTGTAATATTTTTTCATCATATTTCTTGCGCTGTCTCATTTGTGCCTGCGCAGTGTTCCTCCTGCATAACTCGTTTATTTCCTGCTGTCTCCTGATCGCTTCTTTCACGTAAGCTTGAGGCGACGTCCTCTTCCCTTCATACTCTGGGTAAAAGAACGTCAGAGGCATCGCTCTCTCTCTTTGCCTGTCAACATCATGAATGGACTGATTCCCGTCGTTGAGTGTTGAGTACTGTTGTATGCCCCTACGACTTGCGGCAGATACTTGTCCCAGTCCGTCATGTATCTAGAGCAGTATACCCTCAGCATGTTCACCAACGTTCTATTCTGTCTTTCTACCAGCCCGTTGGTCTGAGGATGGTAAGTCGTCGAGTGTGCTTGAGCTATGTGTGACCTTTTCATTAATTCCTTAGTCAAGTCCCCCACAAAGGCTTTGCCGTTGTCTGACTGAAAAGTCATTGGACAACCATACCTTGATATCCAATGGGTTATCAAGTGGTCACAAGTCTCCTCTGCTGAAGCTGTTTGACACGGCACCGCCTCTGCTAGCTTTGTGAAGTGATCAATTATAACCAGTATCTGGTTATACCCTGACTCCGCCATACAGATCTTCTGATGGTCTATCTGCACCACTTCATTAAATTCCGAGCTTTCCACCGACTTGAGTGGGAATTTCATCTTCCTTGGGTCTTTCACTTGCAAACATGCCAGGCATGCATTCACCCACCTCTCACAGGCTTTCCTCAATCCTGGCCAATCGAACCTGTGAAGTATTCTTTGTTGCACTTTGTCTATCCCCTGGTGCCCCATTTGATCATGTGATCTGAACAGCACCTCTGTCTGACATAATTGTGGTAGTATGATGAGGTTGTGCTTGTGTAGTATCTTGTATTCTTCTTTTCTCTTGCATGCTACAGCCCCATCAGCCCTGTGATAGAGTAACTCTTTCCTCTCTTTGTAGAACTGGCTCAGGATCTTGTAGCTGTCTTCTTCAAGCTCCCCTTTTGCCTTGGACCCCGTTCAGATCCCTTTGGAGAGATTGCTTGTCATCTTGTCATTCTTCTGGGCTCTTATCAGGTCCGACAGCCTATATCTCGCTTTGACATGTTCCTTCAGCGCCATGATCTGCCCATTCATCTCCCCAGGGTTGTGGACGTCGTCATTCAGCTTCACGCATACTATCCTCCTTACCACCTTCATGTCGTCTTCCGGCACCAGATTTGTTCTCACATTTGAATTGCATGATAGCTCCCTGAATGGCTTCCTCGAAACTGCGATCCTTTCAAGTTCTTCACCACCTCGTATCTCCTGCACGTCCATGTTGAAGGTTCCTGAGGACGGATCTGTTTGTAGTTCCCTGTCGTGGTGTCTAATCTTTTCTTCTGCTAATATCATGCAGAGACTATCTTGATCGTCACTGCTCGTTTCCGAGTCCTCATCCCACATTTCACAATCCCCGGACAAATTTTCTCCTTCAGTGTTTTCTTCTTCTGTGTTTTCTTCTTCTGTGGACGTGGACCGCTCCCCGGACTCTTGACCTGGTCCCAGGTATTCAGCTTCTTCCTTGAATTCCACTCTCTTTCTCCTGACTCTAGTCTGTTCAAGTAATTCAGCTGGGATCTTTTCAACCAGTGACTGCACCACTTCCTTCCCGTCAAGGTTAGTCACCTTCGAGGTATTTCTATCACTGGCTGTCCCGGTCTTTCGCAGTATTGTGACCTCAGGTTCCTCTTTACAGTTCTCTTGAATCACGGGCTTATCATCTGCTAGTCTCTCGAGTAACCCCTTTAAGTCTTCGTCTATTTGTGCTTCTCCCGTCTCTACCTGGTTGAGATCGTAGCCTTTTGCTTTGAGCGTCTCCCTCACGATCTTTGACTTGAGCATTATTCCTATCGGCATCCCTCGGTTCTTTCTCAAGATTGTTGTTTTTGTAGTTTCCTTTGGTAACTCGGGGTGATCTTCTATTGTTTTGCATGATTTGTCCAGCCATCTCGTGAGAGGAAGACTGTCATACGTTTCCTTGTCCATGAAGGAGAAGCCATCTTTGATCTCAGGTCTATCTGCCTCCCTCTGTTCTTGTCTCTCGTAGAACTCCGTCTTCTTGCTCAAGCTGTCAGCATTTTGATGTTTGTCTCGTGTTCTGTGCTCAATTATCATATTTTATCCGTCCAGGCGAACTATCCACCTCCAAATGTAACTTTGGTCCATTGAGTATGTCTTCAGCCAGCTTAGTGCCCGGTTGTCGACTCGCAACTTGAATGGCTCACTGCCTAGGTATGCCCTATATTTCTCGACAAAGGTAACCACCGCGAAAATCTCTGCTTTCGGTGCTCCGTACTTCATTTCCGTGTCACTTAGGACTTTGCTCCCGTACGCTATCGGTCTCAAGACTGTCTTCCCGTTCCACTCTTGTTCTTGGTGGAGAATTCCAGATATCGCTACTACCGACGCGTCCGTATCCAGTACGTACATCCCCTTCTCTGTTGGCATCCCTAGTACTGGTGCCTCGCACAACTCTTTCTTTATTCTCTGGAATGACTCTTCTGCTGCGTTATTCCACGTGAACTTCTTACCCTTGTGCCTCATTAACTGTTGCATCGGATAAACCTTGTCCGCATAGCCTTTGACGAATTCCCTATAGTAATTTGCAAAACCCAGAAAGCTCATCAATTGGTGTTCGGTTTTCGGCGATTTCCAAGTTAGAACTGCCTCTACTGCGTCTGGATCTGGTCTGATGCCGTGTTTGTCCACCATCCTCCCCAAGTATTTTATCGAGTCCTTGAGTATCTCACACTTTGATGGTTTGCACTTCAGCCCCGACCTCTTCATACACGCAAATATTTCGTCAAGTCTTTCAATGTGGTCCTCTAGTGTGGGTGTCGCTATTACCACGTCATCCACATAGCACATTACCAGATTGCCATACTTCTTCGTCACGCCTATCAGCGCGTGTGCCATCAACCGCTGAAACGTGGCTGTGGCATTGCAAAGTCCAAACGGCATCCATTGAAACAGACCCAACTCGCAAGCAAACCCTGTCTTGTCCCTGTCCCGCTTCCTGAGTGGTACCTGCCAAAAAGCCGAGCCTAAATCAAGAGTCGTAAAAAATTTTGCATCACCTAACTTCGAGAGGCTCTCATCAATCCTAGGTATGGGATAGGCATCCTTCACCGTGACGGAGTTCAGTTATCGAAAGTCACAACAAAACCTCAACTGGTCGCCTTTCTTTTTGGCCATCACTACTCCACACGCCCACGGTGATTTGGATGGTTCTATCATGTCATACTCTAGTACAGTTTCAATCTCCTTTCTACACGCATCCAATTTGTGTGGGGTCATGCACCTCGCCCCCTCCCTGTGCGAGATTGCGTTTTCCTCAAGTTCTATTTCATGCTCAACAAAATTGCAACACCCGATGTCTGCCTTATGTCTTGAAAAAACTTCTTCGTTCCGTTCTAGTACGTCCTTGATGGCTTCGAGCTGTTCGTCCGTGAACTTGCCTCTTAAGTGTTCAATATCCGGTAGAACCGGTTTATCACCCTGTATTTCGTCTAATGTCGGCCGTTCCGGGAAATTCGAACAGCTCGATAGTCCATCGTCCGTCTCTGACTTAAGTGACTTCACAAGACCTGATGAATCTTTTATTTTATTCAATCGTCTCAAGATACAAATTTTGTCCCTATGATTGGGACAATCAACAACTTCTTTTTGTTTATGGTTTTCAGTCATTTCATATCGAGTTTTAACAGGTAAAGAATATCCCAGTTTCCTCCCCCTCTGTATCGTGATTGGCATGTCAAGGGTATTCAGCAAGACACTCACGCAGAGGCCGCTCTTCGTAATCGAGAAGGATCTTCCTAAAACAGCAGCACTTTGACTATTTGGGTTTGGGACTACGCATACCTGCTTGTTGTCACTTAGTTCATTGTAATTTTTCATTCGTAAGCTTACAATCGCCGCCTCGTTCGCCTTTAGCCTCACCCTCCTACTCAAGAATACCGGTGCTTTGGTTTCATTTGCCATTATTAAATTTACCGGTTTGATTGCGTACCTCCTATCCGGGTTCCGTATCCTGAACATTGCGTTGTTTAGATCAATCGCTACATCAAAGTTCCTGATGAAGTCTCTGCCTAAAATAAATTGGTCAGACTCATCTAGGTTTTCTACCACAAGAAAGCTCATCCACAGGTTACGTTCCCCCAGATTGAGGGCCATTATCGGCGTTCTGCCCAACACCCGCAGGGCCCCTTTGTTTGCAGCTGACAACCGTATTCTCGAATCTATCAAATCATCTTTGTTGAAGCCCATTCGTTCCCAAGTTTCGATTGGTATGACACTCAAGACTTATCCCGTATCGAGTAACCCACGTAACTGAGTCTTTTTGCCACTTATGTCTAACAGGTGTCCTGTCACATCTGCCTCTGTCCCGATGTGCATCGCATCTTCTTCAAGCATGGCGCAGTGTCCGATCGATCTCACTTTCAACTCTTCTCTTCCCACGTAGATTTCCCGCCCAATTAGGTCTTCATCACATGTTATCATTGTTTTGGTATAGATGTTGATTCC
Organism: Symsagittifera roscoffensis; assembly: GCF_963678635.1. NCBI lineage: Eukaryota > Metazoa > Xenacoelomorpha > Acoela > Convolutidae > Symsagittifera > Symsagittifera roscoffensis. Next base: position 72,562,223 of record NC_087065.1, on the reverse strand, counting down.
ATCTATATTTAGCATCACTTCATGTGGACCATAAGCTTCTGTGTACCTGTTATCAACACGTACCGACTTGCTACCCCCTCTCGTGAGTAGTGCTCTCAACGCTCTAGAAGTCGTTTGTGGGCTTATACAACTCAAGTAATCTGCGTACACATCAATGTGCATTATTGTCTGGTCACTTGGTTCGTTTAAGTTTCTCGTTACTTCGTGGCCGCCCACAGTGATTATTGACATTATTCTTGCCCCAATCTTTGTTATGCCAAATGGCTTTCCTGTAACCATTTTTACAGTGTTGCAGTTTCCATTTTTTGTCGACCCTTCAGCAGTTTCTGGTATTGTGCGCCACTTAATGTTTCGTTCATTCCTATAACCAACGCGTGCAAATATCTAATGTAACTAACTCGACGATGCCGAACAATTAGTTACTCTAATGTGTCCCCCCTTTTTACAATTTGTAACCGCTAACCTCTAACTTAACCAGCCCCCCTTCTAACCTCCCCCCTCTTTAGCCCCCCTCTTAAGCCGAAAAATCCCTTAAGCGCCGGGTGCTAAACCTCTCGAGAGAAAACCGTAGACCTGTTTCCAGGCCTGCTTGTGCAAAAACTTCCTCAAAACAATGGGACTCCGCTTATCCAATTTTACACTTATCTCCTATAATGTAATGTGGATTCTAACGATACCCGTAGCCCAACTTGAGAACACCCCTGTGCGTCCTCCTGTGGTGATCCTGTGCTGGTTGTCTCTGTTCTGCACTTGACAGCAGCACCACTTTCCCACTTGGCTGGTCACCTCTTCCAGTCAAGTCTCCTAGTGGTCCGGTTCGATCCTTGTGAACCACTTTCCCACTCGGCTGGTCACCCTTTCCAGTCAAGTCTCCTAGTGGTCCGGTTCGATCTTTGTGAACCACATTCCCACTCGACTGGTCACCTCTTCCAGTCAAGTCTCCTAGTTGTCCGGCTTGGTTGCAATCTATCTGAAAACCCTCAACAACGCCCCCCACTCGGGCACCTTATTGAAGTCACTGGTTTAAATTGCTATATTGATCGAAACGATCGGTCTTATAAAACAGTATGGGTATACTATTTAATTAATATAAAGGTTTGATCCAAATGATCCGGTATCAAAGTCACTGTCTTTTCGTTTTCTGGTTTCTGTTCCTTTTTCTATACTTTTTTCTTGTTTTTGTTTCCCTAGTTACCCCCCTTTACTCGGTTAGCTAGGCCTCGTTCGGAGAGCGTACCAGGAAGTTTTCTCAAGTTTTCTTAAGAAGCTATCACGGTACAACCGGAAGGTTTACACGTTCCCGCTGAACCGTACCACCGGTACTCTAGAATGGGCATGCAGCCAGGAGCTGTGTCAAGTGGGTTCGACTCCGTAGTCATGATGTCGTAAAAACACTATGTAACAGTCGCCTACTTCAGTCACATATGAGGCTTAAGAAAAATAGGCCCTATAACCATTGGCTCAAGAGTCAGGGACACTATCCCTTGTGTTTTTCTACCTCAAGAACGGTCGGAGCCAATTCGGTTCGCTTGCGACATGAGACCAGAACCCGTTACAGCTTAAAGGCTACTACCAAAATATCTCCCCCACTCTAGAAAATAAGAACGTTCCCATACTTAGATCTCAAAATACCCAAAATACATGAACGCCGTTAAAAACAGGGTCGGAACAATCCGTTAAGTTACTTTTTATTGGACAGTGAAACTTTGATCCATTTCAGATGGATCAACCTAAAACTCGCCTTACCTCAACATAACAATCATAAAACACACCCGAGAAAATTAGATTAGGGACTCACATGTTGATGCACTCGAGTACAAGGAGTAATTAAATTGGTAAGCAACTCAAGAATTAGATAATATAACTAGATAAGTTTAATACTGGTCAGTTTTTGTAACAGAAGTAAGTTCTGGCTCTAGAATTGGAGTTTTTGTATGAACTATTGGGACACTCAAGCTGTCCACCTTTCCATTGAAGGTTCACTCTAGTTTGTTCCGAATAGTTGTTCTCTCTTCTTTTTATTATCTCTCTTCCTATTCCGAGATAAGACAGCTCTACTCGTGTCCTATTTTATATCTGAAAATTGCGAATAGCAATTTCCTGCTGTTTTTGTTGAGTATTTTCCCGCAATTGTAAATTCGGATGTTCTGATTTTTCACTTTTTGTTTTCAGTTGGTACGAGAAAACTGAGCATGACAGGCTCCATTCGAAATTTTGAAAATTAAAACTTCACTCCAAAATCACGTATTTTCGTGTCTCTCAATGTCAAACTTCCAGACATGACCAACTGGCACACATTCGCAAACTTCAGAGCCTAATCGGAGTCTGATTGCGATTCTGAGTTGTTGGTTCCTCAGTTTCAATCTTAGATTTGTGACAATCGACCAGAATGGCGTCAAAATGCATGGCAACATCGAAATTTTATTGAAGCATTCAGGTAGAAAAATTGGCAGTTTCGATGAAACAACAGTGCTGATCGTGCAATTTGACGAGTTAGAAAGGGTCAATTTGAAGTGACAAAAATTAAGATACGTCACGACCTTGAAAATTCACGAACACTGAAAACCGCGAAAATCAGAACAAACAGATTTTCGCAAGATAACAGCATTATTGACTCTCGACAGTGAAGAAAAAGATTGAATCATATTGAGGTTACATTAGAGTCTGTCCGAATTGTAATGATTGTAGCTGTACAATCATTACCGAACAAATCCCCAAAATTCGGAAAGGTATCGGTAGGATTTTACCACCCTTCCAGTAGGACGACAAGACCGCTCTTCGTCCGGATTCCAGAATTCGTAAGGATCTCGGAAAGAAAACTGAAACTGTATTTTAACAATTTTTAGCTTCCGGATATGTCCTGAATTGAAAAGAATAACGTCAAAATTCGTTTTCAGATAATGAGAAGCTAGGAGTTGAGGGAAAGGGTTGATCCATCTCCGATGGATATGATGATTTTTATCTACTGAACAAAAACAAAAGTAATATAAAAAATAAGTAGTAGCCCTGTTTTTAGGAGTAACCTCGTGGTCTCGGGATACTGAGACCCAGCCATGAGCTCACTATTTTGCATGCAGTTAACTAATCTGCGTGATCTGGCTGATAGCCCGAAAACAGCAATAATTTGATTTTGTCTACTCGATGTTAAAGAACGACACGTAGAACTGGCTTTGGTAGAGGCAGTTAGAAGCATATGAAGCTGTGTTTAGATGCTAAGCCAGTCATTTCATAACCTAGCTTCTTTTTCCGTCGATATGTAATTCCGGCCGAATGTTACAATTTTTACACGGGATGACGTTTACACGGGATGACAGGATTGGGAGTCAAATTTATCTTGGAACACGTCGAGAATTTTTGTTAAAATTATTTCTGTCCAAATTTGGTAGATTTCACTTTCCGGAAGCATTTTTTTTCCAAGTTCAAACCACCGTTTGAGTGCATCATTATTGGTTCCATCCACATGCTCCAAACTAAAAAAACTGTTGCTTAAGGCATTTTTTGCTCCTACTACTGAGGCTAGCAAAGCAGGTCAAGCTAGTAGACGATTAGCAGAAACATCCAAGCCACATTTGGCTGCCGGTAGAACTGCTTGCAAAAACTACTCATCATTCACTTTCCCATTTGCGACCTTGCCTAAAAGAGTCTTTCAGTATTTGTCGTAGTGCACAAAAAATTCATTTTTCAGGAACTTAAAACTGTAACGGATTTTTTGTTGTCAATGAAATCAGAAATTTTTTCAAGTACCTCAATTGTATTGTCAAAAATCATTAAGACAAAGTTCGCCGACTTGAGATCCTGGTTTACGAAGTTCTATTTTTGTTTTTTTTTGGCATACTATTCGTCAAAACTGTGCTAAAATTGAGAGCTATAAGTATTCTTCAACAAATTTTGGATACAACCTGTGTTAAACGATTTTGTGAAATTATTATGTATAACAAAAATGAAATTTCGTCGAAGTTTCTTTTGTCATTTATTGTGCCGAGTACGCACACGGCGTTCAAAATCTTTTGCGCCCGGGATTTGCTCTGTTTTAAAAACCTGATTACCCTGAGCTTTCTCATACATCTGCTTAGGTTGTTACAGAAACTGCTCACAAAAATTTTGGTGCTGGGGCCGGCCCCGCCCTAATTATCAAATAGCTGGTGGTTGAAAAAAATATCCATCATCTATAAGTCTTAAAACCTGTCATTTTCTAGCTCTTCGGCTTCAGCGGCAGCCGTATAAGGATATCAAACCTACTCAAATTAATCCTACTGGGGGCTAGGGAGTCTACTACCGTTACATCCCACAAGGGCTGCTTACCAGCAGACTATGGAACAAGCGTCAAAACATCTGATCGCTTCCGATCCGTCCTGTAGAGGTGCCCTGGCTCTAAGACAGAAGGAATGTCAGAAAAAGATAAACTCTGCTCTGTTAGGGATTCTCATTTGGATGCTTAGAGAAACACCGTTCTTTTTTGCGCAAAAAGGCCAACTTCAACAATCTTCGGTGGCGTCTTTTCCTCTCTTATGCCGTTCGTAAGTTCTAGAGCCTACTAGAAGTCCAATCACGACTCTAAATGGTTGTCCTGATAGTTTTAACTTACGGTTTTTGCAGGTTATGACATTCAATTATTCGGAGCGAAATCCTTCTTGGAACGCTTCTTTTTTTAACGTCCATTGGTTCAAAATCAAGTCTGCAGAGTCGCTGTCCAAAAATTGCTCTTTTTTGAAATTTATTTTTTGGCGCTTTTTCAAAAATTAACGTTTAAGCGCTTCAGTATAAGTTCGATCCTCATTTTGCAAACCAATGACATTTCGCAGAAATTGGGAAAGAGGTTATAAGTAGTAGACAAGCGGAAAAAACACCCAAGCCACATTTGACTGCCTGGGAAGTGCTTGTAGAAAGTAGCTATCGTTCAATGTCACATTAGTGACCTTGCCAAACGATGGTCTTGAAATTTATCTCAGCAAAACCAGGAAATCATCTGGCAAAAAATCGGGGCTCGTACTGAGAAACTGGCTTTTTTTTATGATCTATAAAACTCCCACTATCCGCTTGTCATGGATTTTTCGGTCCTCCAATGTCCAGTCGTAATCGTTTTTATAACTTACACTGTGTCAAGATGCAGTTTTGACATGCTTATTTAGATTTTCAGGGAGTAAAAACCATAATGTGCATCTAATTTCTCAATGACATCCGAGATTTTTTCAAGCTTTTTAATTTCTCCATCGAGCAATTTTTTATGGCAAACTTCGCCGATTAGAGACTCTGTTTTAATAAGATCTCTCTTTGTTTATTACTGGGTCATGTTTTTTGAAACGTTGCTAAAATTGAATTGTACTGTGTACTCGTGGTTAGTTCTAAAACATAAAGTTCGCACTTTTCATTGTTCAAGCTAAGACCGTTTTTTTGACCCTTTTTCAGAATGTTTTTAAGGTCCCGGAGTACTACTTTTTGGTCAAGTGGCTTTCTGGCGGGAAGGAGGAAACTGGAAGTAGCTTGAAAAGTCTGGTGATGCACCGCTCTACAAGCTGAGCTCACGTTAGGTTGTTCCTTGTTTTCGATTTTTATACTTCGTTTTTGAACTTTTTTTTGGCTTTTATTTGTTGATCTATACAAACCCCACTAAGTGCTTGTCATGGATTCTTCAGTCCCTCAAATTCCTGTCAAAATCCATTTTCACTCTTACAATGTGTCAAGCTGAAGATAAGAGCAAATATTGTACAAGCAAAGGTTGCTTAAACCTTTCAACACTGATAAATTGGATTGGATGAGGTTGCTGATTTAGTTGGTATCATGTCAGTTTGTAAATTGTTCTCTCAGTCACTCTTCGAAAATATAATGGTTTCAATGTGCTTTATGCGCTTCTCTAAAATCTGTTAAAAAGCAACGATAGTCAATGATTTAGTGCCAGAAATTTATGTCAAAACAGCCAACTCAAAATTCCAAGTACTCAAGACAGTTCCATAAAACTCGCGTAATTCCTTGTCTGAAAGTTGGTTGGAGAAAATGAATGAAAAAATCTTCTACAGTGCTGATGATATTACAAAATGGCTAATTTTATAAAAGTTTCTCTTGTTTTTTTTTCGGAGCAAATGAAAAGAAGTGGACACAAACTTACCATAAGCATGAGTTTTCGATAAAAAAAGAAAAAATACTGTTTAAATTCCTAAACGCCATCTACAATTTTCAAGCCTGCCTCTGAGTGATCGTGAGTAGAGAAAAAAATTTTTAAGGGAAAAAACTCGATGAAAGAAAAATTAAGAGAAGTATAGGGCTTGCGGCTCCGTATGGCAAAATTGCTCCTCCTACAACTGATAAGCATCAAAAAGCATTTGGTTAAGCAATCTCCAACTCAAATTCATAAACATAAGATAAATTTTTGTAAACGAATTTAACCACTACAAAGCGATAAGATTTTTTCATAACAAATCAAGTGCGGGTGCAGTTAAAACTTTTCCTAGAATTTTTAAAGATCTTATAAGTAAGTCAAATGACAAGGAAGGACTTTATATTCTGATTTCGCTGACAAAGCTGATAAATTTCGTTATAGATGGCAAAATGCCTGAACGTCTAAGACCTTCTTTTGTCCCGCAAAGCTTCTCGCCCTCTAGGCTATGTTTAGCAAGCTTTCGTTGAAAACTGATAGCATTTTTTTCGTTGGCACAGGTTAGGCTATGTAAAACAATTTTCAAATGAAAAATGTTTCTATGTGTATTCATTTCTTTCATAAATTTTTAGCCTATGTATAGCCAGCTTTCGATGAAAATTATCTGTATTCTCATTCAATTTTTTCATTGGCACTTGTTGGCCTTTGTTTAGACAGCTTTCGATGAAAAATGTTTGCATTGTGTATTCAATGTTTTGCTTGGCACTTGCTATGCTATGGATATCCAGCTTTAAAACAACAGTGTTTGGACTATGTCGTCAATTTTACCGTTGATACTTGTTATGCTAAGTATAGCCTGCTTTCGATGAAAATTGTTTGAACTGTGTCCTCATTTTTTTCGTTGGTACTTGTTATGCAATATATAGCCAGCTTTGGATGAGAAGTGGTTCCATTGTGTATTCAATTTTTTCGTTGGCTCATGTTAGGCTATGTGTACCCAAATTCCTATGAAACTTTTTTTTGTGGATGCAATGTTTTCGGAGGCACTTGTTAGACTATGTATAGCCAGCTTCCGATGAAAAGTGTTTCCATTTTGTATTCAATTTTTTCGTTGGCTCTTGTTAGGCAAGGTATACCAAGCTTCCAATGAAAATTTTTTTTTTGTGGATTTATAATTTTTCCGTTGCCAATTGTTAGCCAATGTATAGATAGCTTTCGAAGAAAATTGTTTGCATTGTGTATTCAATGTTTTCCTTGGCACTCGTTATGCTATGATTAGCCAGCTTTCGATGAGAAAAATTTCCATTTTGTACTCAAATTTTTTGTTGGCTCATGTTAGGCTATGTGTACACACACTCCGATGAATTTTTTTTTGGATGCAAAGTTTTCGGTCACCTTTGTTAGGCTATGTATTGCCTGCTTTCGATGAAAAGTGTTTCCATTTTGTATTCAAACTTTTCGTTGGCTCTTGTTAGGCATTGTATACCAAGCTTCCAATGAAAACTAATTTTTTTTGTGGATATACATTTTTTCCGTTGGCACTTGTTAGCCAATGTATATACAGCTTTCAAAGAAAATTGTTTGCATTGTGTATTCAATGTTTTCCTTGGCACTCGTTATGCTGTGATTAGCCAGCTTTCGATGAGAAGTGTTTCCATTTTGCACTCAATTTTTTTTGTTGGCTCATGTTTGGCTATGTGTACACAAATTCCGATGAGTTTTTTTTGTGGATGCAATGTTTTTGTTGGCACTTGTTAGCCGATGTATAGACAGCTTTCGATGAAAACTGTTTGCATTGTGTTTTCAATGATTTCCTTGCCACTCGTTATGCTATGATTAGCCAGCTTTTGATGAGAAGTGTTTCCATTTTGTTTGATATTTGTTTTGGCTCATGTTAGGTAAAGGACACCCAGCTTCCAAAGAAAATTAATTTTCTTCGTGGATTCATTTTTTTTGTTGGCACTTGTTCGCCAATCTATAGACAGATTTCGATTATGATTGCTTGCATTGTGTACTCAATGTTTTCGTTGGCCCTTATTAAGCTAAGATTAGCCAGCTTTCGTAGAACAAGGTTTGGACTGTGTATTCATTTTTTTCGTTGGTACTTGTTACGCTAAGTATAGCTTGCTTTCGGTGAAAGTTATTGGCAATATTCATTCATTTTTTTCGTTGGTACTTGTTAGATAGGGTTTAGCCAGCTTTGGATGAGATGTGTTTCCATTTTGCACTCAAAGTTTTTGTTGGCTCATGTTATGCTATGTGTACACAATTTTCGATGAGTTTTTTTGTGGATGCAATGTTTTTGTTGGCATTTGTTAGCCGATGTATAGACAGCTTTCGATGAAAACTGTTTGTATTGTGTATTCAATGATTTCCTTGCCACTCGTTATGCTATGATTAGCCAACTTGCGATGAGAAGTGTTTCAATTTTGCACTCAAGTTTTTTGTTGGTTAATGTTAGGCTATGTGTAAACGAATTCCGATGCATTTTTTTTGTGGATGCAATGTTTTCGTTGGCACTTGTTAGCCGATGTATAGCCAGCTTTTGATAAAAACTGTTTGCATTATGTATTCAATGATTTCCTTGCCACTCCTTTTGCTATGATTAGCGAGATTTCGATGAGAAAAGTTTCCATTTTGACTGAAATTTGTTTTGGCTGATGTTAGGTAAAGGACACCCAGCTTCCAAAGAAAACTAATTTTCTTCGTGAATTCATTTTTTTTTCGTTGGCACTTGTTTGCCAATCTATAGACAGCTTTCGATTATGATTGCTTGCATTGTGTACTCAATGTTTTCTTTGGCACTTGTTAAGCTAAGATTAGCCAGCTTACGTAGAACAAGGTTTGGACTGTGTATTCATTGTTTTCGTTGGTACTTGTTACGCTAAGTATAGCTTGCTTTCGGTGAAAATTATTGGCAAAATTCATTCATTTTTTTCGTTGGTACTTGTTATGTGGGGTATAGCCAGCTTTGGATGAGATGTGTTCCCATTGTGCATTTAATTTTTTTGTTGACTCAAGTTAGGCTATGTATACCCAGCTTCCGATGGAAAAAATTATTTTTTGTGGATTCATTTTTTTTCCTTGGTACATGTTAGCCGATGTATAGACAGCTTTCGATGAAAAGTGTTTCCATTTTGTATTCAATTTTTTCGTTGGCTCTTGTTAGGCAAGGTATACCAAGCTTCCAATGAAAATTTTTTTTGTGGATTTATAATTTTTCCGTTGCCAATTGTTAGCCAATGTATAGATAGCTTTCGAAGAAAATTGTTTGCATTGTGTATTCAATGTTTTCCTTGGCACTCGTTATGCTATGATAAGCCAGCTTTCGATGAGAAGTGTTTCCATTTTGTACTCAAATTTTTCGTTGGCTCTTGTTAGGCATTGTATACCAAGCTTCCAATGAAAACTAATTTTTTTTGTGGATATACATTTTTTCCGTTGGCACTTGTTAGCCAATGTATATACAGCTTTCAAAGAAAATTGTTTGCATTGTGTATTCAATGTTTTCCTTGGCACTCGTTATGCTGTGATTAGCCAGCTTTCGATGAGAAGTGTTTCCATTTTGCACTCAATTTTTTTTGTTGGCTCATGTTTGGCTATGTGTACACAAATTCCGATGAGTTTTTTTTGTGGATGCAATGTTTTTGTTGGCACTTGTTAGCCGATGTATAGACAGCTTTCGATGAAAACTGTTTGCATTGTGTATTCAATGATTTCCTTGCCACTCGTTATGCTATGATTAGCCAGCTTTTGATGAGAAGTGTTTCCATTTTGTTTGATATTTGTTTTGGCTCATGTTAGGTAAAGGACACCCAGCTTCCAAAAAAAATTAATTTTCTTCGTGGATTCATTTTTTTTGTTGGCACTTGTTCGCCAATCTATAGACAGATTTCGATTATGATTGCTTGCATTGTGTACTCAATGTTTTCGTTGGCCCTTGTTAAGCTAAGATTAGCCAGCTTTCGTAGAACAAGGTTTGGACTGTGTATTCATTTTTTTCGTTGGTACTTGTTACGCTAAGTATAGCTTGCTTTCGGTGAAAGTTATTGGCAATATTCATTCATTTTTTTCGTTGGTACTTGTTAGATAGGGTTTAGCCAGCTTTGGATGAGATGTGTTTCCATTTTGCACTCAAAGTTTTTGTTGGCTCATGTTATGCTATGTGTACACAATTTTCGATGAGTTTTTTTGTGGATGCAATGTTTTTGTTGGCATTTGTTAGCCGATGTATAGACAGCTTTCGATGAAAACTGTTTGTATTGTGTATTCAATGATTTCCTTGCCACTCGTTATGCTATGATTAGCCAACTTGCGATGAGAAGTGTTTCAATTTTGCACTCAAGTTTTTTGTTGGTTAATGTTAGGCTATGTGTAAACGAATTCCGATGCATTTTTTTTGTGGATGCAATGTTTTCGTTGGCACTTGTTAGCCGATGTATAGCCAGCTTTTGATAAAAACTGTTTGCATTATGTATTCAATGATTTCCTTGCCACTCCTTTTGCTATGATTAGCGAGATTTCGATGAGAAAAGTTTCCATTTTGACTGAAATTTGTTTTGGCTGATGTTAGGTAAAGGACACCCAGCTTCCAAAGAAAACTAATTTTCTTCGTGAATTCATTTTTTTTCGTTGGCACTTGTTTGCCAATCTATAGGCAGCTTTCGATTATGATTGCTTGCATTGTGTACTCAATGTTTTCTTTGGCACTTGTTAAGCTAAGATTAGCCAGCTTACGTAGAACAAGGTTTGGACTGTGTATTCATTGTTTTCGTTGGTACTTGTTACGCTAAGTATAGCTTGCTTTCGGTGAAAATTATTGGCAAAATTCATTCATTTTTTTTCGTTGGTACTTGTTATGTGGGGTATAGCCAGCTTTGTGTGTTCCCATTGTGCATTTAATTTTTTTGTTGACTCAAGTTAGGCTATGTATACCCAGCTTCCGATGGAAAAAATTATTTTTTGTGGATTCATTTTTTTTCCTTGGTACATGTTAGCCGATGTATAGACAGCTTTCGATGAAAAGTGTTTCCATTTTGTATTCAATTTTTTCGTTGGCTCTTGTTAGGCAAGGTATACCAAGCTTCCAATGAAAATTTTTTTTGTGGATTTATAATTTTTCCGTTGCCAATTGTTAGCCAATGTATAGATAGCTTTCGAAGAAAATTGTTTGCATTGTGTGTTCAATGTATTCCTTGGCATTCGTTATGCTATGATTAGCCAGCTTTCGATGAGAAAAGTTTCCATTTTGTATTCAAATATTTTGTTGGCTCATGTTAGGCAATGGATACCCAGCTTCCAATAAATGTTTTTTTTTGTGGATTCACTTTTTTCGTTATCACTTGTTAGCCAAAGAGTAGACAATTTTCGGTTAACATTGTTTGCATTGTGTATTCATTGATTTTCTTGGCACTCGTTATGCTATGATTAGCCAGCTTTCGATGAGAAGTGATTCCATTGTGTAATCAATTTTTTTGTTGACTCATGTTAGGCTGTGTATACCCAGCTTCCAAAGAAAAACTTTTTTTGTGGATCAATTTTTTTCTTTGGCACTTGTTAGCTTATGTATAGACAGCTTTCGATTAATATCGTTTACACTGTGTGTTCAATGATTTTTTTGGCACCCGTTTTGCTATGATTAGCCAAGTTTCGATGAGAAGTGTTTCCATTTTGTACTCAAATTTTTTGTTGGCTCATATTAGGCAATGGATACCCAGCTTCCAAAGAGAAACTTTTTTTGTGGATCAATTTTTTTCTTTGGCACTTGTTAGTCTATGTATAGACAGCTTTCGATTAATATCGTCTACACTGTGTGTTCAATGATTTTCTTGGCACCCGTTTTGCTATGATTAGCCAAGTTTCAATGAGAAGTGTTGCCAATTGGTACTCAAATTTTTTGTTGGCTCATATTAGGCAATGGATACCCAGCTTCCAAAGAAAATTACCTTTTTTGTGGATTCACTTTTTTCGTTGGCACTTGTTAGCCAATTTATAGACAGCTTTCGATTAATATTGTTTGCATTGTGTATTCAATAATTTCCTTGGCACTTGTTAAGCTAAGATTAGCCAGCTTTTGTAGAACAATTTTTGGACTGTGTATTCATTTTTTTCGTTGGCACTTGTTAGCCAATGTATAGACAGCTTTCGATTCATATTGTTTGCATTGTGTATTCAATGTTCTTCTTGGCACTCGTTATGCTTTGATTAGCCAGCTTTCGATGAGAAGTGTTTCCAATTGTTATTCAAATGTTTTGTTGACTCATGTTAGGCTATGTATATCCAGCTTCCAAAGCAAACAATTTTTTTGTGGATTCATTTTTTTTCGTTGGCTCTTGCTAACCAATGTATAGACAGCTTTCGATTAATATTGTTTACATTGTGAATTCAATGTTTTTTTTTGGCACCCGTTATGCTATGATTAGCCAGCTTTCGATGAGAAGTGTTTCCAATTGTTATTCAAATGTTTTGTTGACTCATGTTAGGCTATGTATATCCAGCTTCCAAAGCAATTTAAATTTTTTTGTGGATTCATTTTTTCGTTGGCACTTGTTAGCCAATGTATAGACAGCTTTCGATTAATATTGTTTGCATTGTGTATTCAATGTTCTTCTTGGCACTCGTTATGCTTTGATTAGCCAGCTTTCGATGAGAAGTATTTCCATTTTGTATACAATGTTTTGTTGGCTCCTGTTAGGCAATGGATACTCAGCTTCCAATGAAAATAATTTTTTTTGTCGATTCTTTTTTTCGTTATCACTTGTTAGCCAAAAAACAGACAGCTTTCGGTTTAGATTGTTTGCATTGTGTATTCAATGTTTTCCTTGGCACTCGCTATGCTTTTATTAGCCAGCTTTCGATGAGAGGAGTTTCCATTGTGTATTCAATTTTTTTGTTGACTCATGTTTGGCTATGTATACCCAGCTTCCAAAGCAAATTAAATTTTTTTGTGGATTCATTTTTTCGTTGGCACTTGTTAGCCAATGTATAGACAGCTTTCGATTAGTATTGATTGCATTGTGTATTCAATGTTTTCCTTGGCAATCGTTATGCTATGATTAGCCAGCTTTTGATGAGAAGTATTTCCATTTTGTATTCAATTGATTTATTGGCTCATGTTAGGCAATGGATACTCAGCTTCCAAAGCAAATAATTTTTTCGTGGATTCATTTTTTTCGTTGGCACTTGCTAGCCAATGTATAGACAGCTTTCGATTAATATTGTTTGCATTGTGGATTCAATGTTTTTTTTGGCACTCGTTATGCTATGATTAGCCAGCTTTCGATGAGAAGTGTTTCCAATTGTTATTCAAATGTTTTGTTGGCTCATAATAGGAAATGGATACCCAGCTTTCCAAAGCAAATAATTTTTTCGTGGATTCTATTTTTTCGTTGGCACTTGTTAGCCAAAGAATAGACAGCTTTCGTTTAAGATTGTTTGCATTGTGCTTTCAATGTTTTCCTTGGAACTCGTTATGCTATGATTAGCCAGCTTTTGATGAGAAGTATTTCCATTTTGTATTCAATTGATTTGTTGGCTCATGTTAGGCAATGGATACTCAGCTTCCAAAGCAAATAATTTTTTCGTGGATTCTATTTTTTCGTTGGCACTTGTTAGCCAAAGAATAGACAGCTTTCGGTTAAGATTGTTTGCATTGGGTTTTCAATTTTTTCCTTGGCACTCGCTATGCTATGATTAGCCAGCTTTCGATGAGAAGTGTTTCCATTGCGTATTCAATTGATTTGTTGGCTCATGTTAGGCAATGGATACTCAGCTTCCAAAGCAAATAATTTTTTTGTTGAGTAATTTTTTTCGTTGGCATTTGTTAGCCAAAGAATAGACAGCTTTCGTTTAAGATTGTTTGCATTGTGTTTTCAATGTTTTCCTTGGAACTCGTTATGCTATGATTAGCCAGCTTTTGATGAGAAGTATTTCCATTTTGTCTTCAATTGATTTGTTGGCTCATGTTAGGCAATGGATACTCAGCTTCCAAAGCAAATAATTTTTTCGTGGATTCTATTTTTTCGTTGGCACTTGTTAGCCAAAGAATAGACAGCTTTCGGTTAAGATTGTTTGCATTGGGTTTTCAATTTTTTCCTTGGCACTCGCTATGCTATGATTAGCCAGCTTCCGATGAGAAGTGTTTCCATTGCGTATTCAATTGATTTGTTGGCTCATGTTAGGCAATGGATACTCAGCTTCCAAGGCAAATAAATTTTTTGTGGATTCATTTTTTTTCGTTGGCACTTGCTAGCCAATGATAGACAGCTTTCGATTAATATTGTTTGCATTGTGTATTCAATGTTTTTTTTGGCACTCGTTATGCTATGATTCGCCAACTTTCGATGAGAAGTGTTTCCAATTGTTAATCAAATGTTTTGTTTCCTCATGTTAGGCAACGGATACCCAGCTTCCAATGAAAATTATTTTTTTTGTGGATTCACTTTTTTCGTTGGCACTTGTTAGCCAATGTATAGACAGCTTTCGATTAATATTGTTTGCATTGTGTATTCAATGTTCTTCTTGGCACTCGTTATGCTTTGATTAGCCAGCTTTCGATGAGAAGTATTTCCATTTTGTATACAATGTTTTGTTGGCTCCTGTTAGGCAATGGATACTCAGCTTCCAATGAAAATAATTTTTTTTGTCGATTCTTTTTTTTCGTTATCACTTGTTAGCCAAAAAACAGACAGCTTTCGGTTTAGATTGTTTGCATTGTGTATTCAATGTTTTCCTTGGCACTCGCTATGCTTTTATTAGCCAGCTTTCGATGAGAGGAGTTTCCATTGTGTATTCAATTTTTTTGTTGACTCATGTTTGGCTATGTATACCCAGCTTCCAAAGCAAATTAAATTTTTTTGTGGATTCATTTTTTCGTTGGCACTTGTTAGCCAATGTATAGACAGCTTTCGGTTAGTATTGATTGCATTGTGTATTCAATGTTTTCCTTGGCAATCGTTATGCTATGATTAGCCAGCTTTTGATGAGAAGTATTTCCATTTTGCATTCAATTGATTTGTTGGCTCATGTTAGGCAATGGATACTCAGCTTCCAAAGCAAATAATTTTTTCGTGGATTCATTTTTTTCGTTGGCACTTGCTAGCCAATGTATAGACAGCTTTCGATTAATATTGTTTGCATTGTGGATTCAATGTTTTTTTTTGGCACTCGTTATGCTATGATTAGCCAGCTTTCGATGAGAAGTGTTTCCAATTGTTATTCAAATGTTTTGTTGGCTCATAATAGGAAATGGATACCCAGCTTTCCAAAGCAAATAATTTTTTCGTGGATTCTATTTTTTCGTTGGCACTTGTTAGCCAAAGAATAGACAGCTTTCGTTTAAGATTGTTTGCATTGTGCTTTCAATGTTTTCCTTGGAACTCGTTATGCTATGATTAGCCAGCTTTTGATGAGAAGTATTTCCATTTTGTATTCAATTGATTTGTTGGCTCATGTTAGGCAATGGATACTCAGCTTCCAAAGCAAATAATTTTTTCGTGGATTCTATTTTTTCGTTGGCACTTGTTAGCCAAAGAATAGACAGCTTTCGGTTAAGATTGTTTGCATTGGGTTTTCAATTTTTTCCTTGGCACTCGCTATGCTATGATTAGCCAGCTTCCGATGAGAAGTGTTTCCATTGCGTATTCAATTGATTTGTTGGCTCATGTTAGGCAATGGATACTCAGCTTCCAAAGCAAATAATTTTTTTGTTGAGTAATTTTTTTCGTTGGCATTTGTTAGCCAAAGAATAGACAGCTTTCGTTTAAGATTGTTTGCATTGTGTTTTCAATGTTTTCCTTGGAACTCGTTATGCTATGATTAGCCAGCTTTTGATGAGAAGTATTTCCATTTTGTATTCAATTGATTTGTTGGCTCATGTTAGGCAATGGATACTCAGCTTCCAAAGCAAATAATTTTTTCGTGGATTCTATTTTTTCGTTGGCACTTGTTAGCCAAAGAATAGACAGCTTTCGGTTAAGATTGTTTGCATTGGGTTTTCAATTTTTTCCTTGGCACTCGCTATGCTATGATTAGCCAGCTTCCGATGAGAAGTGTTTCCATTGCGTATTCAATTGATTTGTTGGCTCATGTTAGGCAATGGATACTCAGCTTCCAAAGCAAATAATTTTTTTGTTGAGTAATTTTTTTCGTTGGCATTTGTTAGCCAAAGAATAGACAGCTTTCGTTTAAGATTGTTTGCATTGTGTTTTCAATGTTTTCCTTGGAACTCGTTATGCTATGATTAGCCAGCTTTTGATGAGAAGTATTTCCATTTTGTATTCAATTGATTTGTTGGCTCATGTTAGGCAATGGATACTCAGCTTCCAAAGCAAATAATTTTTTCGTGGATTCTATTTTTTCGTTGGCACTTGTTAGCCAAAGAATAGACAGCTTTCGGTTAAGATTGTTTGCATTGGGTTTTCAATTTTTTCCTTGGCACTCGCTATGCTATGATTAGCCAGCTTCCGATGAGAAGTGTTTCCATTGCGTATTCAATTGATTTGTTGGCTCATGTTAGGCAATGGATACTCAGCTTCCAAAGCAAATAAATTTTTTGTGGATTCATTTTTTTTCGTTGGCACTTGCTAGCCAATGATAGACAGCTTTCGATTAATATTGTTTGCATTGTGTATTCAATGTTTTTTTTGGCACTCGTTATGCTATGATTCGCCAACTTTCGATGAGAAGTGTTTCCAATTGTTAATCAAATGTTTTGTTTCCTCATGTTAGGCAACGGATACCCAGCTTCCAATGAAAATTATTTTTTTTGTGGATTCACTTTTTTCGTTATCACTTGTTAGCCAAAAAATAGACAGTTTTCGGTTAAGATTGTTTCCTTTGTGTATTCAATGTTTTCCTTGGCACTCGTTATGCTATGATTAGCCAAGTTTCGATGAGAAGTGTTTCCATTTTGTATTCAATTTTTTTGTTGGCTCATAATAGGAAATGGATATCCAGCTTCCGAAAAAAAATTTAATTTTTTTTGTGGATTCACTTTTTTCATTGCCAATTGTTAGCCAATGTATAGACAGCTTTCGATTAATGTTGTTTGCATTAGGTATTCAAGGTTTTCCTTGGCACTTGTTAAGCTAAGATTAGGCAGGTTTTGTAGAACAATGTTTGGACTGTGTATTGATTTTTTTCGCGGGCACTTGTTAGCCAATGTATATATAGACAGCTTCCGTTTAATATATTGTTTGCATTGTGTATTCAATATTTTCTTGGCACTCGTTATGCTATGATTAGCCAACTTTCGATGAGAAGTGTTTCCATTTTGTATTCAAATGTTTTGTTGGCTCATGTTAGGCAGTGGATACCCAGCTTCCAAAGAAAATTAACTTTTTTGTGGATTCACTTTTTTTGTTATCACTTGTTAGCCAAAGAATAGACAGCTTTCGTTTAAGATTGTTTGCATTGTGTTTTCAATGTTTTCCTTGGAACTCGCTATGCTATGATTAGCCAGCTTTCGATGAGAAGTGTTTCATTGTGTATTCGATTTTTTTGTTGGCTCATATTAGGCAATGGATACCCAGCTTCCAAAGAAAATTAACTTTTTTTTGTGGATTCAATTTTTTCGTTGGCACCTGTTAGCCAATGTTTAGACAGCTTTCGATGAAAATTGTTTGCATTGTGTATTCAATGTTTTCCTTGGCACTTGTTAAGCTAAGATTAGCCAGCTTTTGTAGAACAATGTTTGGACTGTGTATTCATTTTTTTCGTTGGTACTTGTTACGCTAGGTGTAGCTTGTTTTCGATGAAAATTGTTTGCATTGTGTGTTCAACGTTTTCCTTGGCACTCGTTATGCTATGATTAGCCAGCTTTTGATGAGAAGTGTTTCCATTTTGTACTCAAATTTTTTGTTGGCTCATGTTAGGCAATGAAAACTCAGCTTCCAATGAAAATTATTTTTTTTGTGGA
Source organism: Symsagittifera roscoffensis (assembly GCF_963678635.1). NCBI lineage: Eukaryota > Metazoa > Xenacoelomorpha > Acoela > Convolutidae > Symsagittifera > Symsagittifera roscoffensis. Next base: position 72,544,215 of record NC_087065.1, on the reverse strand, counting down.
TTCATTTTTTTGTTATCACTTGTTAGCCAAAGAATAGACAGCTTCCGATGAAAATTGTTTGCATTGTGTGTTCAACGTTTTCCCTGGCACTCGTTATGCTATGGTTAGCCAGCCTTCGATGAGAAGTGTTTCCATTTTGTATTCAAATGTTTTGTTGGTTCATGTTAGGCAATGGATACCCAGCTTCCAAAGAAAATTAACTTTTGGGGGATTCACTTTTTCGTTGGCACTTGTTAGCCAAAGAATAGACAGCTTTCGGTTAAGCTTGTTTGCATTGCGTATTCAATGTTTTCCCTGGCACTCGTTATGCTATGATTAGCCAGCTTTCGCTTAGAAGTGTTTCCATTTTGTTTTCAAATTTTTTGCTGGCTCATATTAGGCAATGGATACCCAGCTTCCAAAGAAAATTAACTTTTTATTGTGGATTCACTTTTTCGTTGGCACTTGTTAGCCAAAGAATAGACAGCTTTCGGTTAAGCTTGTTTGCATTGCGTATTCAATGTTTTCCTTGGCACTCGCTATGCTATGATTAGCCAAGTTTCGATGAGAAGTGTTTCCATTTTGTATTCAATTTTTTTGTTGGCTCATAATAGGAAATGGATATCCAGCTTCCGAAAAAAAATTTAACTTTTTTGTGGATTCACTTTTTTCATTGCCAATTGTTAGCCAATGTATAGACAGCTTTCGATTAATGTTGTTTGCATTAGGTATTCAAGGTTTTCCTTGGCACTTGTTAAGCTAAGATTAGGCAGGTTTTGTAGAACAATGTTTGGACTGTGTATTGATTTTTTTCGCGGGCACTTGTTAGCCAATGTATATATAGACAGCTTCCGTTTAATATATTGTTTGCATTGTGTATTCAATATTTTCTTGGCACTCGTTATGCTATGATTAGCCAACTTTCGATGAGAAGTGTTTCCATTTTGTATTCAAATGTTTTGTTGGCTCATGTTAGGCAGTGGATACCCAGCTTCCAAAGAAAATTAACTTTTTTGTGGATTCACTTTTTTTGTTATCACTTGTTAGCCAAAGAATAGACAGCTTTCGTTTAAGATTGTTTGCATTGTGTTTTCAATGTTTTCCTTGGAACTCGCTATGCTATGATTAGCCAGCTTTCGATGAGAAGTGTTTCATTGTGTATTCGATTTTTTTGTTGGCTCATATTAGGCAATGGATACCCAGCTTCCGATGAAAATTGTTTGCATTGTGTGTTCAACGTTTTCCTTGGCACTCGTTATGCTATGGTTAGCCAGCCTTCGATGAGAAGTGTTTCCATTTTGTATTCAAATGTTTTGTTGGTTCATGTTAGGCAATGGATACCCAGCTTCCAAAGAAAATTAACTTTTGGGGGATTCACTTTTTCGTTGGCACTTGTTAGCCAAAGAATAGACAGCTTTCGGTTAAGCTTGTTTGCATTGCGTATTCAATGTTTTCCCTGGCACTCGTTATGCTATGATTAGCCAGCTTTCGCTTAGAAGTGTTTCCATTTTGTTTTCAAATTTTTTGCTGGCTCATATTAGGCAATGGATACCCAGCTTCCAAAGAAAATTAACTTTTTATTGTGGATTCACTTTTTCGTTGGCACTTGTTAGCCAAAGAATAGACAGCTTTCGGTTAAGCTTGTTTGCATTGCGTATTCAATGTTTTCCTTGGCACTCGCTATGCTATGATTAGCCAAGTTTCGATGAGAAGTGTTTCCATTTTGTATTCAATTTTTTTGTTGGCTCATAATAGGAAATGGATATCCAGCTTCCGAAGAAAAATTTAACTTTTTTGTGGATTCACTTTTTTCATTGCCAATTGTTAGCCAATGTATAGACAGCTTTCGATTAATGTTGTTTGCATTAGGTATTCAAGGTTTTCCTTGGCACTTGTTAAGCTAAGATTAGGCAGGTTTTGTAGAACAATGTTTGGACTGTGTATTGATTTTTTTCGCGGGCACTTGTTAGCCAATGTATATATAGACAGCTTCCGTTTAATATATTGTTTGCATTGTGTATTCAATATTTTCTTGGCACTCGTTATGCTATGATTAGCCAACTTTCGATGAGAAGTGTTTCCATTTTGTATTCAAATGTTTTGTTGGCTCATGTTAGGCAGTGGATACCCAGCTTCCAAAGAAAATTAACTTTTTTGTGGATTCACTTTTTTTGTTATCACTTGTTAGCCAAAGAATAGACAGCTTTCGTTTAAGATAGTTTGCATTGTGTTTTCAATGTTTTCCTTGGAACTCGCTATGCTATGATTAGCCAGCTTTCGATGAGAAGTGTTTCATTGTGTATTCGATTTTTTTGTTGGCTCATATTAGGCAATGGATACCCAGCTTCCAAAGAAAATTAACTTTTTTTTGTGGATTCAATTTTTTCGTTGGCACCTGTTAGCCAATGTTTAGACAGCTTTCGATGAAAATTGTTTGCATTGTGTATTCAATGTTTTCCTTGGCACTTGTTAAGCTAAGATTAGCCAGTTTTTGTAGAACAATGTTTGGACTGTGTATTCATTTTTTTCGTTGGTACTTGTTACGCTAGGTGTAGCTTGTTTTCGATGAAAATTGTTTGCATTGTGTGTTCAACGTTTTCCTTGGCACTCGTTATGCTATGATTAGCCAGCTTTTGATGAGAAGTGTTTCCATTTTGTACTCAAATTTTTTGTTGGCTCATGTTAGGCAATGAAAACTCAGCTTCCAATGAAAATTATTTTTTTTGTGGATTCATTTTTTTGTTATCACTTGTTAGCCAAAGAATAGACAGCTTCCGATGAAAATTGTTTGCATTGTGTGTTCAACGTTTTCCTTGGCACTCGTTATGCTATGGTTAGCCAGCCTTCGATGAGAAGTGTTTCCATTTTGTATTCAAATGTTTTGTTGGTTCATGTTAGGCAATGGATACCCAGCTTCCAAAGAAAATTAACTTTTGGGGGATTCACTTTTTCGTTGGCACTTGTTAGCCAAAGAATAGACAGCTTTCGGTTAAGCTTGTTTGCATTGCGTATTCAATGTTTTCCTTGGCACTCGCTATGCTATGATTAGCCAGCTTTCGATGAGAAGTGTTTCCATTGTGTATTCAATTTTTTTGTTGGCTCATATTAGGCAATGGATACCCAGCTTCCAAAGCAAATTAATTTTTTTGTGGAAACTTTTTTTTTTGTTATCACTTGTTAGCCAAAGAATAGACAGCTTTCGTTTAAGATTGTTTGCATTGTGTTTTCAATGTTTTCCTTGGAACTCGCTATCCTATGATTAGCCAGCTTTCGATGAGAAGTGTTTCATTGTGTATTCAATTTTTTTGTTGGCTCATATGGATACCCAGGCAATGGATACCCAGCTTCCAAAGAAAATTAACTTTTTTTTGTGGATTCAATTTTTTCGTTGGCACCTGTTAGCCAATGTTTAGACAGCTTTCGATGAAAATTGTTTGCATTGTGTATTCAATGTTTTCCTTGGCACTTGTTAAGCTAAGATTAGCCAGCTTTTGTAGAACAATGTTTGGACTGTGTATTCATTTTTTTCGTTGGTACTTGTTACGCTAAGTGTAGCTTGTTTTCGATGAAAATTGTTTGCATTGTGTGTTCAACGTTTTCCTTGGCACTCGTTATGCGATGATTAGCCAGCTTTTGATGAGAAGTGTTTCCATTTTGTACTCAAATTTTTTGTTGGCTCATGTTAGGCAATGAATACTCAGCTTCCAATGAAAATTTTTTTTTTTGTGGATTCATTTTTTTGTTATCACTTGTTAGCCAAAGAATAGACAGCTTCCGATGAAAATTGTTTGCATTGTGTGTTCAACGTTTTCCTTGGCACTCGTTATGCTATGGTTAGCCAGCCTTCGATGAGAAGTGTTTCCATTTTGTATTCAAATGTTTTGTTGGTTCATGTTAGGCAATGGATACCCAGCTTCCAAAGAAAATTAACTTTTGGGGGATTCACTTTTTCGTTGGCACTTGTTAGCCAAAGAATAGACAGCTTTCGGTTAAGCTTGTTTGCATTGCGTATTCAATGTTTTCCCTGGCACTCGTTATGCTATGATTAGCCAGCTTTCGCTTAGAAGTGTTTCCATTTTGTTTTCAAATTTTTTGTTGGCTCATATTAGGCAATGGATACCCAGCTTCCAAAGAAAATTAACTTTTTATTGTGGATTCACTTTTTCGTTGGCACTTGTTAGCCAAAGAATAGACTGCTTTTGGTTAAGCTTTTTTGCATTGCGTATTCAATGTTTTCCTTGGCACTCGCTATGCTATGATTAGCCAGCTTTCGATGAGAAGTGTTTCCATTGTGTATTCAATTTTTTTGTTGGCTCATATTAGGCAATGGATACCCAGCTTGCAAAGAAAATTACCTTTTTTTGTGGATTAACTTTTTTCGTTGGCACTTGTTAGCCAAAGAATAGACAGCTTTCGATGAAAATTGTTTGCATTGTGTGTTCAACGTTTTCCTTGGCACTCGTTATGCTATGGTTAGCCAGCCTTCGATGAGAAGTGTTTCCATTTTGTATTCAAATGTTTCGTTGGCACCTGTTAGCCAATGTTTAGACAGCTTTCGATGAAAATTGTTTGCATTGTGTATTCAATGTTTTCCTTGGCACTTGTTAAGCTAAGATTAGCCAGCTTTTGTAGAACAATGTTTGGACTGTGTATTCATTTTTTTCGTTGGTACTTGTTACGCTAAGTGTAGCTTGTTTTCGATGAAAATTGTTTGCATTGTGTGTTCAACGTTTTCCTTGGCACTCGTTATGCTATGATTAGCCAGCTTTTGATGAGAAGTGTTTCCATTTTGTACTCAAATTTTTTGTTGGCTCATGTTAGGCAATGAATACTCAGCTTCCAATGAATTTTTTTTTTTTTGTGGATTCATTTTTTTGTTATCACTTGTTAGCCAAAGAATAGACAGCTTCCGATGAAAATTGTTTGCATTGTGTGTTCAACGTTTTCCTTGGCACTCGTTATGCTATGGTTAGCCAGCCTTCGATGAGAAGTGTTTCCATTTTGTATTCAAATGTTTTGTTGGTTCATGTTAGGCAATGGATACCCAGCTTCCAAAGAAAATTAACTTTTGGGGGATTCACTTTTTCGTTGGCACTTGTTAGCCAAAGAATAGACAGCTTTCGGTTAAGCTTGTTTGCATTGCGTATTCAATGTTTTCCCTGGCACTCGTTATGCTATGATTAGCCAGCTTTCGCTTAGAAGTGTTTGCATTTTGTTTTCAAATTTTTTGTTGGCTCATATTAGGCAATGGATACCCAGCTTCCAAAGAAAATTAACTTTTTATTGTGGATTCACTTTTTCGTTGGCACTTGTTAGCCAAAGAATAGACTGCTTTTGGTTAAGCTTTTTTGCATTGCGTATTCAATGTTTTCCTTGGCACTCGCTATGCTATGATTAGCCAGCTTTCGATGAGAAGTGTTTCCATTGTGTATTCAATTTTTTTGTTGGCTCATATTAGGCAATGGATACCCAGCTTGCAAAGAAAATTACTTTTTTTTGTGGATTAATTTTTTTCGTTGGCACTTGTTAGCCAAAGAATAGACAGCTTTCGATGAAAATTGTTTGCATTGTGTGTTCAACGTTTTCCTTGGCACTCGTTATGCTATGGTTAGCCAGCCTTCGATGAGAAGTGTTTCCATTTTGTATTCAAATGTTTCGTTGGCACCTGTTAGCCAATGTTTAGACAGCTTTCGATGAAAATTGTTTGCATTGTGTATTCAATGTTTTCCTTGGCACTTGTTAAGCTAAGATTAGCCAGCTTTTGTAGAACAATGTTTGGACTGTGTATTCATTTTTTTCGTTGGTACTTGTTACGCTAAGTGTAGCTTGTTTTCGATGAAAATTGTTTGCATTGTGTGTTCAACGTTTTCCTTGGCACTCGTTATGCTATGATTAGCCAGCTTTTGATGAGAAGTGTTTCCATTTTGTACTCAAATTTTTTGTTGGCTCATGTTAGGCAATGAATACTCAGCTTCCAATGAAAATTATTTTTTTTGTGGATTCAATTTTTTGTTATCACTTGTTAGCCAAAGAATAGACAGCTTTCGGTTAAGCTTGTTTGCATTGCGTATTCAATGTTTTCCCTGGCACTCGTTATGCTATGATTAGCCAGCTTTCGCTTAGAAGTGTTTCCATTTTGTTTTCAAATTTTTTGTTGGCTCATATTAGGCAATGGATACCCAGCTTCCAAAGAAAATTAACTTTTTATTGTGGATTCACTTTTTCGTTGGCACTTGTTAACCAAAGAATAGACAGCTTTCGGTTAAGCTTGTTTGCATTGCGTATTCAATGTTTTCCTTGGCACTCGCTATGCTATGATTAGCCAGCTTTCGATGAGAAGTGTTTCCATTGTGTATTCAATTTTTTTGTTGGCTCATATTAGGCAATGGATACCCAGCTTGCAAAGAAAATTACCTTTTTTTGTGGATTAACTTTTTTCGTTGGCACTTGTTAGCCAAAGAATAGACAGCTTTCGATGAAAATTGTTTGCATTGTGTGTTCAACGTTTTCCTTGGCACTCGTTATGCTATGGTTAGCCAGCCTTCGATGAGAAGTGTTTCCATTTTGTATTCAAATGTTTTGTTGGCTCATGTTAGGCAATGGATACCCAGCTTCCAAAGAAAATTAACTTTTTTTGTGGATTCACTTTTTCGTTGGCACTTGTTAGCCAAAGAATAGACAGCTTTCGGTTAAGCTTGTTTGCATTGCGTATTCAATGTTTTCCTTGGCACTCGCTATGCTATGATTAGCCAGCTTTCGATGAGAAGAGTTTCCATTGTGTATTCAATTTTTTTGTTGGCTCATATTAGGCAATGGATATCCAGCTTCCAAAGAAAATTACCTTTTTTTGTGGATTAACTTTTTTCGTTGGCACTTGTTAGCCAAAGAATAGACAGCTTTCGATGAAAATTGTTTGCATTGTGTGTTCAACGTTTTCCTTGTCACTCGTTATGCTATGGTTAGCCAGCCTTGGATGAGAAGTATTTCCATTTTGTATTCAAACGTATTGTTGGCTCATGTTAGGCAAGGCATACCCAGCTTCCAAAGAAAATTAACTTTTTTTTGGATTCACTTTTTCGTTGGCACTTGTTAGCCAAAGAATAGACAGCTTTCGGTTAAGCTTGTTTGCATTGCGTATTCAATGTTTTCCATGGCACTCGTTATGCTATGATAAGCCAGCTTTCGCTTAGAAGTGTTTCCATTTCGTTTTCAAATTTTTTGTTGGCTCATATTAGGCAATGGATACCCAGCTTCCAAAGAAAATTAATATTTTTTTGTGGATTCAATTTTTTCGTTGGCACTTGTTAGCCAAAGAATAGACAGCTTTCGGTTAGGATTGTTTGCATTGTGTATTCAATGTTTTCCTTGGCACTCGTTATGCTATGATTAGCCAGCTTTCGATGAGAAGTGTTTCCATTTTATATTCAAATTTTTCGTTGGCTCTTGTTAGGTGATGTATACCAAGCTTCCAATGAAAATTCTTTTTTTTGTGGATATATACTTTTTTCGTTGGTACCTGATAGCCAATGTTTAGACAGCTTTCGATGAAAATTGTTTGCAATGTGTATTCAATGTTTTCCTTGGCACTTGTTAAGCTAAGATTAGCCAGCTTTTGTAGAACAATGTTTGGACTGTGTATTCATTTTTTTCGTTGGTACTTGTTACGCTAAGTGTAGCTTGCTTTCGATGAAAATTATTGGCACTATTTTTTCATTTTTTCGTTGTTACTTGTTATGTAGGGTATAGCCAACTTTGGATGAGATGTGTTTTCATTGTGTATTCAGTTTTTCGTTCGCTCATGTTAGGCTATGTGTACCCAACTTCCGATGAAGTTTTTTTTGTAGATGCACTGTTTTCGTTGACACTTGTTAGCCGATGTATAGACAGCTTTCGATTAATGTTCTTTGCAATGTATATTCAATGATTTTATTGACACTTGTTATGCTATCATTAGCCAGCTTTCGATGAAAAGTGTTTCCATTTTGTATTCAAATTTTTCGTTGACTCTTTTTAGGCAATGCATACCAAGCTTCCAATGAGAATTATTTTTTTTGTGGATTCATTTTTTTGTTATCATTTGTTAGCCAAAGAATAGACAGCTTTCGATGAAAATTGTTTGCATTGTGTGTTCAACGTTTTCCTTGGCACTCGTTATGCTATGGTTAGCCAGCCTTCGATGAGAAGTGTTTCCATTGTGTATTCAAATTTTTTGTTGGCTCATGTTAGGCAATGGATACTCAGCTTCCAATGAAAATTATTTTTTTTGTGGATTCAATTTTTTGTTATCACTTGTTAGCCAAAGAATAGACAGCTTTCGATGAAAATTGTTTGCATTGTGTGTTCAACGTTTTCCTTGGCACTCGTTATGCTATGGTTAGCCAGCCTTCGATGAGAAGTGTTTCCATTTTGTATTCAAATTTTTTGTTGGTTCATGTTCGGCAATGGATACCCAGCTTCCAAAGAAAATTAACTTTTTGTGGGTTCACTTTTTCGTTGGCACTTGTTAGCCAAAGAATAGACAGCTTTCGGTTAAGCTTGTTTGCATTGCGTATTCAATGTTTTCCCTGGCACTCGTTATGCTATGATTAGCCAGCTTTCGCTTAGAAGTGTTTCCATTTTGTTTTCAAATTTTTTGTTGGCTCATTTTAGGCAATGGATACCCAGCTTCCAAAGAAAATTAACTTTTTATTGTGGATTCACTTTTTCGTTGGCACTTGTTAGCCAAAGAATAGACAGCTCTCGGTTAAGCTTGTTTGCATTGCGTATTCAATGTTTTCCTTGACACTCGCTATGCTATGATTAGCCAGCTTTCGATGAGAAGTGTTTCCATTGTGTATTCAATTTTTTTGTTGGCTCATATTAGGCAATGGATACCCAGCTTCCAAAGAAAATTACTTTTTTTTGTGGATTAACTTTTTTCGTTGGCACTTGTTAGCCAAAGAATAGACAGCTTTCGATGAAAATTGTTTGCATTGTGTGTTCAACGTTTTCCTTGGCACTCGTTATGCTATGGTTAGCCAGCCTTCGATGAGAAGTGTTTCCATTTTGTATTCAAATGTTTTGTTGGCTCATGTTAGGCAATGGATACCCAGCTTCCAAAGAAAATTAACTTTTTTTTGTGGATTCACTTTTTCGTTGGCACTTGTTAGCCAAAGAATAGACAGCTTTCGGTTAAGCTTGTTTGCATTGCGTATTCAATGTTTTCCTTGGCACTCGCTATGCTATGATTAGCCAGCTTTCGATGAGAAGAGTTTCCATTGTGTATTCAATTTTTTTTTGTTGGCTCATATTAGGCAATGGATATCCAGCTTCCAAAGAAAATTACCTTTTTTTGTGGATTAACTTTTTCGTTGGCACTTGTTAGCCAAAGAATAGACAGCTTTCGATGAAAATTGTTTGCATTGTGTGTTCAACGTTTTCCTTGTCACTCGTTATGCTAGGGTTAGCCAGCCTTCAATGAGAAGTGTTTCCATTTTGTATTCAAACGTATTGTTGGCTCATGTTAGGCAAGGCATACCCAGCTTCCAAAGAAAATTAACTTTTTTGTGGATTCACTTTTTCGTTGGCACTTGTTAGCCAAAGAATAGACAGCTTTCGGTTAAGCTTGTTTGCATTGCGTATTCAATGTTTTCCTTGGCACTCGTTATGCTATGATTAGCCAGCTTTTGATGAAAAGTGTTTCCGTTTTGTACTCAAATTTTTTGTTGGCTCATATTAGGCAATGGATACCCAGCTTCCAAAGAAAATTAATTTTTTTTTGTGGATTCAATTTTTTCGTTGGCACTTGTTAGCCAAAGAATAGACAGCTTTCGGTTAGGATTGTTTGCATTGTGTATTCAATGTTTTCCTTGGCACTCGTTATGCTATGATTAGCCAGCTTTCGATGAGAAGTGTTTCCATTTAATATTCAAATTTTTCGTTGGCTCTTGTTAGGTAATGTATACCAAGCTTCCAATGAAAAATCTTTTTTTTGTGGATATATACTTTTTTCGTTTGTACCTGATAGCCATTGTTTAGACAGCTTTCGATGAAAATTGTTTGCATTTTGTGTTCAACGTTTTCCTTGGCATTCGTTATGCTATGATTAGCCAGCTTTTGATGAAAAGTGTTTCCGTTTTGTACTCAAATTTTCTGTTGGCTCATGTTAGGCAATGGATACTCAGCTTCCAATGAAAATTATTTTCTTTGTGGTTTCACTTTTTTTGTTATCACTTGTTAGCCAAAGAATAGACAGCTTTCGTTTAAGATTGTTTGCATTGTGTATTCAATGTTTTCCTTGGCATCGTTATGCTATGATTAGCCAGCTTTCGATGAGAAGTGTTTCCATTTTATATTCAAATTTTTCGTTGGCTCTTGTTAGGTAATGTATGCCAAGCTTCTAGTGAAAATTCTTTTTTTTTAGGATATATACTTTTTTCGTTGGTACCTGATAGCCAATGTTTAGACAGCTTTCGATGAAAATTGTTTGCATTGTGTGTTCAACGTTTTCCTTGGCACTCGTTATGCTATGATTAGCCAGCTTTTGATGAAAAGTGTTTCCGTTTTGTACTCAAATTTTTTGTTGGCCCATGTTAGGCAATGGATGCCCAGCTTCCAAAGAAAATTACCTTTTTTTGTGGATTTACTTTTTTTGTTGGCACTTGTTAGCCAAAGAATAGACAGCTTTCGGTTAGGATTGTTTGCATTGTGTATTCAATGTTTTCCTTGGCACTCGTTATGCTATGATTAGCCAGCTTTCGATGAGAAGTGTTTACATTTTATATTCAAATTTTTCGTTGGCTCTTGTTAGGTAATGTATACCAAGCTTCCAATGAAAAATCTTTTTTTTGTGGATATATACTTTTTTCGTTGGTACCTGATAGCCATTGTTTAGACAGCTTTCGATGAAAATTGTTTGCATTTTGTGTTCAACGTTTTCCTTGGCATTCGTTATGCTATGATTAGCCAGCTTTTGATGAAAAGTGTTTCCGTTTTGTACTCAAATTTTTTGTTGGCTCATGTTAGGCAATGGATACTCAGCTTCCAATGAAAATTATTTTCTTTGTGGATTCACTTTTTTTGTTATCACTTGTTAGCCAAAGAATAGACAGCTTTCGTTTAAGATTGTTTGCATTGTGTATTCAATGTTTTCCTTGGCACTCGTTATGGTATGATTAGCCAGCTTTCGATGAGAAGTGTTTCCATTTTATATTCAAATTTTTCGTTGGCTCTTGTTAGGTAATGTATACCAAGCTTCCAATGAAAATTCTTTTTTTTTAGGATATATACTTTTTTCGTTGGTACCTGATAGCCAATGTTTAGACAGCTTTCGATGAAAATTGTTTGCATTGTGTGTTCAACGATTTCCTTGGCACTCGTTATGCTATGATTAGCCAGCTTTTGATGAAAAGTGTTTCCGTTTTGTACTCAAATTTTTTGTTGGCTCATATTAGGCAATGGATACCCAGCTTCCAAAGAAAATTAATTTTTTTTTGTGGATTCAATTTTTTCGTTGGCACTTGTTAGCCAAAGAATAGACAGCTTTCGGTTAGGATTGTTTGCATTGTGTGTTCAATGTTTTCCTTGGCACTCGTTATGCTATGATTAGCCAGCTTTCGATGAGAAGTGTTTCCATTTTATATTCAAATTTTTCGTTGGCTCTTGTTAGGTAATGTATACCAAGCTTCCAATGAAAAATCTTTTTTTTGTGGATATATACTTTTTTCGTTGGTACCTGATAGCCATTGTTTAGACAGCTTTCGATGAAAATTGTTTGCATTTTGTGTTCAACGTTTTCCTTGGCATTCGTTATGCTATGATTAGCCAGCTTTTGATGAAAAGTGTTTCCGTTTTGTACTCAAATTTTTTGTTGGCTCATGTTAGGCAATGGATACTCAGCTTCCAATGAAAATTATTTTCTTTGTGGATTCACTTTTTTTGTTATCACTTGTTAGCCAAAGAATAGACAGCTTTCGCTTAAGATTGTTTGCATTGTGTATTCAATGTTTTCCTTGGCACTCGTTATGCTATGATTAGCCAGCTTTCGATGAGAAGTGTTTCCATTTTATATTCAAATTTTTCGTTGGCTCTTGTTAGGTAATGTATACCAAGCTTCCAATGAAAATTCTTTTTTTTTAGGATATATACTTTTTTCGTTGGTACCTGATAGCCAATGTTTAGACAGCTTTCGATGAAAATTGTTTGCATTGTGTGTTCAACGTTTTCCTTGGCACTCGTTATGCTATGATTAGCCAGCTTTTGATGAAAAGTGCTTCCGTTTTGTACTCAAATTTTTTGTTGGCTCATGTTAGGCAATGGATGCCCAGCTTCCAAAGAAAATTACCTTTTTTTGTGGATTTACTTTTTTTGTTGGCACTTGTTAGCCAATGTATAGACAGCTTTCGATTTAATTTGTTTGCATTGTGTATTCAATGTTTTCCTTGGCACTTGTTAAGCTAAGATTAGCCAGCTTTTGTAGAACAATGTTTGGACTTGTATTCATTTTTTTCGTTGGTACTTTGTTACGCTAAGTGTAGCTTGCTTTCGATGAAATTTATTGGCACAATTTTTTCATTTTTTCGTTTTTACTTGTTATGTAGGGTATAGCCAACTTTGGATGAGATGTGTTTTCATTGTGTATTCAATTTTTCCGTTGATTCAAGTTAGGCTATGTATACCCAGCTTCCAATGAAAAAAAAATTTTTTTTTTTGTGGATTCATTTTTTTGTTGGCATTTGTTAGCCAATGTATAGACAGCTTTCGATTAATTTTGTTTTCAATGTATATTCAATGATTTTATTGATACTTCTTATGCTATCATTAGCCAGCTTTTGATGAGAAGTTTTTACATTGTGTATTCAATTTTTCCGTTGGCTCATGTTAAGCTGTGTGTACCCAACTTCCGATGAAGTTTTATTTGTGGATGCACTGTTTTCGTCGACACTTGTTAGCCGATGTATAGACAGCTTTCGATTAATTTTGTTTGCAATGTATATTCAATGATTTTATTGACACTTGTTATGCTATCATTAGTCAGCTTTCGATGAAAAGTGTTTCCATTTTGTATTCAAATTTTTCGTTGACTCTTTTTAGGCAATGCATACCAAGCTTCCAATGAGAATTATTTTTTTTTTGGATATATATTTTTTTTCGTTGCACTTGTCAGCCAATGTTTAGACAGCTTTTTATGAAAAGTGTTTCCATTGTGTATTCAATGTTCTCCTTGGCACTCGTTATGCTATGATTAGCCAGCTTTCGATGAGAAGTGTTTCCATTTTGTACTCAAAAATTGTGTTGGCTCATGTTAGGCAATGGATACCCTGCTTTCAAAGAGAAAAATGATTTTTTTTGTTGATTCATTTTTTCGTTGGCACTTGTTAGCCAATGTATAGACAGTTTTCGATTAATACTGATTGCATTGTAAATTTAAGGTTTTTCTTGGCAATAGTTATGCTATGATTAGCGAGCTTTCGATGAGAAGTATTTCCACTATCTAATCAAAGTTTTCGTTGGCTCTTGTTAGCCAATGGATACTCAGCTTCCAATGAAAATTGTTTTTTTTTTGTGGATTCGCTTTTTTCGTTATCAGTTGTTAGCCAAAGAATAGACATCTTTCGGTTAAGATTTTTTGCATTGTGTTTTCAATGTTTTCCTTGGCACTCGCTATGCTATGATTAGCCAGTTTTCGATGAGACGTGTTTCCCTTGGGTATTCAATTTTTTGTTGACTTATGTTAGGCTATGTATACCCAGCTTCTAAAGCAAATTAATTTTTTTTGTGGTTTCATTTTTTCGTTTGCTTTTGTTAGCCAATGTAAAGACAGCTTTCGATTAATATTGATTGCATTGTGTATTCAATGTTTTCCCTGTCAATCGTTATGCTATGATTAGCCAGCTTTCGATGAGAAGTGTTTCCACTTTGTAATCAAAATTTTCGTTGCCTCCTGTTTGGCAATGGATACTCAGCTTCCAATGAAAATTATTTTTTTTTGTGGATTCGCTTTTTTCGTTATCACTTGTGAGCCAAAGAATAGACAGCTTTCGTTTAATATTGTTTGCATTGTGTTTTCAATGTTTTCCTTTGCACTCGCTATGCTTTGATTAGCCAGCTTTCGATGAGAAGTGTTTCCCTTGGGTAATCAATTTTTTTGTTGACTCATGTTAGACTATGTATACCCAGTTTCCAAAGCAAATTAATTTTTTTTGTGGATGCATTTTTTCGTTGGCACTTGTTAGCCAATGTAAAGACAGCTTTTGATAAATATTGATTGCATTGTGTATTCAATGTTTTCCTTGGCAATCTTTATGCTATGATTAGCAAGCTTTCGATGAGAAGTGTTTCCATTTTATATTCAAATTTTTCGTTGGCTCTTGTTAGGTAATGTATACCAAGCTTCTAGTGAAAATTCTTTTTTTTTTAGGATATATACTTTTTTCGTTGGCTCTTGATAGGCAATGGATACTCAGCTTCCAATGAAAATTGTTTTTTTTGTGGATTCACTTTTTTCTTTATCACTTATTAGCCAAAGAATATACAGCTTTCGGTTAAATTGTTTGCATAATGTTTTCAATATTTTCCTTTGCACTCGTTATGCTATGATTAGCCAGCTTTCGATGAGAAGTGTTTCCATTTTGTACTCAAAAGTTTTGTTGGCTCATGTTATTCAATGGAAACCCAGCTTTCAAAGAAAATTGATTTTTTTGTGGATTCATTTTTTCGTTGGCACCTGTTAGCCAATGTTTACATAGCTTTCGATGAAAATTGTTTGCATTGTGTATTCAATGTTTTCCTTGGCACTTGTTAAGCTAAGATTAGCCAGCTTTTGTAGAACAATGTTTGGACTGTGTATTCATTATTTTCGTTGGTACTTGTTACGCTAATCGTAGCTTGCTTTCGATGAAAACTATTGGCACTATTTTTTCACTTTTTCATTGTTACTTGTTATGTAGGGTATAGCCAACTTTGGATGACATGTGTTTTCATTGTGTATTCAGTTTTTTTGTTGATTCAAGTTAGGCTATGTATACCCAGCTTCCAAAGAAAAAAAAATTATTTTTTGTGGATTCATTTTTTTCGTTGGCATTTGTTAGCCGATGTATAGACAGCTTTCGATTAATTTTGTTTTCAATGTATATTCAATGATTTTATTGACACTTCTTACGCTATCATTAGCCAGCTTTCGGTGAGAAGTATTTCCATTGTGTATTCAATTTTTCCGTTGGCTCATGTTAGGCTATGTGTACCCAACTTCCGATGAAGTTTTTTTTGTGGATGCACTGTTTTCGTTGACACTTGTTAGCCGATGTATAGACAGCTTTCGATTAATTTTGTTTGCAATGTATATTCAATGATTTTATTGACACTTGTTATGCTATCATTAGCCAGCTTTCGATGAAAAGTGTTTCCATTTTGTATTCAAATTTTTCGTTGACTCTTTTTAGGCAATGCATACCAAGCTTCCAATGAGAATTATTTTTTTGTGGATATATATTTTTTTCGTTGGCACTTGTCAGCCAATGTTTAGACAGCTTTCGATGAAAAATGTTTGCATTGTGTGTTCAACGTTTTCCTTGGCACTCGTTATGCTATGACTAGCCAGCTTTTGATGAGAAGTGTTTACATTTTATACTCAATTTTTTTGTTGGCTAATATTAGGCAATGAATACTCAGCTTCCAATGAAAATTATTTTTTTTGTGGATTCACTTTTTTTGTTATCACTTGTTAGCCAAAGAATAGACAGCTTTCGATGAAAATTGTTTGCATTGTGTGTTCAACGTTTTCCTTGGCACTCGTTATGCTATGGTTAGCCAGCCTCCGATGAGAAGTGTTTCCATTTTGTATTCAATTGTTTTGTTGGCTCATGTTAAATCCAAAGCTTCCAAAGAAAATTAACTTTTTTTGTGGATTCACTTTTTCGTTGGCACTTGTTAGCCAAAGAATAGACAGCTTTCGGTTAAGCTTGTTTGCATTGCGTATTCAATGGTTTCCTTGGCACTCCTTATGCTATGATTAGCCAGCTTTCGCTTAGAAGTGTTTCCATTTTGTTTTCAAATTTTTTGTTGGCTCATATTAGGCAATGGATACCCAGCTTCCAAAGAAATTTAAATTTTTTTGTGGATTCAATTTTTTCGTTGGCACTTGTTAGCCAAAGAATAGACAGCTTTCGATGACAATTGTTTGCATTGTGTGTTCAACGTTTTCCTTGTTACTCGTTATGCTATGGTTAGCCAACTTCCAAAGAAAGTTAACTTTTTTTTGTGGATTCACTTTTTCGTTGGCACTTGTTAGCCAAAGAATAGACAGCTTTCGGTTAAGCTTGTTTGCATTGCGTATTCAATGTTTTCCTTGGCACTCGTTATGCTATGATTAGCCAGCTTTCGCTTAGAAGTGTTTCCATTTTGCTTTCAAATTTTTTGTTGGCTCATATTAGGCAATCGATACCCAGCTTCCAAAGAAATTTAAAGTTTTTTTGTGTATTCAATGTTTTCCTTGGCACTCGTTATGCTATGATTAGCCAGCTTTCGATGAGAAATGTTTCCATTTTGTATTCAAATTTTTCGCTGGCTCTTGTTAGGTAATGTATACCAAGCTTCCAATGAAAATTCTTTTTTTTGTGGATATATACTTTTTTCGTTGGTACCTGATAGCCAATGTTTAGAAAGCTTTCGATGAAAATTGTTTGCATTGTGTGTTCAACGTTTTCCTTGGCACTCGTTATGCTATGATTAGCCAGCTTTTGATGAAAAGTGTTTCCGTTTTGTACTCAAATTTTTTGTTGGCTCATGTTAGGCAATGGATACTCAGCTTCCAATGAAAATTTTTTTTTTTGTGGATTCACTTTTTTGTTATCACTTGTTAGCCAAAGAAAAGACAGCTTTCGTTTAAGATTGTTTGCATTGTGTATTCAATGTTTTCCTTGGCACTTGTTAAGCTAAGATTAGCCAGCTTTTGTAGAACAATGTTTGGACTGTGTATTAATTTTTTTCGTTGGTACTTTGTTACGCTAAGTGTAGCTTGCTTTCGATGAAAATTATTGGCACAATTTTTTTTTCATTTTTTCGTTGTTACTTGTTATGTAGTGTATAGCCAACTTTGGATGAGATGTGTTTTCATTGTGTATTCAAATTTTTCGCTGGCTCTTGTTAGGTAATGTATACCAAGCTTCCAATGAAAATTCTTTTTTTTGTGGATATATACTTTTTTCGTTGGTACCTGATAGCCAATGTTTAGAAAGCTTTCGATGAAAATTGTTTGCATTGTGTATTCAATGTTTTCCTTGGCACTCGCTATGCTATGATTAGCCAGCTTCCGATGAGAAGTGTTTGCATTGTGTATTCAATTTTTTTTGTTGGCTCATATTAGGCAATGGATACCCAGCTTCCAAAGAAAATTACCTTTTTTTGTGGATTTACTTTTTTTGTTGGCACTTGTTAGCCAATGTATAGACAGCTTTCGATTAAATTTGTTTGCATTGTGTATTCAATGTTTTCCTTGGCACTTTTTAAGCTAAGATTAGCCAGCTTTTGTAGAACAATGTTTGGACTGTGTATTCATTTTTTTCAATGGTACTTTGTTACGCTAAGTGTAGCTTGCTTTCGATGAAAATTATTGGCACAATTTTTTTTTCATTTTTTCGTTGTTACTTGTTATGTAGTGTATAGCCAACTTTGAATGAGATGTGTTTTCATTGTGTATTCAATTTTTTCGTTGATTCAAGTTAGGCTATGTATACCCAGCTTCCAATGAAAAAATAATTAATTTTTGTGGATTCATTTTTTTGTTGGCATTTGTTAGCCGATCTATAGACAGCTTTCGATTAATTTTGTTTTCAATGTATACTCAATGATTTTATTGATACTTCTTATGCTATCATTAGCCAGTTTTTGATGAGAAGTATTTATATTGTGTATTCAATTTTTCCGTTGGCTCATGTTAGGCTGTGTGTACCCAACTTCCGATGAAGTTTTTTTTGTGGATATATATTTTTTTCATTGGCACTTGTCAGCCAATGTTTAGACAGCTTTCTATGAAAAGTGTTTGCATTGTGTATTCAATGTTCTCCTTGGCACTCGTTATGCTATGATTAGCCAGCTTTCGATGAGAAGTATTTCCACTATGTAATCAAAATTTTCGTTGGCTCTTGTTAGGCAATGGATACTCAGCTTCCAATGAAAATTTTTTTTTTGTGGATTCGGTTTTTTCGTTATCAGTTGTTAGCCAAAGAATAGACATCTTTCGGTTAAGATTTTTTGCATTGTGTTTTCAATGTTTTCCGTGGCACTCGCTATGCTATGATTAGCCAGTTTTCGATGAGAAGTGTTTCCCTTGGGTATTCAATTTTTTTGTTGACTCATGTTAGGCTATGTATACCCAGTTTCCAAAGCAAATTAATTTTTTTTGTGGATTCATTTTTTCGTTGGCACTTGTTAGCCAATGTAAAGACAGCTTTCGATTAATATTGATTGCATTGTTTATTCAATGTTTTCCTTGGCAATCTTTATGCTATGATTAGCCAGCTTTCGATGAGAAGTGTTTCCACTTTGTAATCAAAAATTTCGTTGGCTCTTGATAGGCATTGGATACTCAGCTTCCAATGAAAATTATTTTTTTTGGTGGATTCACTTTTTTCGTTATCACTTGTTAGCCAAAGAATATACAGCTTTCGGTTAAAATTGTTTGCATAGTGTTTTCAATATTTTCCTTTGCGCTCGTTATGCTATGATTAGCCAGCTTTCGATGAGAAGTGTTTCCATTTTGTACTCAAAAGTTTTGTTGGCACATGTTATTCAATGGATACCCAGCTTTCAAAGAAAATTGATTTTTTTTTGTGGATTCATTTTTTCGTTGGCACTTGTTAGCCAATGTATATACAGCTTTCGATTAATATTGATTGCATTGTGAATTCAATGTTTTCCTTGGCAATCGTTATAATATGGTTAGCCAGCTTTCGATGAGAAGTGTTTCCACTTTGTAATCAAAATTTTCGTTGGCTCTTCTCAGGCAATGTATACCCAGCTTCCAAAGAAAATTAACTTTTTTTTGTGGAGTCATTTTTTTCTTTGGCATTTGTTAGCCATTGTATAGACAGCTTTCGGTTAATATTGATTGCATTGTGTATTCAATGTTTTCCTTGGCAATCGTTATGCTATGATTAGCCAGCTTTCGATGAGAAGTGTTTCCATTTTATATTCAAATTTTTCGTTGGCTCTTGTTAGGCAATGTATACCAAGCTTCCAAAGAAAATTCTTTTTTTTTGTGGATTCACTTTTTTTCGTTATCCCTTGTAAGCCAAAGAAAAGACAGCTTTCGGTTAAGCTTGTTTGCATTGTGTATTCAATGCTTTTTTTGGCACTCGTTATGATATGGTTAGCCAGCTTTCGATGAGAAGTGTTTCCATTTTGTATTCAAATGTTTTGTTGGATCAAGTTAGGCAATGGACTTTCAGCTTCCAATGAATTTTTTTTTTGTGGATTCACTTTTTTTCGTTATCACTTGTAAGCCAAAGAATACACAGCTTTCGGTTAAGATTGTTTGCATTGTGTTTTCAATGTTTTCCTTGGCACTCGCTATGCTATGATTAGCCAGCTTTCGATGAGAAGTGTTTCCCTTGGGTATTCAATTTTTTTGTTGATTCATGTTAGGCTATGTATACCCAGTTTCCAAAGCAAATTAATTTTTCTTGTGGATGCATTTTTTCGTTGGCACTTGTTAGCCAATGTAAAGACAGCTTTCGATTAATATTGATTGCATTGTGTATTCAATGTTTTCCTTGGCAATATTTATGCTATGATTAGCCAGCTTTCGATGAGAAGTGTTTCCACTTTGTAATCAAAAATTTCGTTGGCTCTCGATAGGCAATGGATACTCAGCTTCCAATGAAAATTATTTTTTTTTGTGGATTCACTTTTTTCGTTATCACTTGTTAGCCAAAGAATATACAGCTTTCGGTTAAAATTGTTTGCATAGTGTTTTCAATATTTTCCTTTGCACTCGTTATGCTATGATTAGCCAGCTTTCGATGAGAAGTGTTTCCATTTTGTACTCAAAAGTTTTGTTGGCTCATGTTATTCAATGGATACCCAGCTTTCAAAGAAAATTGATTTTTTTTGTGGATTCATTTTTTCGTTGGCACTTGTTAGCCAATGTATGTACAGCTTTCGATTAATATTGATTGCATTGTGTATTCAATGTTTTCCTTGGCAATCGTTATGTTATGGTTAACCAGCTTTCGATGGGAAGTGTTTCCACTTTGTAATCAAAATTTTCGTTGGCTCTTTTTAGGCAATGTATACCCAGCTTCCAAAGAAAATTAACTTTTTTTGTGGAGTCATTTTTTTCGTTGGCATTTGTTAGCCAATGTATAGACAGCTTTCGGTTAATATTGATTGCATTGTGTATTCAATGTTTTCCTTGGCAATCGTTATGCTATGATTAGCCAGCTTTCGCTGAGAAGTGTTTCCATTTTATATTCAATTTTTTCGTTGGCTCTTGTTAGGCAATGTATACCAAGCTTCCAATGAAAATTCTTTTTTTTGTGGATTCACTTTTTTTCGTTATCACTTGTAAGCCAAAGAAAAGACAGCTTTCGGTTAAGAATGTTTGCATTGTGTATTCAATGCTTTTCTTGGCACTCGTTATGATATGGTTAGCCAGCTTTCGATGAGAAGTGTTTCCATTTTGTATTCAAATGTTTTGTTGGATCAAGTTAGGCAATGGACACTCAGCTTCCAATGAATTTATTTATTTTTGTGGATTCACTTTTTTTCGTTATCACTTGTAAGCCAAAGAATAGACAGCTTTCGGTTAAGATTGTTTGCATTGTGTTTTCAATGTTTTCCTTGGCACTCGCTATGCTATGATTAGCCAGCTTTCGATGAGAAGTGTTTCCCTTGGGTACTCAATATTTTTGTTGACTCATGTTGGGCTATGTATACCCAGTTTCAAAAGCAAATTATTTTTTTTTGTGGATTCATTTTTTCGTTGGCAATTGTTAGCCAATGTAAAGATAGCTTTCGAATAATATTGATTGCATTGTGTATTCAATGTTTTCCTTGGCAATCGTTATGCTATGATTAGCCAGCTTTCGATGAGAAGTGTTTCCATTTTATAATCAAATTTTTCGTTGGCTCTTGTTAGGCATTGTATACCAAGCTTCCAATGAAAATCCTTTTTTTTTGTGGATTCATATTTTTTTCGTTGGCACTTGTTAGCCAATGTAAAGACAGCTTTCGATTAATATTGATTGCATTGTGTATTCAATGTTTTCCCTGGCAATCGTTATGCTATGATTAGCCAGCTTTCGATGAGAAGTGTTTCCACTTTAAAATCAAAAATTTCGTTGGCTCCTGATAGGCAATGGATACTCAGCTTCCAATGAAAATTATTTTTTTGTGGATTCACTTTTTCGTTATCACTTGTTAGCCAAAGAATATACAGCTTTCGGTTAAGATTGATTGCATTGTGTTTTCAATGTTTTCCTTGGCACTCGCTATGCTTTGATTAGCCAGCTTTCGATGAGAAGTGTTTCCCTTGGGTATTCAATTTTTTTGTTGACTCATGTTAGGCTATGTATACCCAGTTTCCAAAGCAAATTAATTTTTTTTGTGGATTCATTTTTTCGTTGGCACTTGTTAGCCAATGTAAAGACAGTTTTCGATTAATATTGATTGCATTGTGTATTCAATGTTTTCCTTGGCAATCTTTATGCTATGATTAGCCAGCTTTCGATGAGAAGTGTTTCCACTTTGCAATCAAAAATTTCGTTGGCTCTTGATAGGCAATGGATACTCAGCTTCCAATGAAAATTATTTTTTTTGTGGATTCACTTTTTTCGTTATCACTTGTTAGCCAAAGAATATACAGCTTTCGGTTAAGATTGTTTGCATTGTGTTTTCAATATTTTCCTTTGCACTCGTTATGCTAAGATTAGCCAGCTTTCGATGAGAAGTGTTTCCATTTTGTACTCAAAAATTTCGTTGGCTTTTGATAGGCAATGGATACTCAGCTTCCAATGAAAATTGATTTTTTTGTGGATTCTTTTTTTCGTTGGCACTTGTTAGCCAATGTAAATACAGCTTTCGATTAATATTGATTGCATTGTGTATTCAATGTTTTCCTTGGCAATCGTTATGTTATGGTCAGCCAGCTTTCGATGAGAAGTGTTTCCACTTTGTAATCAAAATTTTCGTTGGCTCGTCTTAGGCAATGGATACCCAGCTTCCAGAGAAAATTAACATTTTTTTGTGGATTCATTTTTTTCGTTGGCATTTGTTAGCCAATGTATAGACAGCTTTCGGTTAATATTGATTGCATTGTGTATTCGATGTTTTCCTTCGCAATCGTTATGCTATGATTAGCCAGCTTTCGATGAGAAGTGTTTCCATTTTATATTCAAATTTTTCGTTGGCTCTTGTTAGGCAATGTATACCAAGCTTCCAATGAAATTTTTTTTTTGTGGATACATATTTTTTTTGTTGGCACTTGTTAGTCAATGTATAGACAGCTTTCGATTAATTTTGTTTGCATTGTGTATTCAATGCTTTTCTTGGCACTTGTTATGATATGATTAGCCAGCTTTCGATGAGAAGTGTTTCCATTTTGTATTCAAATGAGAAGTGTTTCCACTTTGTAATCAAAAATTTCGTTGGCTCTCGATAGGCAATGGATACTCAGCTTCCAATGAAAATTATTTTTTTTTTTGTGGATTCACTTTTTTCGTTATCACTTGTTAGCCAAAGAATATACAGCTTTCGGTTAAAATTGTTTGCATAGTGTTTTCAATATTTTCCTTTGCACTCGTTATGCTATGATTAGCCAGCTTTCGATGAGAAATGTTTCCATTTTGTACTCAAAAGTTTTGTTGGCTCATGTTATTCAATGGATACCCAGCTTTCAAAGAAAATTGATTTTTTTTGTGGATTCATTTTTTCGTTGGCACTTGTTAGCCAATGTATGTACAGCTTTCGATTAATATTGATTGCATTGTGTATTCAATGTTTTCCTTGGCAATCGTTATGTTATGGTTAGCCAGCTTTCGATGGGAAGTGTTTCCACTTTGTAATCAAAATTTTCGTTGGCTCTTTTTAGGCAATGTATACCCAGCTTCCAAAGAAAATTAACTTTTTTTGTGGAGTCATTTTTTTCGTTGGCATTTGTTAGCCAATGTATAGACAGCTTTCGGTTAATATTGATTGCATTGTGTATTCAATGTTTTCCTTGGCAATCGTTATGCTATGATTAGCCAGCTTTCGCTGAGAAGTGTTTCCATTTTATATTCAAATTTTTCGTTGGCTCTTGTTAGGCAATGTATACCAAGCTTCCAATGAAAATTCTTTTTTTTTGTGGATTCACTTTTTTTCGTTATCACTTGTAAGCCAAAGAAAAGACAGCTTTCGGTTAAGATTGTTTGCATTGTGTATTCAATGCTTTTCTTGGCACTCGTTATGATATGGTTAGCCAGCTTTCAATGAGAAGTGTTTCCATTTTGTATTCAAATGTTTTGTTGGATCAAGTTAGGCAATGGACACTCAGCTTCCAATGAATTTATTTATTTTTGTGGATTCACTTTTTTTCGTTATCACTTGTAAGCCAAAGAATAGACAGCTTTCGGTTAAGATTGTTTGCATTGTGTTTTCAATGTTTTCCTTGGCACTCGCTATGCTATGATTAGCCAGCTTTCGATGAGAAGTGTTTCCCTTGGGTACTCAATATTTTTGTTGACTCATGTTGGGCTATGTATACCCAGTTTCAAAAGCAAATTATTTTTTTTTGTGGATTCATTTTTTCGTTGGCAATTGTTAGCCAATGTAAAGATAGCTTTCGAATAATATTGATTGCATTGTGTATTCAATGTTTTCCTTGGCAATCGTTATGCTATGATTAGCCAGCTTTCGATGAGAAGTGTTTCCATTTTATAATCAAATTTTTCGTTGGCTCTTGTTAGGCATTGTATACCAAGCTTCCAATGAAAATCCTTTTTTTTGTGGATTCATATTTTTTTCGTTGGCACTTGTTAGCCAATGTAAAGACAGCTTTCGATTAATATTGATTGCATTGTGTATTCAATGTTTTCCCTGGCAATCGTTATGCTATGATTAGCCAGCTTTCGATGAGAAGTGTTTCCACTTTAAAATCAAAAATTTCGTTGGCTCCTGATAGGCAATGGATACTCAGCTTCCAATGAAAATTATTTTTTTGTGGATTCACTTTTTCGTTATCACTTGTTAGCCAAAGAATATACAGCTTTCGGTTAAGATTGATTGCATTGTGTTTTCAATGTTTTCCTTGGCACTCGCTATGCTTTGATTAGCCAGCTTTCGATGAGAAGTGTTTCCCTTGGGTATTCAATTTTTTTGTTGACTCATGTTAGGCTATGTATACCCAGTTTCCAAAGCAAATTAATTTTTTTTGTGGATTCATTTTTTCGTTGGCACTTGTTAGCCAATGTAAAGACAGTTTTCGATTAATATTGATTGCATTGTGTATTCAATGTTTTCCTTGGCAATCTTTATGCTATGATTAGCCAGCTTTCGATGAGAAGTGTTTCCACTTTGCAATCAAAAATTTCGTTGGCTCTTGATAGGCAATGGATACTCAGCTTCCAATGAAAATTATTTTTTTTGTGGATTCACTTTTTTCGTTATCACTTGTTAGCCAAAGAATATACAGCTTTCGGTTAAGATTGTTTGCATTGTGTTTTCAATATTTTCCTTTGCACTCGTTATGCTAAGATTAGCCAGCTTTCGATGAGAAGTGTTTCCATTTTGTACTCAAAAATTTCGTTGGCTTTTGATAGGCAATGGATACTCAGCTTCCAATGAAAATTGATTTTTTTGTGGATTCTTTTTTTCGTTGGCACTTGTTAGCCAATGTAAATACAGCTTTCGATTAATATTGATTGCATTGTGTATTCAATGTTTTCCTTGGCAATCGTTATGTTATGGTCAGCCAGCTTTCGATGAGAACTGTTTCCACTTTGTAATCAAAATTTTCGTTGGCTCGTCTTAGGCAATGGATACCCAGCTTCCAGAGAAAATTAACATTTTTTTGTGGATTCATTTTTTTCGTTGGCATTTGTTAGCCAATGTATAGACAGCTTTCGGTTAATATTGATTGCATTGTGTATTCGATGTTTTCCTTCGCAATCGTTATGCTATGATTAGCCAGCTTTCGATGAGAAGTGTTTCCATTTTATATTCAAATTTTTCGTTGGCTCTTGTTAGGCAATGTATACCAAGCTTCCAATGAAATTTTTTTTTTGTGGATACATATTTTTTTTGTTGGCACTTGTTAGTCAATGTATAGACAGCTTTCGATTAATTTTGTTTGCATTGTGTATTCAATGCTTTTCTTGGCACTTGTTATGATATGATTAGCCAGCTTTCGATGAGAAGTGTTTCCATTTTGTATTCAAATGTTTTGTTGGATCAAGTTAGGCAATGGATGCTCAGCTTCCAATGAATTTTTTTTTTTGTGGATTCACTTTTTTTTCGTTATCACTTGTTATCCAAAGAATAGACAGCTTTCGTTTAAGATTGTTTGCATTGAGTATTCAATTTTTTCCTTGGCACTCGCTATGCTATGATTAGCCAGCTTTCGATGAGAAGTGTTTCCAATGTGTATTCAATTTTGTTATTGACTCATGTTAGGCTATGTATACCCAGCTTCCAAAGCAAATTATTTTTTTTTGTGGATTCAATTTTTTCGTTGGCACTTGTTAGCCAATGTATATACAGCTTTCGATTAATATTGATTGCATTGTGTATTCAAAGTTTTCCTTGGCAATCGTTATTTTATGGTCAGCCAACTTTCGATGAGAAGTGTTTCCACTTTGTAATCAAAATTTTCGTTGGCTCGTCTTCGGCAATGGATACCCAGCTTCCAGAGAAAATTAACTTTTTTTGTGGATTCATTTTTTTCGTTGTCATTTGTTAGCCAATGTATAGACAGCTTTCGGTTAATATTGATTGCATTGTGTATTCGATGTTTTCCTTGGCAATCGTTATGCTATGATTAGCCAGCTTTCGTTGAGAAGTGTTTCCATTTTATATTCAAATTTTTCGTTGGCTCTTGCTAGGCAATGTATACCAAACTTCCAATGAAATTTCTTTTTTTTTGTGGATACATATTTTTTTGTTGGCACTTGTTAGCCAATGTATGGACAGCTTTCGATTAATTTTGTTTGCATTGTGTATTCAATGCTTTTCTTGGCACTTGTTATGATATGATTAGCCAGCTTTCGATGAGAAGTGTTTCCATTTTGTATTCAAATATTCTGTTGGATCAAGTTAGGCAATGGATACTCAGCTTCCAATGAATTTTTTTTTTTTGTGGATTCACTTTTTTTTTCGTTATCACTTGTTAGCCAAAGAATAGACATCTTTCGTTTAAGATTGTTTGCATTGAGTATTCAATGTTTTCCTTGGCACTCGCTATGCTATGATTAGCCAGCTTTCGATGAGAAGTGTTTCCAATGCGTATTCAATTTTGTTATTGACTCATGTTAGGCTATGTATACCCAGCTTCCAAAGCAAATTATTTTTTTTTGTGGATTCAATTTTTTCGTTGGCACTTTTTAGCCATTGTATATACAGCTTTTGATTAATATTGATTGCATTGTGTATTCAATGTTTTCCTGGGCAATCGTTATGTTATGGTCAGCCAGCTTTCGATGAGAAGTGTTTCCATTTTGTACTCAAAAATTTCGTTGGCTCTTGATAGGCAATGGATACTCAGCTTCCAATGAAAATTGATTTTTTTTGTGGATTCTTTTTTTCGTTGGCACTTGTTAGCCAATGTATATACAGCTTTCGATTAATATTGATTGCATTGTGTATTCAATGTTTTCCTTGGCAATCGTTATGTTATGGTCAGCCAGCTTTCGCTGAGAAGTGTTTCCACTTTGTAATCAAAGTTTTCGTTGGCTCGTCTTAGGCAATGGATACCCAGCTTCCAGAGAAAATTAAAATTTTTTTGTGGACTCATTTTTTTCGTTGGCATTTGTTAGCCAATGTATAGACAGCTTTCGGTTAATATTGATTGCATTGTGTATTCGATGTTTTCCTTCGCAATCGTTATGCTATGATTAGCCAGCTTTCGATGAGAAGTGTTTCCATTTTATATTCAAATTTTTCGTTGGCTCTTGTTAGGCAATGTATACCAAGCTTCCAATGAAATTTCTTTTTTTTGTGGATACATATTTTTTTTGTTGGCACTTGTTAGCCAATGTATAGACAGCTTTCGATTAATTTTGTTTGCATTGTGTATTCAATGCTTTTCTTGGCACTTGTTATGATATGATTAGCCAGCTTTCGATGAGAAGTGTTTCCATTTTGTATTCAAATGTTTTGTTGGATCAAGTTAGGCAATGGATGCTCATCTTCCAATGAATTTATGTTTTTTGTGGATTCACTTTTTTTTCGTTATCACTTGTTAGCCAAAGAATAGACAGCTTTCGTTTAAGATTGTTTGCATTGAGTATTCAATGTTTTCCTTGGCACTCGCTATGCTATGATTAGCCAGCTTTCGATGAGAAGTGTTTCCAATGTGTATTCAATTTTGTTATTGACTCATGTTAGGCTATGTATACCCAGCTTCCAAAGCAAATTATTTTTTTTTGTGGATTCAATTTTTTCGTTGGCACTTGTTAGCCAATGTATATACAGCTTTCGATTAATGTTGATTGCATTGTGTATTCAATGTTTTCCTTGGCAATCGTTATGTTATGGTCAGCCAGCTTTCGATGAGAAGTGTTTCCACTTTGTAATCAAAATTTTCGTTGGCTCGTCTTAGGCAATGGATACCCAGCTTCCAGAGAAAATTAACTTTTTTGTGGATTCATTTTTTTCGTTGTCATTTGTTAGCCAATGTATAGACAGCTTTCGGTTAATATTGATTGCATTGTGTATTCGATGTTTTCCTTGGCAATCGTTATGCTATGATTAGCCAGCTTTCGATGAGAAGTGTTTCCATTTTATATTCAAATTTTTCCTTGGCTCTTGTTAGGCAATGTATACCAAACTTCCAATGAAATTTCTTTTTTTTTGTGGATACATATTTTTTTCTTGGCACTTGTTAGCCAATGTATAGACAGTTTTCGATTAATTTTGTTTGCATTGTGTATTCAATGCTTTTCTTGGCACTTGTTATGATATGATTAGCCAGCTTTCGATGAGAAGTGTTTCCACTTTGTAATCAAAATTTTCGTTGGCTCGTCTTAGGCAATAGATACCCAGCTTCCAGATAAAATTAACTTTTTTGTGGATTCATTTTTTTCGTTGGCATTTGTTAGCCAATGTATAGACAGCTTTCGGTTAATATTGATTGCATTGTGTATTCAATGCTTTTCTTGGCACTTGTTATGATATGATTAGCCAGCTTTCGATGAGAAGTGCTTCCATTTTACAGTCAATTTTGTTATTGACTCATGTTAGGCAATGTATACCCAGCTTCCAAAGCAAATTATTTTTTTTTGTGGATTCAATTTTTTCGTTGGCACTGGTTAGCCAATGTATATACAGCTTTCGATTAATATTGATTGCATTGTGTATTCAATGTTTTCCTTGGCAATCGTTATGTTATGGTCAGCCAGCTTTGGATGAGAAGTGTTTCCACTTTGTAATCAAAATTTTCGTTGGCTCGTCTTAGGCAATGGATACCCAGCTTCCAGATAAAATTAACTTTTTTGTGGATTCATTTTTTTCGTTGGCATTTGTTAGCCAATGTATAGACAGCTTTCGGTTAATATTGATTGCATTGTGTATTCAATGCTTTTCTTGGCACTTGTTATGATATGATTAGCCAGCTTTCGATGAGAAGTGTTTCCATTTTACAGTCAATTTTGTTATTGACTCATGTTAGGCAATGTATACCCAGCTTCCAAAGCAAATTATTTTTTTTTGTGGATTCAAATTTTTCGTTGGCTCTTGTTAGGCAATGTATACCAAACTTCCAATGAAATTTCTTTTTTTTTTGTGGATACATATTTTTTTCTTGGCACTTGTTAGCCAATGTATAGACAGTTTTCGATTAATTTTGTTTGCATTGTGTATTCAATGCTTTTCTTGGCACTTGTTATGATATGATTAGCCAGCTTTCGATGAGAAGTGTTTCCACTTTGTAATCAAAATTTTCGTTGGCTCGTCTTAGGCAATGGATACCCAGCTTCCAGATAAAATAAACTTTTTTGTGGATTCATTTTTTCGTTGGCATTTGTTAGCCAATGTATAGACAGCTTTCGGTTAATATTGATTGCATTGTGTATTCAATGCTTTTCTTGGCACTTGTTATGATATGATTAGCCAGCTTTCGATGAGAAGTGTTTCCATTTTGTATTCAAATGTTTTGTTGGATCAAGTTAGGCAATGGATACTCCAATGAATTTCCAATGAATTTATTTTTTTTGTGGATTCTTTTTTTTTTCGTTATCACTTGTTAGCCAAAGAATAGACAGCTTTCGTTTAACTTCCAATGAATTTATTTTTTTTGTGGATTCTTTTTTTTTTCGTTATCACTTGTTAGCCAAAGAATAGACAGCTTTCGTTTAAGATTGTTTGCATTGAGTATTCAATGTTTTCCTTGGCACTCGCTATGCTATGATTAGCCAGCGTTCGATGAGAAGTGTTTCCAATGTGTATTCAATTTTGTTATTGACTCATGTTAGGCTATGTATACCCAGCTTCCAAAGCAAATTTTTTTTTGTGGATTCAATTTTTTCGTTGGCACTTGTTAGCCAATGTATAGATAGCTTTCGATTAATATTGTTTGCATTGTGTATTCAATGTGTTTCTTGGCACTCGTTATGCTATGATTAGCCAGCTTTCGATGAGAAGTATTTACATTTTCTACTCAAATTTTTTGTTGGCTCATATTAGGCAATGGATACCCAGCTTCCAAAGAAAATTACCTTTTTTTCTGGATTCACTTTTTTCGTTGGCACTTGTTAGCCAATGTATAGACAGCTTTTGCTTAATATTGCTTGCATTGTGTATTCAATGTTTCCCTTGGCACTTGTTAAGCTAAGATTAGCCAGCTTTTGTAGAACAATGTTTGGACTGTGTATTCATTTTTTTCGTTGGTACTTGTTACGCTAAGTGTAGCTTGCTGTCGATGAAAATTATTGGCACTATTTTTTCATTTTTTCGTTGTTACTTGCTTTGTAGGGTATCGCCAACTTTGGATGAGATGTGTTTCTATTTTGTTTCCAAATTTTTCGTTGACTTTTTTTAGGCATTGCATACCAAGCTTCCAATTTAAAATTATTGTTGGCTCATGTTAGGCAATGGATACCCAGCTTTCAAAGAAAATTGATTTTTTTTGTGGATTCATTTTTTCGTTGGCACTTGTTAGCCAATAAATAGACAGCTTTCGATTAGTATTGATTGCATTGTGTATTCAATGTTTTCCTTGGCAATCGTTATGCTATGATTAGCCAGCTTTCGATGAGAAGTGTTTCCACTTTGTAATCAAAACTTTCGTTGGCTCTTGTTAGGCAATGGATACTCAGCTTCCAAAGAAATTTTTTTTTTGTGTATTCACTTTTTCGTTATCACTTGTTAGCCAAAGAATAGACAGCTCTCGGTTAAGATTATTTGCATTGTCTTTTCAATGTTTTCCTTGGCTATCGCTATGCTATGATTAGCCAGCTTTCGATTAAAATCGTTTCCATTGTGTATTCAATTTTTTGTTGACTCATGTTAGACTATGTATACCCAGCTTCTAAAGCAATTTAATTTTTTTTTGTGGATTCATTTTTTCGTTGGCACTTGTTAGCAAATGTATAGACAGCTTTCGATTAATATTGTTTGCATTATGTATTCAATGTTTTCCTTGGCACTTGTTAAGCTAAAATTCCAATGAAATTTATTCTTTTTTTGGATATATATTTTTTTTCGTTGGCACTTGTTATGCTCTGCTTAGCCAGCTTTCAATGAGAAGTGCTTTCATTTTGTACTCAAAAATTTTGTTGGCTCTTGTTAGGCAATGGATACTCAGCTTCCAATGAAAATTATTTTTTTGTGGATTCACTTTTTTCGTTGGCACTTGTTAGCCAATGTATAGATAGCTTTTGATTAACATTGCTTGCATTGTGTATTCAATGTTTTCCTTGGCACTTGTTAAGCTAAGATTAGCCAGCTTTTGTAGAACAATGTTTGGACTGTGTATTCATTTTTTTTCGTTGGTACTTGTTACGCTAATTGTAGCTTGCTTTCGATGAAAACTATTGGCACTATTTTTTTATTTTTTCGTTGTTACTTGCTTTGTAGGGTATAGCCAACTTTGGATGAGATGTGTTTCCATTTTGTATTCAAATTTTTCGTTGACTCTTTTTAAGCATTGCATACCAAGCTTCCAATGAAAAACTATTGTTGGCTCATGTTAGGCAATGGATACCCAGCTTTCAAAGAAAATTGATTTTTTTTGTGGATTCACTTTTTTGTTATCACTTGTTAGTCAAAGAATAGATAGCTTTCGGTTAAGATTGTTTGCATTGTGTTTTCAATGTTTTCATTGGCAATCGCTAGGCTATGATTAGCCAGCTTTCGATGAAAAGTGTTTCCATTGTGTATTCAATTTTTTTGTTGACTCATGTTAGACTATGTATACCCAGCTTCTAAAGCAAATTAATTTTTTTTTGTGGATTCATTTTTTCGTTGGCACTTGTTAGCAAATGTATAGACAGCTTTCGATTAATATTGTTTGAATTATGTATTCAATGTTTTCCTTGGCACTTGTTAAGCTAAGATTCCAATGAAATTTATGATTTTTTTGGATATATTTTTTTTCGTTGGCACTTGTTATGCTATGCTTAGCCAGCTTTCAATGAGAAGTGTTTCCAATTTGTACTCAAAAATTTCGTTGGCTCTTGTTAGGCAATGTATACCAAGCTTCCAATGAAAATTCGTTTTTTTGTGGATTCATTTTTTTGTTGGCACTTGTTAGCAAATGTATAGACAGCTTTCGATTAATATTGTTTGCATTATGTTTTCAATGTTTTCCTTGGCACTTGTTAAGCTAAGTTTCCAATAAAATTTATTATTCTTTTGGATATATATTTTTTTCGATAGCACTTGTTAGCCAATGTTTAGACAGCTTCCGATGAAAATTGATTGCATTGTGTATTCAAAGTTTTCCTTGGCACTCGCTATGCTATGATTAGCCAGCTTTCGATGAGAAGTGTTCCCATTGTGTATTCAATTTTTTTGTTGACTCATGTTAGACTATGTATATCCAGCTTCCAAAGCAAATTAATTTTTTTTGTGGATTCATTTTTTTCGTTGGCACTTGTTAGCCAATGTATAGACAGCTTTCCATTAATATTGTTTGCATTGTGTATTCAATGTTTTCCTTGGCACTTGTTAAGCTAAGATTAGCCAGCTTTTGTAGAACAATGTTTGGACTGTATATTCGTTTTTTTCATTGGTATTAAGTATAGCTTGCTTTCGATGAAAAACATTACGCTAAGTGTAGCTTGCTTTCGATGAAAACTATTGGCACTATTTTTTCATTTTTTCGTTGTTACTTGCTTTGTAGGGTATAGCCAACTTTGGATGAGATGTGTTTCCATTTTGTATTCAAATTTTTCGTTGACTCTTTTCAGGCATTGCATACCAAGCTTCCAATGAAAAATTATTGTTGGCTCATGTTAGGCAATGGATACCCAGCTTTCAAAGAAAATTGATTTTTTTTTGTGGATTCACTTTTTTGTTATCACTTGTTAGTCAAAGAATAGACAGCTTTCGGTTAAGATTGTTTGCATTGTGTTTTCAATGTTTTCATTGGCAATCGCTAGGCTATGATTAGCCAGCTTTCGATGAAAAGTGTTTCCATTGTGTATTCAATTTTTTTGTTGACTCATGTTAGACTATGTATACCCAGCTTCTAAAGCAAATTAATTTTTTTTTGTGGATTCATTTTTTCGTTGGCACTTGTTAGCAATTGTATAGACAGCTTTCGATTAATATTGTTTGAATTATGTATTCAATGTTTTCCTTGGCACTTGTTAAGCTAAGATTCCAATGAAATTTATTATTTTTTTGGATATATTTTTTTTTCGTTGGCACTTGTTATGCTATGCTTAGCCAGCTTTCAATGAGAAGTGTTTCCATTTTGTACTCAAAAATTTCGTTGGCTCTTGTTAGGCAATGTATACCAAGCTTCCAATGAAAATTCGTTTTTCTGTGGATTCATTTTTTCGTTGGCACTTGTTAGCAAATGTATAGACAGCTTTCGATTAATATTGTTTGCATTATGTTTTCAATGCTTTCCTTGGCACTTGTTAAGCTAAGTTTCCAATAAAATTTATTATTCTTTTGGATATTTTTTTTTTCGATAGCACTTGTTAGCCAATGTTTAGACAGCTTTCGATGAAAATTGATTGCATTGTGTATTCAAAGTTTTCCTTGGCACTCGCTATGCTATGATTAGCCAGCTTTCGATGAGAAGTGTTCCCATTGTGTATTCAATTTTTTTGTTGACTCATGTTAGACTATGTATATCCAGCTTCCAAAGCAAATTAATTTTTTTTGTGGATTCATTTTTTTCGTTGGCACTTGTTAGCCAATGTATAGACAGCTTTCGATTAATATTGTTTGCATTGTGTATTCAATGTTTTCCTTGGCACTTGTTAAGCTAAGATTAGCCAGCTTTTGTAGAACAATGTTTGGACTGTATATTCGTTTTTTTCATTGGTATTAAGTATAGCTTGCTTTCGATGAAAAACATTGGCACTTATTAGGCAATCTATACCAAGCTTCCAATGAATTTTTTTTTTGTGGATAGATATTTTTTTCGTTGGCACTTGTTAGCCAATGTTTAGACAGCTTTCGATGAAAATTGTTTGCATTGTGTATTCAATGTTTTACTTGGCACTCGCTATGCTATGATTAGCCAGCTTTCGATTAGAAGTGTTTCCATTTTACAGTCAATTTTTTTGTTGGCTCATATTAGGCAATGGATACCCAGCTTCCAAAGAAAATTACCTTTTTTGTGGATTCACTTTTTTTTGTTGGCACTTGTTAGCCAATGTATAGACAGCTTTCGATTAATATTGTTTGCATTGTGAATTCAATGTTTTCCTTGGCACTTGTTAAGCTAAGATTAGCCAGCTTTTGTGAAACAATGTTTGGACTGTGTATTCATTTTTCTCGTTGTAGCTTGCTTTCGATGAAAATTATTGGCACTATTTTTTCATTTTTTCGTTGTTAATTGTTATGTAGGGTATAGTCAACTTTGGATGAGATGAGTTTTCATTGTGTATTCAATTTTTTTGTTGGCTCATCTTAGGCAATGGATACCCAGCTTCCAAAGAAAGTTGATTTTTCTTGTGGATTCATTTTTCCGTTAGCACTTTTTAGCCAATGTATAGACAGTTTTCGATAAATATTGATTGCATTGTGTATTCAATGTTTTCCTTGGCAACCGTTATGCTATAAGTAGCCAGCTTTTGATGAGAAATGTTTCCATATGGTATTCAAATATTTCGTTGGCTCTTGTTAGGCAGTGTACACCAAGCTTCCAGGGACAGTTAATTTTTTTTGTGGATTCATTTTTTTAGTTGGCACTTGTTAGCCAATGTATAGACAGCTTTCGATTAATTTTGTTTGCATTGAGTATTCATTGCTTTTTGTGGCACTCGTCTTGCTATGATTAGACAACTTTTGATGAGAAGTGTTTCCATTTTGTACTCAAAAAATTGTTGGCTCATGTTAGGCAATGGATACCCAGCTTTCAAAAAAAATTGATTTTTTTTGTGGTTTAATTTTTTTCGTTGGCACTTGTTAGCGAATCAATAGACAAATTTCGATTATTAATGTTTGCATTGTGTATTCAATGTTTTTCTTGGCACTCGTTATGCTATGATCAGCCAGCTTTCGATAAGAAGTGTTTTCATTTTGTATTCAAAAATTTTGTTGGCTCATGTTAGGCAATGGATACTCAGCTTCCAAAGAATTTTTTTTTTTTGTGGAATCACTTTTTTCGTTACCACTTGTTAGCTAAAGAATAGACAGCTTTCGGCTAAGACTGTTTGCATTGTGTGTTCAATGTTTTCCTTGGCACTCGCTATGCTATGATTAGCCAGCTTTCGATGAGAAATGTTTCCATTTTGTACTCAAAAATTTTGTTGGCTCATATTAGGCAATGGATACCCAGCTTTCGAAGAAAATTGATTTTTTTTGTGGATTCATTTTTTCGTTGGCACTTGTTAGCCAATGTATAGACAGCTTTCGACTAATATTGATTGCATTGTGTATTCAATGTTTTCCTTGGCAATCGTTATGTTATGATTAGCCAGCTTTCGATGAGAAGTGTTTCCACTTTGAAATCAAAATTTTCGTTGGCTCTTGTTAGGCAATGGATACTCAGCTTCCAATGAAAATTACTTCTTTTTGTGGATTCACTTTTTTCGTTATCACTTGTTAGCCAAAGAATAGACAGCTTTCGGTTAAGATTGTTTGCATTGTTTTTTCAATGTTTTCCTTGGCACTCGCTATGCTATGATTAACCAGCTTTCGATGAGAAGTGTTTCCATTGTGTAATCAATTTTTTTTGTTGACCCATGTTAGGCTATGTATACATAGCTTCCGAAGCAAATTAATTTTTTTTGGTAATTTCATTTTTTTTGTTGGCACTTGTTAGCCAATGTATAGACACCTTTCTATTAATATTGTTTGCAATATGTATTCAATGTTTTCCTTGGCACTTGTTAAGCTAAGATTCCAATGAAATTTATTATTTTTTTGTAAATATTTTTTTTTCGTTGGCACTTGTTAGCCAATGTTTAGACAGCTTTCGATGAAAAATGTTTGCATTGTGTATTCAATGTTTTCCTTCGCACTCGCTATGCTATGATTAGCCAGCTTTCGATGAGAAGTGTTTCCATTGTGTATTCAATTTTTTTGTTGACTCATGTTAGACTATGTATACCCAGTTTCCAAAGCAAGTTAATTTTTTTTGTGGATTCATTTTTTCGTTGGCAATTGTTAGCCAAAGAATAGACAGCTTTCGGTAAAGAATGTTTGCATTGTTTTTTTAATGTTTTCCTTGGCACTCGCTATGCTATGATTAACCAGCTTTCGATGAGAAGTGTTTCCATTGTGTATTCAATTTTTTTGTTGACTCATGTTAGGCTATGTATACCCAGTTTCCAAAGCAAGTTAATTTTTTTTGTGGATTCGTTTTTTCGTTGGCACTTGTTAGCCAAAGAATAGACAGCTTTCGGTTAAGATTGTTTGCATTGTTTTTTCAATGTTTTCCTTGGCACTCGCTATGCTATGATTAACCAGCTTTCGATGAGAAGTGTTTCCATTGTGTATTCAATGTTTTCCTTCGCACTCGCTATGCTATGATTAGCCAGCTTTCGATGAGAAGTGTTTCCATTGTGTATTCAATTTTTTTGTTGACTCATGTTAGGCTATGTATAACCAGTTTCCGAAGCAAGTTAATTTTTTTCGTGGATTCATTTTTTCGTTGGCACTTGTTAGCCAATGTATAGAAAGCTTTTGATGAAAATTGTTTGCATTGTGTGTTCAATGTTTTCCTTGGCACTCGTTATGCTATGATTAGCCAGCTTTTGATGAGAAGTTTTTCCATTTTCTACTCAAAAATTTTGTTGGCTCATGTTAGGCAATGGATACCCAGCTTTCAAAGAAAATTGATTTTTTTTTGTGGATTCATTTTTTCGTTATCACTTGTTAGCTAAAAAACAGACAGCTTTCGGTTAACATTGTTTGCATTGTGTTTTCAATGGTTTCCTTGGCACTCGCTATGCTATGATTAGCCAGCTTTCGTTGAGAAGTGTTTCCATTGTGTATTCAAATTTTTTGTTGGCTCTTGTTAGGCAATGGATACTCAGCTTCCAATGAAAATTAATTTTTTTTTGTGGATTCATTTTTTTCGTTATCACTTGTTAGCCAAAGAATAGACAGCTTTCGGTTAAGATTGTTTGCATTGTGTTTTCAATGTTTTCTTTGGCAATCGCTATGCTATGATTAGCCAGCTTTCGATGAGAAGTGTTTCCATTGTGTATTCAGTTTTTTTGTTGACTCAAGTTAGGCTATGTATACCCAGCTTCCAAAGCAAATTAAATTTTTTTGTGGATTCATTTTTTCGTTGGTACTTGTTAGCCAATGTATAGACAGCTTTCGATGAAAATTGATTGCATTGCGTATTCAATGTTCTCCTTGGCACTCGTTATGCTATGATTAGCCAGCTTTCGATGAGAAGTTTTTCCATTTTTTACTCAAAAATTTTGTTGGCTCATGTTAGGCAAGGAATACCCAGCTTTCAAAAAATCTGATTTTCTTTTTGTGGATTCATTTTTTCGTTGGCACTTGTTAGCCAATGTATAGACAGCTTTCGGTTAAGATTGTTTGCATTGTGTTTTCAATGTTTTCCTTGGCACTCGCTTTGCTATGATTAGCCAGCTTTCGTTGAGAAGTGTTTGCATTGTGTAATCAAATTTTTTGTTGGCTCTTGTTAGACAATGGATACTCAGCTTCCAATGAAAATTATGTTTTTTTGCGGATTCACTTTTTTCGTTATCACTTGTTAGCCAATGTATAGACAGCTTTCGGTTAAGATTGTTTGCATTGTGTTTTCAATGTTTTCCTTGGCACTCGCTTTGCTATGATTAGCCAGCTTTCGTTGAGAAGTGTTTCCATAGTGTAATCAAATTTTTTGTTGGCTCATGTTAGGCTATGTATACCCAGCCTCCAAAGCAAATTAATTTTTTTTGTGGATTCATTTTTTCGTTGGTACTTGTTAGCCAATGTATAGACAGCTTTCGATAAAAATTGATTGCATTGCGTATTCAATGTTCTCCTTGGCACTCGTTATGCTACGATTAGCCAGCTTTTGATGAGAAGTTTTTCCATTTTTTACTCAAAAATTTTGTTGGCTCATGTTAGGCAATGGATACCCAGCTTTCAAAGAAAATTGATTTTTTTTTGTGGATTCATTTTTTCGTTATCACTTGTTAGCCAAAAAACAGACAGCTTTCGGTTTAGATTGTTTGCATTGTGTATTCAATGTTTCCATTGGCACTCGCTATGCTATGATTAGCCAGCTTTCGGTGAGAAGTGTTTCCATTGTGTATTCAAATTTTTTGTTGGCTTCCGTTAGGCAATGGATACTCAGCTTCCAAGGAAAATTATATTTTTTTGTGGATTCACTTTTTTCGTTATCACTTGTTAGCCAAAGAATAGACAGCTTTCGGTTAAGATTGTTTGCATTGTGTTTTCAATGGTTTCCTTGGCACTCGCTATGCTATGATTAGCCAGCTTTCGTTGAGAAGTGTTTCCATTGTGTATTCAAATTTTTTGTTGGCTCTTGTTAGGCAATGGATACTCAGCTTCCAATGAAAATTATGTTTTTTTGCGGATTCACTTTTTTCGTTATCACTTGTTAGCCAAAGAATAGACAGCTTTCGGTTAAGATTGTTTGCATTGTGTTTTCAATGTTTTCTTTGGCACTCGCTATGCTATGATTAGCCAGTTTTCGATGAGAAGTGTTTCCATTGTGTGTTCAATTTTTTTGTTGACTCATGTTAGGCTATGTATACCCAGCTTCCAAAGCAAATTAATTTTTTTTGTGGATTCATTTTTTCGTTGGTACTTGTTAGCCAATGTATAGACAGCTTTCGATAAAAATTGATTGCATTGCGTATTCAATGTTCTCCTTGGCACTCGTTATGCTACGATTAGCCAGCTTTCGATGAGAAGTTTTTCCATTTTTTACTCAAAAATTTTTGTTGGCTCATGTTAGGCAATGGATACCCAGCTTTCAAAGAAAATTGATTTTTTTTTGTGGATTCATTTTTTCGTTATCACTTGTTAGCCAAAGAATAGACAGCTTTCGGTTAAGATTGTTTGCATTGTGTTTTCAATGGTTTCCTTGACACTCGCTATGCTATGATTAGCCAGCTTTCGTTGAGAAGTGTTTCCATTGTGTATTCAAATTTTTTGTTGGCTCTTGTTAGGCAATGGATACTCAGCTTCCAATGAAAATTATGTTTTTTTGCGGATTCACTTTTTTCGTTATCACTTGTTAGCCAAAGAATAGACAGCTTTCGGTTAAGATTGTTTGCATTGTGTTTTCAATGTTTTCTTTGGCACTCGCTATGCTATGATTAGCCAGTTTTCGATGAGAAGTGTTTCCATTGTGTATTCAATTTTTTTGTTGACTCATGTTAGGCTATGTATACCCAGCTTCCAAAGCAAATTAATTTTTTTTGTGGATTCATTTTTTCGTTGGTACTTGTTAGCCAATGTATAGACAGCTTTCGATAAAAATTGATTGCATTGCGTATTCAATGTTCTCCTTGGCACTCGTTATGCTACGATTAGCCAGCTTTCGATGAGAAGTTTTTCCATTTTTTACTCAAAAATTTTGTTGGCTCATGTTAGGCAATGGATACCCAGCTTTCAAAGAAAATTGATTTTTTTTTGTGGATTCATTTTTTCGTTATCACTTGTTAGCCAAAAAACAGACAGCTTTCGGTTTAGATTGTTTGCATTGTGTATTCAATGTTTCCATTGGCACTCGCTATGCTATGATTAGCCAGCTTTCGGTGAGAAGTGTTTCCATTGTGTATTCAAATTTTTTGTTGGCTTCCGTTAGGCAATGGATACTCAGCTTCCAAGGAAAATTATATTTTTTTGTGGATTCACTTTTTTCGTTATCACTTGTTAGCCAAAGAATAGACAGCTTTCGGTTAAGATTGTTTGCATTGTGTTTTCAATGGTTTCCTTGGCACTCGCTATGCTATGATTAGCCAGCTTTCGTTGAGAAGTGTTTCCATTGTGTATTCAAATTTTTTGTTGGCTCTTGTTAGGCAATGGATACTCAGCTTCCAATGAAAATTATGTTTTTTTGCGGATTCACTTTTTTCGTTATCACTTGTTAGCCAAAGAATAGACAGCTTTCGGTTAAGATTGTTTGCATTGTGTTTTCAATGTTTTCTTTGGCACTCGCTATGCTATGATTAGCCAGTTTTCGATGAGAAGTGTTTCCATTGTGTATTCAATTTTTTTGTTGACTCATGTTAGGCTATGTATACCCAGCTTCCAAAGCAAATTAATTTTTTTTGTGGATTCATTTTTTCGTTGGTACTTGTTAGCCAATGTATAGACAGCTTTCGATGAAAATTGATTGCATTGCGTATTCAATGTTCTCCTTGGCACTCGTTATGCTATGATTAGCCAGCTTTCGATGAGAAGTTTTTCCATTTTTTACTCAAAAATTTTGTTGGCTCAAGTTAGGCAATGAATACCCAGCTTTCAAAAAAAATGATTTTCTTTTTGTGGATTCATTTTTTCGTTGGCACTTGTTAGCCAATGTATAGACAGCTTTCGGTTAAGATTATTTGCATTGTGTTTTCAATGTTTTCCTTGGCACTCGCTTTGCTATGATTAGCCAGCTTTCGATGAGAAGTGTTTCCATTGTGTATTCAACTTTTTTGTTGACTCATGTTAGGCTATGTATATCCAGCTTCCAAAGCAAATTAATTTTTTTTTTGTGGATTCATTTTTTCTTTGGCACTTGTTAGCCAATGTATAGACAGTTTTCGATTAATATTGATTGCATTGTGTATTCAAGGTTCTCCTTGGCACTCGTTATGCTATGATTAGCCAGCTTTCGAGGAGAAGTGTTTCCAGTTTGT
The DNA here is from genome assembly GCF_963678635.1 of Symsagittifera roscoffensis. Lineage (NCBI taxonomy): Eukaryota > Metazoa > Xenacoelomorpha > Acoela > Convolutidae > Symsagittifera > Symsagittifera roscoffensis. Next base: position 72,503,599 of record NC_087065.1, on the reverse strand, counting down.
ACTCAAAATTTTTGTTGACTCATGTGAGGCAATGGATACCCAGCTTTCAAAGAAATTTGATTTTTTTTGTGGATTCGTTTTTTCGTTGGCACTTGTTAGCCAATGTATAGACAGCTTTCGATTATTATTGATTGCATTGTGTATTCAAGGTTTTCCTTAGCAATCGTTATGCCATGATTAGCCAGCTTTCGATGAGAAGTGTTTCCACTTTGTAATCAAAATTTTCGTTGGCTCTTGTTAGGCAATGAATACTCAGCTTACAATGAAAATGTTTTTTTTTTCTGAATTATTTTTTTCTTTATCACTTGTTAGCCAAAGAATAGACAGCTTTCGGTTAAGATTGTTTGCATTGTAATTTCAATGATTTCCCTGGCACTCGCTATGCTATGATTAGCCAGCTTTCGATGAGAATTGTTTCCATGGTGTATTCAAGCTTTTGTTGACTCATGTTAGGCTATGTATACCCAGCTTCATAAACAAATTAATTTTTTTTGTGGATTCATTTTTTTGTTGGCACTTTTTAGCCAATGTATATACAGCTTTCGATTAATATTGATTGCATTGTGTATTCAATGTTTTCCTTGGCAATCGTTATGTTATGGTCAGCCAGCTTTCGATGAGAAGTGTTTCCACTTTGTAATCAAAATTTTCGTTGGCTCGTCTTAGGCAATGGATACCCAGCTTCCAGAGAAAATTAACTTTTTTGTGGATTCATTTTTTTCGTTGTCATTTGTTAGCCAATGTATAGACAGCTTTCGGTTAATATTGATTGCATTGTGTATTCGATGTTCTTCTTGGCACTCGTTATGCTATGATTAGCCAGCTTTCGTTGAGAAGTGTTTCCATTTTGTATTCAATTTTTTTGTTGACTCATGTTAGGCTATGTATACCCAGCTTCCAAAGCAATTTTTTTTTGTGGATTCAATTTTTCGTTGGCACTTGTTAGCCAATGTATAGACAGCTTTCGATGAAAATTGTTTGCATTGTGTATTCAATGTTCTCCTTGGCATTCGTTATGCTAGGATTAGCTAGCTTTCGATGAGAAGTGTTTCCATTTTATACTCCATTTTGTTGGCTCATGTTAGGCAATGGATACCCAGCTTTCAAAAAAAATGATTTTCTTTTTGTGGATTCATTTTTTCGTTGGCATTTGTTAGCCAATGTATAGACAGCTTTCGGTTAAGATTATTTGCATTGTGTTTTCAATGTTTTCCTTGGCACTCGCTTTGCTATGATTAGCCAGCTTTCGATGAGAAGTGTTTCCATTGTGTATTCAACTTTTTTGTTCACTCATGTTAGGCTATGTATATCCAGCTTCCAAAGCAAATTAATTTTTTTTTGTGGATTCATTTTTTCGTTGGCACTTGTTAGCCAATGTATAGACAGTTTTCGATTAATATTGATTGCATTGTGTATTCAAGGTTCTCCTTGGCACTCGTTATGCTATGATTAGCCAGCTTTCGATGAGAAGTGTTTCCAGTTTGTACTCAAAATTTTTGTTGACTCATGTTAGGCAATGGATACCCAGCTTTCAAAGAAATTTGATTTTTTTTGTGGATTCATTTTTTCGTTGGCACTTGTTAGCCAATGTATAGACAGCTTTCGATTATTATTGATTGCATTGTGTATTCAAGGTTTTCCTTAGCAATCGTTATGCTATGATTAGCCAGCTTTCGATGAGAAGTGTTTCCACTTTGTAATCAAAATTTTCGTTGGCTCTTGTTAGGCAATGAATACTCAGCTTACAATGAAAATGTTTTTTTTTTCTGAATTATTTTTTTCTTTATCACTTGTTAGCCAAAGAATAGACAGCTTTCGGTTAAGATTGTTTGCATTGTAATTTCAATGATTTCCCTGGCACTCGCTATGCTATGATTAGCCAGCTTTCGATGAGAATTGTTTCCATGGTGTATTCAAGCTTTTGTTGACTCATGTTAGGCTATGTATACCCAGCTTCATAAACAAATTAATTTTTTTTGTGGATTCATTTTTTTGTTGGCACTTTTTAGCCAATGTATATACAGCTTTCGATTAATATTGATTGCATTGTGTATTCAATGTTTTCCTTGGCAATCGTTATGTTATGGTCAGCCAGCTTTCGATGAGAAGTGTTTCCACTTTGTAATCAAAATTTTCGTTGGCTCGTCTTAGGCAATGGATACCCAGCTTCCAGAGAAAATTAATTTTTTTGTGGATTCATTTTTTTCGTTGTCATTTGTTAGCCAATGTATAGACAGCTTTCGGTTAATATTGATTGCATTGTGTATTCGATGTTCTTCTTGGCACTCGTTATGCTATGATTAGCCAGCTTTCGTTGAGAAGTGTTTCCATTTTGTATTCAATTTTTTTGTTGACTCATGTTAGGCTATGTATACCCAGCTTCCAAAGCAATTTTTTTTTGTGGATTCAATTTTTCGTTGGCACTTGTTAGCCAATGTATAGACAGCTTTCGATGAAAATTGTTTGCATTGTGTATTCAATGTTCTCCTTGGCATTCGTTATGCTAGGATTAGCTAGCTTTCGATGAGAAGTGTTTCCATTTTATAGTCCATTTTGTTGGCTCATGTTAGGCAATGGATACCCAGCTTTCAAAAAAAATTGATATTTTTTGTGGATTCTTTTCTTCATTGGCACTTGTTAGCCAATGTATAGACAGCTTTAGATTAATATTGATTGCATTGTGTATTCAATGTTTTCCTTGGCAATCGTTATGCTATGATTAGCCAGTTTTCGATGAGAAGTGTTTCCACTTTGTAATCAAAATTTTCGTTGGCTCTTGTTAGGCAATGGATACTCAGCTTCCAATGAAAATTATTTTTATTTGTGGATTCACTTTTTTCTTTATCACTTGTTAGCCAAAGAATAGACAGCTTTCGGTTAAGATTGTTTGCATTGTGTTTTCAATTTTTTCCTTGGCACTCGCTATGCTATGATTAGCCAGCTTTCGATGAGAAGTGTTTCCATAGTGTATTCAAAATTTTTGTTGACTCATGTTAGGCTATGTATACCCAGCTTCCAAGGCAAATTAACTTTTTTTGTGGATTCATTTTTTCGTTGGCACTTGTTAGCCAATGTATAGACAGCTTTCGATTAATATTGTTTGCATTATGTATTCAATGTTTTCCTCGGCATTTGTTAAGCTAAGATTCCAATGAAATTTATTATTTTTTTGGATATATGTTTTTTTCGTTGGCAGTTGTTAGACAATGTTTAGCTAGTTTTCGATGAAAATTGTTTGCATTGTGTATTCAATGTTTTCCTTCGCACTCGCTATGCTATGATTAGCCAGCTTTCGATGAGAAGGGTTTCCATTGTGTATTCAATTTTTTTGTTGACTCATGTTAGGCTATGTATACCCAGCTTCCAAAGCAATTTTTTTTGTGGATTCAATTTTTCGTTGGCACTTGTTAGCCAATGTATAGACAGCTTTCGATGAAAATTGTTTGCATTGTGTATTCAATGTTCTCCTTGGCATTCGTTATGCTAGGATTAGCTAGCTTTCGATGAGAAGTGTTTCCATTTTATACTCCATTTTGTTGGCTCATGTTAGGCAATGGAAACCCAGCTTTCAAAAAAAATTGATATTTTTTGTGGATTCTTTTCTTCATTGGCACTTGTTAGCCAATGTATAGACAGCTTTAGATTAATATTGATTGCATTGTGTATTCAATGTTTTCCTTGGCAATCGTTATGCTATGATTAGCCAGTTTTCGATGAGAAGTGTTTCCACTTTGTAATCAAAATTTTCGTTGGCTCTTGTTAGGCAATGGATACTCAGCTTCCAATGAAAATTATTTTTATTTGTGGATTCACTTTTTTCTTTATCACTTGTTAGCCAAAGAATAGACAGCTTTCGGTTAAGATTGTTTGCATTGTGTTTTCAATTTTTTCCTTGGCACTCGCTATGCTATGATTAGCCAGCTTTCGATGAGAAGTGTTTCCATAGTGTATTCAAAATTTTTGTTGACTCATGTTAGGCTATGTATACCCAGCTTCCAAGGCAAATTAACTTTTTTTGTGGATTCATTTTTTCGTTGGCACTTGTTAGCCAATGTATAGACAGCTTTCGATTAATATTGTTTGCATTATGTATTCAATGTTTTCCTTGGCACTTGTTAAGCTAAATTTCCAATGAAATTTATTATTCTTCTGGTTATATTTTTTTTCGATAGCACATGTTAGCCAATGTTTAGACAGCTTTCGATGGAAATGGTTTGCATTGTGTATTCAAAATTTTCCTTGGCACTCGCTATGCTATGATTAGCCAGCTTTCGATGAGAAGTGTTTCCATTTTGTATTCAATTATTTTGTTGACTCATGTTAGGCTATGTATACCCAGCTTCCAAGGCAAATTAAATTTTTTTGTGGATTTATTTTTTCGTTGACACTTGTTAGCCAATGTATAGACAGCTTTCGATGAAAATTGTTTGCATTGTGTATTCAATGTTCTTCTTGGCACTCGTTATGCTATGATTAGCCAGCTTTCGTTGAGAAGTGTTTCCATTTTGTACTCAAAAATGTTGTTGGCTCATGTTAGGCACTGGATACCCAGCTTTCAAAGAAAATTGATTTTTTTTTGTGGAATCATTTTTTCGTTGGCACTTGTTAGCCAATACATAGACAGCTTTCGATTAACATTGATTGCATTGTGTATCCAATGTTTTCCTTGGCAATCGTTATGCTATGATTAACCAGCTTTCGATGAGAAGTGTTTCCACTTTGTAATCCAAATTTTCGTTGGCTCTTGTTAGGCAATGGTTACTCAGCTTCCAAGGCAATTTTTTTTTGTGGTTTCACTTTTTTCGTTATCACTGGTTAGCCAAAGAATAGACAGCTTTCGGTTAAGATTGTTTGCATTGTGTTTTCAATTTTTTCCTTGGCACTCGCTATGCTATGATTAGCCAGCTTTCGATGAGAAGTGTTTCCATAGTGTATTCAAAATTTTTGTTGACTCAAGTTAGGCTATGTATACCCAGCTTCCGAGGCAAATTAACTTTTTTTGTGGATTCATTTTTTCGTTGGCACTTGTTAGCCAATGTATAGACAGCTTTCGATTAATATTGTTTGCATTATGTATTCAATGTTTTCCTTGGCACTTGTTAAGCTAAATTTCCAATGAAATTTATTATTCTTCTAGTTATATTTTTTTTCGATAGCACATGTTAGCCAATGTTTAGACAGCTTTCGATGGAAATGGTTTGCATTGTGTATTCAAAATTTTCCTTGGCACTCGCTATGCTATGATTAGCCAGCTTTCGATGAGAAGTGTTTCCATTTTGTATTCAATTATTTTGTTGACTCATGTTAGGCTATGTATACCCAGCTTCCAAGGCAAATTAAATTTTTTTGTGGATTCATTTTTTCGTTGGCACTTGTTAGCCAATGTATAGACAGCTTTCGATTAATATTGTTTGCATTATGTATTCAATGTTTTCCTTGGCACTTGTTAAGCTAAATTTCCAATGAAATTTATTATTCTTCTGGTTATATTTTTTTTCGATAGCACATGTTAGCCAATGTTTAGACAGCTTTCGATGGAAATGGTTTGCATTGTGTATTCAAAATTTTCCTTGGCACTCGCTATGCTATGATTAGCCAGCTTTCGATGAGAAGTGTTTCCATAGTGTATTCAAAATTTTTGTTGACTCATGTTAGGCTATGTATACCCAGCTTCCAAGGCAAATTAACTTTTTTGTGGATTCATTTTTTCGTTGGCACTTGTTAGCCAATGTATAGACAGCTTTCGATTAATATTGTTTGCATTATGTATTCAATGTTTTCCTTGGCACTTGTTAAGCTAAATTTCCAATGAAATTTATTATTCTTCTGGTTATATTTTTTTTCGATAGCACATGTTAGCCAATGTTTAGACAGCTTTCGATGGAAATGGTTTGCATTGTGTATTCAAAATTTTCCTTGGCACTCGCTATGCTATGATTAGCCAGCTTTCGATGAGAAGTGTTTCCATTTTGTATTCAATTATTTTGTTGACTCATGTTAGGCTATGTATACCCAGCTTCCAAGGCAAATTAAATTTTTTTGTGGATTTATTTTTTCGTTGGCACTTGTTAGCCAATGTATAGACAGCTTTCGATGGAAATGGTTTGCATTGTGTATTCAAAATTTTCCTTGGCACTCGCTATGCTATGATTAGCCAGCTTTCGATGAGAAGTGTTTCCATTTTGTATTCAATTATTTTGTTGACTCATGTTAGGCTATGTATACCCAGCTTCCAAGGCAAATTAAATTTTTTGTGGATTTATTTTTTCGTTGGCACTTGTTAGCCTATGTATAGACAGCTTTCGATGGAAATGGTTTGCATTGTGTATTCAAAATTTTCCTTGGCACTCGCTATGCTATGATTAGCCAGCTTTCGATGAGAAGTGTTTCCATTTTGTATTCAATTATTTTGTTGACTCATGTTAGGCTATGTATACCCAGCTTCCAAGGCAAATTAAATTTTTTTGTGGATTTATTTTTTCGTTGGCACTTGTTAGCCAATGTATAGACAGCTTTCGATGAAAATTGTTTGCATTGTGTATTCAATGTTCTTCTTGGCACTCGTTATGCTATGATTAGCCAGCTTTCGTTGAGAAGTGTTTCCATTTTGTACTCAAAAATGTTGTTGGCTCATGTTAGGCAATGGATACCCAGCTTTCAAAGAAAATTGATTTTTTTTGTGGAATCATTTTTTCGTTGGCACTTGTTAGCCAATACATAGACAGCTTTCGATTAACATTGATTGCATTGTGTATCCAATGTTTTCCTTGGCAATCGTTATGCTATGATTAACCAGCTTTCGATGAGAAGTGTTTCCACTTTGTAATCCAAATTTTCGTTGGCTCTTGTTAGGCAATGGTTACTCAGCTTCCAAGGCAATTTTTTTTTGTGGTTTCACTTTTTTCGTTATCACTGGTTAGCCAAAGAATAGACAGCTTTCGGTTAAGATTGTTTGCATTGTGTTTTCAATTTTTTCCTTGGCACTCGCTATGCTATGATTAGCCAGCTTTCGATGAGAAGTGTTTCCATTTTGTATTCAATTATTTTGTTGACTCATGTTAGGCTATGTATACCCAGCTTCCAAGGCAAATTAAATTTTTTTGTGGATTTATTTTTTCGTTGGCACTTGTTAGCCAATGTATAGACAGCTTTCGATGGAAATGGTTTGCATTGTGTATTCAAAATTTTCCTTGGCACTCGCTATGCTATGATTAGCCAGCTTTCGATGAGAAGTGTTTCCATTTTGTATTCAATTATTTTGTTGACTCATGTTAGGCTATGTATACCCAGCTTCCAAGGCAAATTAAATTTTTTTGTGGATTTATTTTTTCGTTGGCACTTGTTAGCCAATGTATAGACAGCTTTCGATGGAAATGGTTTGCATTGTGTATTCAAAATTTTCCTTGGCACTCGCTATGCTATGATTAGCCTGCTTTCGATGAGAAGTGTTTCCATTTTGTATTCAATTATTTTGTTGACTCATGTTAGGCTATGTATACCCAGCTTCCAAGGCAAATTAAATTTTTTTGTGGATTCATTTTTTCGTTGGCACTTGTTAGCCAATGTATAGACAGCTTTCGATTAATATTGTTTGCATTATGTATTCAATGTTTTCCTTGGCACTTGTTAAGCTAAATTTCCAATGAAATTTATTATTTTCTGGTTATATTTTTTTTCGATAGCACATGTTAGCCAATGTTTAGACAGCTTTCGATGGAAATGGTTTGCATTGTGTATTCAAAATTTTCCTTAGCACTCGCTATGCTATGATTAGCCAGCTTTCGATGAGAAGTGTTTCCATAGTGTATTTAAAATTTTTGTTGATTCATGTTAGGCTATGTATACCCAGCTTCCAAGGCAAATTAACTTTTTTTGTGGATTCATTTTTTCGTTGGCACTTGTTAGCCAGTGTATAGACAGCTTTCGATTAATATTGTTTGCATTATGTATTCAATGTTTTCCTTGGCACTTGTTAAGCTAAATTTCCAATGAAATTTATTATTCTTCTGGTTATATTTTTTTTCGATAGCACATGTTAGCCAATGTTTAGACAGCTTTCGATGGAAATGGTTTGCATTGTGTATTCAAAATTTTCCTTGGCACTCGCTATGCTATGATTAGCCAGCTTTCGATGAGAAGTGTTTCCATTTTGTATTCAATTATTTTGTTGACTCATGTTAGGCTATGTATACCCAGCTTCCAAGGCAAATTAAATTTTTTTGTGGATTTGTTTTTTCGTTGGCACTTGTTAGCCAATGTATAGACAGCTTTCGATGAAAATTGTTTGCATTGTGTATTCAATGTTCTTCTTGGCACTCGTTATGCTATGATTAGCCAGCTTTCGTTGAGAAGTGTTTCCATTTTGTACTCAAAAATGTTGTTGGCTCATGTTAGGCAATGGATACCCAGCTTTCAAAGAAAATTGATTTTTTTTGTGGAATCATTTTTTCGTTGGCACTTGTTAGCCAATACATAGACAGCTTTCGATTAACATTGATTGCATTGTGTATCCAATGTTTTCCTTGGCAATCGTTATGCTATGATTAACCAGCTTTCGATGAGAAGTGTTTCCACTTTGTAATCCAAATTTTCGTTGGCTCTTGTTAGGCAATGGTTACTCAGCTTCCAAGGCAATTTTTTTTTGTGGTTTCACTTTTTTCGTTATCACTGGTTAGCCAAAGAATAGACAGCTTTCGGTTAAGATTGTTTGCATTGTGTTTTCAATTTTTTCCTTGGCACTCGCTATGCTATGATTAGCCAGCTTTCGATGAGAAGTGTTTCCATTTTGTATTCAATTATTTTGTTGACTCATGTTAGGCTATGTATACCCAGCTTCCAAGGCAAATTAAATTTTTTTGTGGATTTATTTTTTCGTTGGCACTTGTTAGCCAATGTATAGACAGCTTTCGATGGAAATGGTTTGCATTGTGTATTCAAAATTTTCCTTGGCACTCGCTATGCTATGATTAGCCTGCTTTCGATGAGAAGTGTTTCCATTTTGTATTCAATTATTTTGTTGACTCATGTTAGGCTATGTATACCCAGCTTCCAAGGCAAATTAAATTTTTTTGTGGATTCATTTTTTCGTTGGCACTTGTTAGCCAATGTATAGACAGCTTTCGATTAATATTGTTTGCATTATGTATTCAATGTTTTCCTTGGCACTTGTTAAGCTAAATTTCCAATGAAATTTATTATTTTCTGGTTATATTTTTTTTCGATAGCACATGTTAGCCAATGTTTAGACAGCTTTCGATGGAAATGGTTTGCATTGTGTATTCAAAATTTTCCTTAGCACTCGCTATGCTATGATTAGCCAGCTTTCGATGAGAAGTGTTTCCATAGTGTATTTAAAATTTTTGTTGATTCATGTTAGGCTATGTATACCCAGCTTCCAAGGCAAATTAACTTTTTTTGTGGATTCATTTTTTCGTTGGCACTTGTTAGCCAGTGTATAGACAGCTTTCGATTAATATTGTTTGCATTATGTATTCAATGTTTTCCTTGGCACTTGTTAAGCTAAATTTCCAATGAAATTTATTATTCTTCTGGTTATATTTTTTTTCGATAGCACATGTTAGCCAATGTTTAGACAGCTTTCGATGGAAATGGTTTGCATTGTGTATTCAAAATTTTCCTTGGCACTCGCTATGCTATGATTAGCCAGCTTTCGATGAGAAGTGTTTCCATTTTGTATTCAATTATTTTGTTGACTCATGTTAGGCTATGTATACCCAGCTTCCAAGGCAAATTAAATTTTTTTGTGGATTTGTTTTTTCGTTGGCACTTGTTAGCCAATGTATAGACAGCTTTCGATGAAAATTGTTTGCATTGTGTATTCAATGTTCTTCTTGGCACTCGTTATGCTATGATTAGCCAGCTTTCGTTGAGAAGTGTTTCCATTTTGTACTCAAAAATGTTGTTGGCTCATGTTAGGCAATGGATACCCAGCTTTCAAAGAAAATTGATTTTTTTTGTGGAATCATTTTTTCGTTGGCACTTGTTAGCCAATACATAGACAGCTTTCGATTAACATTGATTGCATTGTGTATCCAATGTTTTCCTTGGCAATCGTTATGCTATGATTAACCAGCTTTCGATGAGAAGTGTTTCCACTTTGTAATCCAAATTTTCGTTGGCTCTTGTTAGGCAATGGTTACTCAGCTTCCAAGGCAATTTTTTTTTGTGGTTTCACTTTTTTCGTTATCACTGGTTAGCCAAAGAATAGACAGCTTTCGGTTAAGATTGTTTGCATTGTGTTTTCAATTTTTTCCTTGGCACTCGCTATGCTATGATTAGCCAGCTTTCGATGAGAAGTGTTTCCATAGTGTATTCAAAATTTTTGTTGACTCATGTTAGGCTATGTATACCCAGCTTCCAAGGCAAATTAACTTTTTTTTGTGGATTCATTTTTTCGTTGGCACTTGTTAGCCAATGTATAGACAGCTTTCGATTAATATTGTTTGCATTATGTATTCAATGTTTTCCTTGGCACTTGTTAAGCTAAATTTCCAATGAAATTTATTATTCTTCTGGTTATATTTTTTTTCGATAGCACATGTTAGCCAATGTTTAGACAGCTTTCGATGGAAATGGTTTGCATTGTGTATTCAAAATTTTCCTTGGCACTCGCTATGCTATGATTAGCCAGCTTTCGATGAGAAATGTTTCCATTTTATATTCAATTATTTTGTTGACTCATGTTAGGCTATGTATACCCAGCTTCCAAGGCAAATTAAATTTTTTTGTGGATTTATTTTTTCGTTGGCACTTGTTAGCCAATGTATAGACAGCTTTCGATGGAAATGGTTTGCATTGTGTATTCAAAATTTTCCTTGGCACTCGCTATGCTATGATTAGCCAGCTTTCGATGAGAAGTGTTTCCATTTTGTATTCAATTATTTTGTTGACTCATGTTAGGCTATGTATACCCAGCTTCCAAGGCAAATTAAATTTTTTTGTGGATTCATTTTTTCGTTGGCACTTGTTAGCCAATGTATAGACAGCTTTCGATTATTATTGTTTGCATTATGTATTCAATGTTTTCCTTGGCACTTGTTAAGCTAAATTTCCAATGAAATTTATTATTCTTCTGGTTATATTTTTTTTGGATAGCACATGTTAGCCAATGTTTAGACAGCTTTCGATGGAAATGGTTTGCATTGTGTATTCAAAATTTTCCTTGGCACTCGATATGCTATGATTAGCCAGCTTTCGATGAAAAGTGTTTCCATAGTGTATTCAAAATTTTTGTTGACTCATGTTAGGCTATGTATACCCAGCTTCCAAGGCAAATTAACTTTTTTTGTGGATTCATTTTTTCGTTGGCACTTGTTAGCCAATGTATAGACAGCTTTCGATTAATATTGTTTGCATTATGTATTCAATGTTTTCCTTGGCACTTGTTAAGCTAAATTTCCAATGAAATTTATTATTCTTCTGGTTATATTTTTTTTCGATAGCACATGTTAGCCAATGTTTAGACAGCTTTCGATGGAAATGGTTTGCATTGTGTATTCAAAATTTTCCTTGGCACTCGCTATGCTATGATTAGCCAGCTTTCGATGAGAAGTGTTTCCATTTTGTATTCAATTATTTTGTTGACTCATGTTAGGCTATGTATACCCAGCTTCCAAGGCAAATTAAATTTTTTTGTGGATTTATTTTTTCGTTGGCACTTGTTAGCCAATGTATAGACAGCTTTCGATGAAAATTGTTTGCATTGTGTATTCAATGTTCTTCTTGGCACTCGTTATGCTATGATTAGCCAGCTTTCGTTGAGAAGTGTTTCCATTTTGTACTCAAAAATGTTGTTGGCTCATGTTAGGCAATGGATACCCAGCTTTCAAAGAAAATTGATTTTTTTTGTGGAATCATTTTTTCGTTGGCACTTGTTAGCCAATACATAGACAGCTTTCGATTAACATTGATTGCATTGTGTATCCAATGTTTTCCTTGGCAATCGTTATGCTATGATCAACCAGTTTTCGATGAGAAGTGTTTCCACTTTGTAATCCAAATTTTCGTTGGCTCTTGTTAGGCAATGGTTACTCAGCTTCCAAGGCAATTTTTTTTTGTGGTTTCACTTTTTTCGTTATCACTGGTTAGCCAAAGAATAGACAGCTTTCGGTTAAGATTGTTTGAATTGTGTTTTCAATTTTTTCCTTGGCACTCGCTATGCTATGATTAGCCAGCTTTCGATGAGAAGTGTTTCCATAGTGTATTCAAAATTTTTGTTGACTCATGTTAGGCTATGTATACCCAGCTTCCAATGCAAATTAACTTTTTTTGTGGATTCATTTTTTCGTTGGCACTTGTTAGCCAATGTATAGACAGCTTTCGATTAATATTGTTTGCATTATGTACTCAATGTTTTCCTTGGCACTTGTTAAGCTAAATTTCCAAAGAAATTTATTATTCTTCTAGTTATATTTTTTTTCGATAGCACATGTTAGCCAATGTTTAGACAGCTTTCGATGGAAATGGTTTGCATTGTGTATTCAAAATTTTCCTTGGCACTCGCTATGCTATGATTAGCCAGCTTTCGATGAGAAGTGTTTCCATTTTGTATTCAATTATTTTGTTGACTCATGTTAGGCTATGTATACCCAGCTTCCAAGGCAAATTAAATTTTTTTGTGGATTCATTTTTTCGTTGGCTCTTGTTAGCCAATGTATAGACAGCTTTCGATTAATATTATTTGCATTATGTATTCAATGTTTTCCTTGGCACTTGTTAAGCTAAATTTCCAATGAAATTTATTATTCTTCTGGTTATATTTTTTTTTCGATAGCACATGTTAGCCAATGTTTAGACAGCTTTCGATGGAAATGGTTTGCATTGTGTATTCAAAATTTTCCTTGACACTCGCTATGCTATGATTAGCCAGCTTTCGATGAGAAGTGTTTCCATAGTGTATTCAAAATTTTTGTTGACTCATGTTAGGCTATGTATACCCAGCTTCCAAGGCAAATTAACTTTTTTTGTGGATTCATTTTTTCGTTGGCACTTTTTAGCCAATGTATAGACAGCTTTCGATTAATATTGTTTGCATTATGTATTCAATGTTTTCCTTGGCACTTGTTAAGCTAAATTTCCAATGAAATTTATTATTCTTCTGGTTATATTTTTTTTCGATAGCACATGTTAGCCAATGTTTAGACAGCTTTCGATGGAAATGGTTTGCAGTGTGTATTCAAAATTTTCCTTGGCACTCGCTATGCTATGATTAGCCAAATTTTGATGAGAAGTGTTTCCATTTTGTATTCAATTATTTTGTTGACTCATGTTAGGCTATGTATACCCAGCTTCCAAGGCAAATTAAATTTTTTTGTGGATTTATTTTTTCGTTGGCACTTGTTAGCCAATGTATAGACAGCTTTCGATGAAAATTGTTTGCATTGTGTATTCAATGTTCTTCTTGGCACTCGTTATGCTATGATTAGCCAGCTTTCGTTGAGAAGTGTTTCCATTTTGTACTCAAAAATGTTGTTGGCTCATGTTAGGCAATGGATACCCAGCTTTCAAAGAAAATTGATTTTTTTAGGGAATCAATTTTTCGTTGGCACTTGTTAGCCAATACATAGACAGCTTTCGATTAACATTGATTGCATTGTGTATCCAATGTTTTCCTTGGCAATCGTTATGCTATGATTAACCAGCTTTCGATGAGAAGTGTTTCCACTATGTAATCCAAATTTTCGTTGGCTCTTGTTAGGCAATGGTTACTCAGCTTCCAAGGCAATTTTTTTTTGTGGTTTCACTTTTTTCGTTATCACTGGTTAGCCAAAGAATAGACAGCTTTCGGTTAAGATTGTTTGCATTGTGTTTTCAATGTTTTCCCTGGCACTCGCTATGCTATGATTAGCCAGCTTTCGATGAGAAGTGTTTCGATTGTGTATTCAATTTTTTGTTGACTCATGTAAGGCTATGTATACCCAGCTTCCAAAGCAAATTAATTTTTTTTTGAGGATTCAATTTTTCGTTGGCACTTGTGAGCCAATGTATAGACAGCTTTCGATTAAAATTGTTTGCATTATGTATTCAATGTTTTCCTTGGCACTTGTTAGGCTAAGATTCCAATGAAATTTATAATTTTTTTTGGGTACATATTTTTTTCGTTGGCACTTGTTGGCCAATGTTTAGACAGCTTTCAATGAAAATTGTTTGCATTGTGTATTAAATTTTTTCCTTGGTGCTCGTTATGCTATGATTAGCCAGCTTTCGATGAGAAGTGTTTCCATTTTGTACTCAAAAGTTTCGTTGGCTCTTGTTAGGCAATGGATACTCAGCTTCCAATGAAATTTATTTTTTTTGTGGATTCACTTTTTTCGTTATCACTTGTTAGCTAAAGAATAGACAGCTTTTGGTTAGGATTGTTTGCATTGTGTAATCAATGTTTTCCTTGGCACTCGCTATGCTATGATTAGCCAGCTTTTGATGAGAAGTATTTCTATTGTATTCAATTATTTTGTTGAATCATGTTAGGCTATGTATACCCAGCTTCCAAGGCAAATTAACTTTTTTTGTGGATTTATTTTTTCGTTGGCACTTGTTAGCCAATGTATAGACAGCTTTCGATGAAAATTGTTTGCATTGTGTATTCAATGTTCTTCTTGGCACTCGTTATGCTATGATTAGCCAGCTTTCGTTGAGAAGTGTTTCCATTTTGTACTCAAAAATGTTGTTGGCTCATGTTAGGCAATGGATACCCAGCTTTCAAAGAAAATTGATTTTTTTTGTGGAATCATTTTTTTGTTGGCACTTGTTAGCCAATATATAGACAGCTTTCGATTAACATTGATTGCATTGTGTATCCAATGTTTTCCTTGGCACTCGCTATGCTATGATTAGCCAGCTTTCGATGAGAAGTGTTTCGATTGTGTATTCAATTTTTTGTTGACTCATGTAAGGCTATGTATACCCAGCTTCCAAAGCAATTTAATTTTTTTTTGAGGATTCAATTTTTCGTTGGCACTTGTGAGCCAATGTATAGACAGCTTTCGATTAAAATTGTTTGCATTATGTATTCAATGTTTTCCTTGGCACTTGTTAGGCTAAGATTCCAATGAAATTTATAATTTTTTTGGGTATATATTTTTTTCGTTGGCACTTGTTAGCCAATGTTTAGACAGCTTTCGATGAAAATTGTTTGCATTGTTTATTAAATTTTTTCCTTGGTGCTCATTATGCTATGATTAGCCAGCTTTCGATGAGAAGTGTTTCCATTTTGTACTCAAAAATTTTGTTGGCTCCTGTTAGGCAATGGATACACAGCTTCCAATGAAATTTATTTTTTTTGTGGATTCACTTTTTTCGTTATCACTTGTTAGCCAAAGAATAGACAGCTTTTGGTTAGTATTGTTTGCATTGTGTAATCAATGTTTTCCTTGGCACTCGCTATGCTATGATTAGCCAGCTTTTGATGAGAAGTATTTCTATTGTGTTCAATTTTTTGTTGACTCATGTTAGGCTATGTATATCCAGCTTTCAAAGCAAACTAATTTTTTTGTGGATTCATTCTTTTCGTTGGCACTTGTTAGCCAATGTATAGACCGCTTTCGATTAAAATTGTTTGCATTGTGTATTCAATTTTTTCCTTGGCACTTGTTAAGCTAAGATTAGCCAGCTTTTGTAGAACAATGTTTGGACTGTTTATTCATTTTTTTCATTGGTACTTGTTACGCTAAGTATAGCTTGTTTTCTATGAAATTTATTGGCACTATTTTTTCTTTTTTTCGTTTGTACTTGTTATGTAGGGTATAGCCAACTTTGGATGAGATGTGTTCCCATTGTGTATTTAATTTTTTCGTTGACTCAATTTAGGCTATGTATAACCAGCTTCCAATGGAAAAAATTATTTTTTTTGTGGCTTTATTTTTTGCGTTGGCACTTGTTAGCCGATGTATAGACAGCTTTCGGTTAGTTTTGTTTGCAATGTATTTTCAATAATTTTATTGACACTTGTTATGCTATCATTAGACGGCTTTCAATGAAAAGTGTTTCCATTTTGCATTTAATATTTTCGTTGGCTCTTGTTAGGCAATCTATACCAAGCTTCCAATGAAAATTGTTTTTTTTGTGGATAGACATTTTTTTCGTTGGCACTTGTTAGCCAATGTTTAGACAGCTTTCGTTGAAAATTGCTTGCATTGTGTATTCAATGTTTTGCTTGGCACTCGCTATGCTATGATTAGCCAGCTTTCGATGAGAGGTGTTTCCATTTTGTACTCAAAATTTTTGTTGGCTCATGTTAGGCAATGGATACCCAGCTTCCAAAGAAAATTGATTTTTTTTTGTGGATTCATTTTTTTGTTAGCACTTGTTAGCCAATGTATAGACAGCTTTCGATTAATATTGATTGCCTTGTTTATTCTATGTTTTCCGTGGCAATCATTATGATATGAGTAGCCAGCTTTCGAAGAGAAGTGTTTCCATTTTGTATTCAAAATTTTCGTTGGCTCATGTTAGGCAATGGATACCCAGCTTCCAAAGAAAATTGATTTTTTTTTGTGGATTCATTTTTTTGTTAGCACTTGTTAGCCAACGTATAGACAGCTTTCGATTCATTTTGTTTGCATTGAGTATTCATTGCTTTTCTTGGCACTCGTTTTGCTATGATTAGCCAGCTTTCGATGAGAAGTGTTTCCATTTTGCATACAAATGTTTTGTTGGCTCATGTTAGGCAATGGATACTCAGCTTCCAAAGAAATTTTTTTTTTGTAGATTCACTTTTTTCGTTATCACTTGTCAGCCAAAGAATAGACAGCTTTCGGTTTAGATTGTTTGCATTGTGTATTCAATGTTTTCCTTGGCACTCGCTATGCTTTTATTAGCCAGCTTTCGATGAGAGGAGTTTCCATTGTGTATTCAATTTTTTTGTTGACTCATGTTTGGCTATGTATACCCAGCTTCCAAAGAAAATTAATGTTTTTTTAAGGAATCATTTTTTTCGTTGGCACTTGTTAGCCAATGTATAGACAGTTTTCGATTATTATTAATTGCATTGTGTATTCAATGTTTTTCTTGGCACTCGTTATGCTATGATTAGCCAGCTTACGATGAGAAGTGTTTTCATTTTGTATTCAAAAGTTTTGTTGGCTCATGTTAGGCAAGAGATACCCAGCTTCCAATGAAAAATATTTTTTTTTGTGGATTCATTTTTTTGCTGGCACTTGTTAGCCAAAGAATAGACATTTTTCGATTAAGATTGTTTGCATTGTGTACTCAATGTTTTCGTTGTTGGCGCTTGTTAAGCTAAGATTAGCCAGCTTTCGTAGAATAATGTTTGGACTGTGTATTCATTCTTTTCGTTGGTACTTGTTACGCTAAGTATAGCTTGCTTTCGATAAAAATTATTGGCATTATTTATTCATTTTTTTGTTGGTACTTGTTATTTAGGGTATAGCCAGCTTGGAGGAGATGTGTTTCCATTGTGTATTCAATTTTTCTGTTGACTTATGTTAGGCTATGTATACCCAGCATCCTAGGGGAAAAATTATTTTTTGTGGATTCATTTCTTTCGTTGGCACTTGTTAGCCGATGTAAAGACAGCTTTCGATTAATTTTGCATACAATGTATATTCAATGATTTTATTGACACGTGTTATGCTATCATTAGCCAGCTTTCCATGAGAAGTAGTTCCATTGTGTATTAAATTTTTCCGTTGGCTCATGTAAGGCTACGTGTACCCAACTTCGACGAATTTTTTTTGTGGATGCACTGTTTTCGTTGGCACTTGTTAGCGATGTATAGACAGCTTTCGATTAGTTTTGTTTGCAATGTATATTCAATGATTTTATTGACACTTGTTATGCTATCATTTGCCAGCTTTCGATGAAAAGGGTTTCCATTTGGTATTTAATATTTTTCTTGGCTCTTGTTAGGCAATGTATACCAAGCTTCCAATGAAATATTTTTTTTCGTGGATATATATTTTTTTCGTTGGCACTTGTTAGTCAATGTTTAGACATCTTTCGATGAAAATTGTTTGCATGGTGTGTTCAATGTCTTCCTTGGCACTCGTTATGCTATGATTAGCCAGCTTTCGATGAGAAGTGTTTCCATTTTGAACTCAAAATTTTTGTTGGCTCATCTTAGACAATGGTCTTTTTTTCGTCGACACTTGTTAACCAATGTATAGACAGCTTTCGATTAATATTGTTTTCATTGAGTATTGAATGCTTTTCTTGGCAGTCGTTTTGCTATGATTAGCCAGCTTTTGATGAGAAGTGTTTCCATTTTGTATACAATGTTTTGTTGGCTCCTGTTAGGCAATGGATACTCAGCTTCCAATGAAAATAATTTTTTTTGTCGATTCTTTTTTTTCGTTATCACTTGTTAGCCAAAAAACAGACAGCTTTCGGTTTAGATTGTTTGCATTGTGTATTCAATGTTTTCATTTGCACTCGCTATGCTATGATTAGCTAGCTTTCGGTGAGAAGTGTTTCCATTGTGTTTTCATTTTTTTTGTGTTGACTCATGTTAGGCTATGTATACCCAGCTTCCAAAGAAAATTTCTTTTTTTTCGTTGGCACTTGTTAGCCAATGTATAGACAGCTTTCGATTAATTTTGTTTTCATTGTGTATTCAATTTTCTCCTTGGCACTCGTTATGCTATGATTAGCCAGCTTTCAATGAGAAGTGTTTCCATTTTGTATACGATGTTTTGTTGGCTCATGTTAGGCAATGGATACTCAGCTTCCAATGAAAATAATTTTTTTTGTCGATTTATTTTTTTCGTTATCACTTGTTAGCCAAAAAATAGACAGCTTTTGGTTTAGATTGTTTGCACTGTGTATTCAATGTTTTTACTTGGCACTCGCTATGCTATGATTAGCCAGCTCTCGATGAGAAGTGTTTCCATTGTGTATTCAAATGTTTTGTTGGCTCATGTTAGGCAATGGATACCCAGCTTCCAATGAAAAACTTTTTTTGTGGATTCATTTTTTTCGCTGGCACTTGTTAGCCAAAGAATAGACATTTTTCGATTAAGATTGTTTGCATAGTGTACTCAATGTTTTCCTTAGCACTTGTTAAGCTAAGATTAGCCAGCTTTCGTAGAATAATGTTTGGACTGTGTATTCATTCTTTTCGTTGGTACTTTTTACGCCAAGTACAGCTTGCTTTCGATGAAAACTATTGGCACTACCCAATCATTTTTGGTTGGTACTTGTTTTTTAGGGTATAGCCAGCTTTGGATGAGATGTGGTTCCATTGTGTATTCAATTTTTTTGTTGACTCATGTTAGGCTATGTATACCCAGCATCCGATGGGAAAAGTTATTTTTCGTGGATTCATTTCTTTCGTTGGCACTTGTTAGCCGATCTATAGACAGCTTTCGATTAATTTTGTTTGCAATGTATATTCAACGAGTTTATTGACACGTGTTATGCTATCATTAGCCAGCTTTCCATGAGAAGTATTTCCATTGTGTATTAAATTTTTCCGTTGGCTCATGCAAGGCTATGTGTACCCAACTTCCGACGAATTTTTTTTGTGGATGCACTGTTTTCGTTGGAACATGTTAGCCGATGTATCGACAGCTTTCGATTAGTTTTGTTTGCAATGTATATTCAATGATTTTATTGACACTTGTTATGCTATCATTAGCCAGCTTTCGATGAAAAGTGTTTCCACTTTGTATTCAATTTTTTTGTTGGCTCTTTTTAGGCAATGTATACCAAGCTTCCAATAAAAATTGTTTTTTTTTTGTGGTTGTATTTTTTTTGTTGGCACATGTTAGCCAATGTATAGACAGCTTTCGATGGAAAAATGTTTGCATTGTGTATTCAATGTTTTCCTTTGCACTCTTTATGCTATGATTAGCCAGCTTTCGATGAGAAGTGTTTTCTTTTTGTACTCAAATTTTTTGTTGGCTCATGTTAGGCAATGGATACTCAGCTTCCAAAAAAAAAATTATGAGAAGTGTTCGATGAGAAGTGTTTCCATTTTGTACTCAAAAGTTTCGTTGGCTCTTGTTAGGCAATGGATACTCAGCTTTCAATGAAATTTATTTTTTTTGTGGATTCACTTTTTTCGTTATCACTGGTTAGCCAAAGAATAGACAGCTTTCGGTTAAGATTGTTTGCATTGTGTTTTCAATTTTTTCCTTGGCACTCGCTATGCTATGATTAGCCAGCTTTCGATGAGAAGTGTTTTCATAGTGTATTCAAAATTTTTGTTGACTCATGTTAGGCTATGTATACCCAGCTTCCAAGGCAAATTAACTTTTTTTGTGGATTCATTTTTTCGTTGGCACTTGTTAGCCAATGTATAGACAGCTTTCGATTAATATTGTTTGCATTATGTATTCAATGTTTTCCTTGGCACTTGTTAAGCTAAATTTCCAATGAAATTTATTATTCTTCTAGTTATATTTTTTTTCGATAGCACATGTTAGCCAATGTTTAGACAGCTTTCGATGGAAATGGTTTGCATTGTGTATTCAAAATTTTCCTTGGCACTCGCTATGCTATGATTAGCCAGCTTTCGATGAGAAGTGTTTCCATTTTGTATTCAATTATTTTGTTGACTCATGTTAGGCTATGTATACCCAGCTTCCAAGGCAAATTAAATTTTTTTGTGGATTCATTTTTTCGTTGGCTCTTGTTAGCCAATGTATAGACAGCTTTCGATTAATATAATTTGCATTATGTATTCAATGTTTTCCTTGGCACTTGTTAAGCTAAATTTCCAATGAAATTTATTATTCTTCTGGTTATATTTTTTTTCGATAGCACATGTTAGCCAATGTTTAGACAGCTTTCGATGGAAATGGTTTGCATTGTGTATTCAAAATTTTCCTTGGCACTCGCTATGCTATGATTAGCCAGCTTTCGATGAGAAGTGTTTCCATAGTGTATTCAAAATTTTTGTTGACTCATGTTAGGCTATGTATACCCAGCTTCCAAGGCAAATTAACTTTTTTGTGGATTCATTTTTTTGTTGGCACTTGTTAGCCAATGTATAGACAGCTTTCGATTAATATTGTTTGCATTATGTATTCAATGTTTTCCTTGGCACTTGTTAAGCTAAATTTCCAATGAAATTTATTATTCTTCTGGTTATATTTTTTTTCGATAGCACATGTTAGCCAATGTTTAGACAGCTTTCGATGGAAATGGTTTGCATTGTGTATTCAAAATTTTCCTTGGCACTCGCTATGCTATGATTAGCCAGCTTTCGATGAGAAGTGTTTCCATTTTGTATTCAATTATTTTGTTGACTCATGTTAGGCTATGTATACCCAGCTTCCAAGGCAAATTAACTTTTTTTGTGGATTTATTTTTTCGTTGGCACTTGTTAGCCAATGTATAGACAGCTTTTGATGAAAATTGTTTGCATTGTGTATTCAATGTTCTTCTTGGCACTCGTTATGCTATGATTAGCCAGCTTTCGTTGAGAAGTGTTTCCATTTTGTACTCAAAAATGTTGTTGGCTCGTGTTAGGCAATGGATACCCAGCTTTCAAAGAAAATTGATTTTTTTTGTGGAATCATTTTTTTGTTGGCACTTGTTAGCCAATATATAGACAGCTTTCGATTAACATTGATTGCATTGTGTATCCAATGTTTTCCTTGGCAATCGTTATGCTATGATTAACCAGCTTTCGATGAGAAGTGTTTCCACTTTGTAATTCAAATTTTCGTTGGCTCTTGTTAGGAAATGGATACTCAGCTTCCAATGCAATTTTTTTTTGTGGTTTCACTTTTTTCGTTATCACTGGTTAGCCAAAGAATAGACAGCTTTCGGTTAAGATTGTTTGCATTGTGTTTTCAATGTTTTCCCTGGCACTCGCTATGCTATGATTAGCCAGCTTTCGATGAGAAGTGTTTCGATTGTGTATTCAATTTTTTGTTGACTCATGTAAGGCTATGTATACCCAGCTTCCAAAGCAATTTAATTTTTTTTTGAGGATTCAATTTTTCGTTGGCACTTGTGAGCCAATGTATAGACAGCTTTCGATTAAAATTGTTTGCATTATGTATTCAATGTTTTCCTTGGCACTTGTTAGGCTAAGATTCCAATGAAATTTATAATTTTTTTGGGTATTTATTTTTTTCGTTGGCACTTGTTAGCCAATGTTTAGACAGCTTTCGATGAAAATTGTTTGCGTTGTTTATTAAATTTTTTCCTTGGTGCTCATTATGCTATGATTAGCCAGCTTTCGATGAGAAGTGTTTCCATTTTGTACTCAAAAATTTTGTTGGCTCCTGTTAGGCAATGGATACACAGCTTCCAATGAAATTTATTTTTTTTGTGGATTCACTTTTTTCGTTATCACTTGTTAGCCAAAGAATAGACAGCTTTTGGTTAGTATTGTTTGCATTGTGTAATCAATGTTTTCCTTGGCACTCGCTATGCTATGATTAGCCAGCTTTTGATGAGAAGTATTTCTATTGTGTTCAATTTTTTGTTGACTCATGTTAGGCTATGTATATCCAGCTTTCAAAGCAAACTAATTTTTTTGTGGATTCATTTTTTTCGTTGGCACTTGTTAGCCAATGTATAGACCGCTTTCGATTAAAATTGTTTGCATTGTGTATTCAATTTTTTCCTTGGCACTTGTTAAGCTAAGATTAGCCAGCTTTTGTAGAACAATGTTTGGACTGTTTATTCATTTTTTTCATTGGTGTTACGCTAAGTATAGCTTGTTTTCTATGAAATTTATTGGCACTATTTTTTCTTTTTTTCGTTTGTACTTGTTATGTAGAGTATAGCCAACTTTGGATGAGATGTGTTCCCATGGTGTATTTAATTTTTTTGTTGACTCAATTTAGGCTATGTATAACCAGCTTCCAATGGAAAAAATTATTTTTTTGTGGCTTTATTTTTTGCGTTGGCACTTGTTAGCCGATGTATAGACAGCTTTCGGTTAGTTTTGTTTGCAATGTATTTTCAATAATTTTATTGACACTTGTTATGCTTTCATTAGACGGCTTTCAATGAAAAGTGTTTCCATTTTGCATTTAATATTTTCGTTGGCTCTTGTTAGGCAATCTATACCAAGCTTCCAATGAAAATTGTTTTTTTTTTGTGGATAGACATTTTTTTCGTTGGCACTTGTTAGCCAATGTTTAGACAGCTTTCGTTGAAAATTGCTTGCATTGTGTATTCAATGTTTTCCTTGGCACTCGCTATGCTATGATTAGCCAGCTTTCGATGAGAAGTGTTTCCATTTTGTACTCAAAATTTTTGTTGGCTCATGTTAGGCAATGGATACCCAGCTTCCAAAGAAAATTGATTTTTTTTTGTGGATTCATTTTTTTGTTAGCACTTGTTAGCCAATGTATAGACAGCTTTCGATTAATATTGATTGCCTTGTGTATTCTATGTTTTCCGTGGCAATCATTATGATATGAGTAGCCAGCTTTCGATGAGAAGTGTTTCCATTTTGTATTCAAAATTTTCGTTGGCTCATGTTAGGCAATGGATACCCAGCTTCCAAAGAAAATTGATTTTTTTTTGTGGATTCATTTTTTTGTTAGCACTTGTTAGCCAATGTATAGACAGCTTTCGATTAATTTTGTTTGCATTGAGTATTCATTGCTTTTCTTGGCACTCGTTTTGCTATGATTAGCCAGCTTTCGATGAGAAGTGTTTCCATTTTGCATACAAATGTTTTGTTGGCTCATGTTAGGCAATGGATACTCAGCTTCCAAAGAAATTTTTTTTTTGTAGATTCACTTTTTTCGTTATCACTTGTCAGCCAAAGAATAGACAGCTTTCGGTTTAGATTGTTTGCATTGTGTATTCAATGTTTTCCTTGGCACTCGCTATGCTTTTACTAGCCAGCTTTCGATGAGAGGAGTTTCCATTGTGTATTCAATTTTTTTGTTGACTCATGTTTGGCTATGTATACCCAGCTTCCAAAGAAAATTAATGTTTTTTTGTGGATTCATTTTTTTCGTTGGCACTTGTTAGCCAATGTATAGACAGCTTTCGATTATTATTAATTGCATTGTGTATTCAATGTTTTTCTTGGCACTCGTTATGCTATGATTAGCCAGCTTACGATGAGAAGTGTTTTCATTTTGTATTCAAAAGTTTTGTTGGCTCATGTTAGGCAAGAGATACCCAGCTTCCAATGAAAAATATTTTTTTTTGTGGATTCATTTTTTTGCTGGCACTTGTTAGCCAAAGAATAGACGTTTTTCGATTAAGATTGTTTGCATTGTGTACTCAATGTTTTCGTTGTTGGTGCTTGTTAAGCTAAGATTAGCCAGCTTTCGTAGAATAATGTTTGGACTGTGTATTCATTCTTTTCGTTGGTACTTGTTACGCTAAGTATAGCTTGCTTTCGATAAAAATTATTGGCACTATTTATTCATTTTTTTGTTGGTACTTGTTATTTAGGGTATAGCCAGCTTGGAGGAGATGTGTTTACATTGTGTATTCAATTTTTCTGTTGACTTATGTTAGGCTATGTATACCCAGCATCCAAGGGGAAAAATTATTTTTTGTGGATTCATTTCTTTCGTTGGCACTTGTTAGCCGATGTAAAGACAGCTTTCGATTAATTTTGCATACAATGTATATTCAGTGATTTTATTGACACGTGTTATGCTATCATTAGCCAGCTTTCCATGAGAAGTAGTTCCATTGTGTATTAAATTTTTCCGTTGGCTCATGTAAGACTATGTGTACCCAACTTCGACGAATTTTTTTTGTGGATGCACTGTTTTCGTTGGCACTTGTTAGCGATGTATAGACAGCTTTCGATTAGTTTTGTTTGCAATGTATATTCAATGATTTTATTGACACTTGTTATGCTATCATTAGCCAGCTTTCGATGAAAAGGGTTTCCATTTGGTATTCAATATTTTTCTTGGCTCTTGTTAGGCAATGTATACCAAGCTTCCAATGAAATATTTTTTTCGTGGATATATATTTTTTTCGTTGGCACTTGTTAGTCAATGTTTAGACATCTTTCGATGAAAATTGTTTGCATGGTGTGTTCAATGTCTTCCTTGGCACTCGTTATGCTATGATTAGCCAGCTTTCGATGAGAAGTGTTTCAATTTTGAACTCAAAATTTTTGATGGCTCATCTTAGACAATGGTCTTTTTTTCGTTGACACTTGTTAACCAATGTATAGACAGCTTCCGATTAATATTGTTTTCATTGAGTATTGAATGCTTTTCTTGGCAGTCGTTTTGCTATGATAAGCCAGCTTTTGATGAGAAGTGTTTCCATTTTGTATACAATGTTTTGTTGGCTCCTGTTAGGCAATGGATACTCAGCTTCCAATGAAAATAATTTTTTTTGTCGATTCTTTTTTTTCGTTATCACTTGTTAGCCAAAAAACAGACAGCTTTCGGTTTAGATTGTTTGCATTGTGTATTCAATGTTTTCATTGGCACTCGCTATGCTATGATTAGCTAGCTTTCGGTGAGAAGTGTTTCCATTGTGTTTTCATTTTTTTTTGTGTTGACTCATGTTAGGCTATGTATACCCAGCTTCCAAAGGAAATTTCTTTTTTTTCGTTGGCACTTGTTAGCCAATGTATAGACAGCTTTCGATTAATTTTGTTTTCATTGTGTATTCAATTTTCTCCTTGGCACTCGTTATGCTATGATTAGCCAGCTTTCAATGAGAAGTGTTTCCATTTTGTATACGATGTTTTGTTGGCTCATGTTAGGCAATGGATACTCAGCTTCCAATGAAAATAACTTTTTTTGTCGATTTATTTTTTTCGTTATCACTTGTTAGCCAAAAAATAGACAGCTTTTGGTTTAGATTGTTTGCACTGTGTATTCAATGTTTTTACTTGGCACTCGCTATGCTATGATTAGCCAGCTCTCGATGAGAAGTGTTTCGATTGTGTATTCAAATGTTTTGTTGGCTCATGTTAGGCAATGGATACCCAGCTTCCAATGAAAAACTTTTTTTGTGGATTCATTTTTTTCGCTGGCACTTGTTAGCCAAAGAATAGACATTTTTCGATTAAGATTGTTTGCATAGTGTACTCAATGTTTTCCTTAGCACTTGTTAAGCTAAGATTAGCCAGCTTTCGTAGAATAATGTTTGGACTGTGTATTCATTCTTTTCGTTGGTACTTTTTACGCCAAGTACAGCTTGCTTTCGATGAAAACTATTGGCACTACCCAATCATTTTTTGTTGGTACTTGTTTTTTAGGGTATAGCCAGCTTTGGATGAGATGTGGTTCCATTGTGTATTCAATTTTTTTGTTGACTCATGTTAGGCTATGTATACCCAGCATCCGATGGGAAAAGTTATTTTTCGTGGATTCATTTCTTTCGTTGGCACTTGTTAGCCGATCTATAGACAGCTTTCGATTAATTTTGTTTGCAATGTATATTCAACGAGTTTATTGACACGTGTTATGCTATCATTAGCCAGCTTTCCATGAGAAGTATTTCCATTGTGTATTAAATTTTTTCGTTGGCTCATGTAAGGCTATGTGTACCCAACTTCCGACGAATTTTTTTTGTGGATGCACTGTTTTCGTTGGAACATGTTAGCCGATGTATCGACAGCTTTCGATTAGTTTTGTTTGCAATGTATATTCAATGATTTTATTGACACTTGTTATGCTATCATTAGCCAGCTTTCGATGAAAAGTGTTTCCACTTTGTATTCAATTTTTTTGTTGGCTCTTTTTAGGCAATGTATACCAAGCTTCCAATAAAAATTGTTTTTTTTTGTGGTTGTATTTTTTTTGTTGGCACATGTTAGCCAATGTATAGACAGCTTTCGATGGAAAAATGTTTGCATTGTGTATTCAATGTTTTCCTTTGCACTCTTTATGCTATGATTAGCCAGCTTTCGATGAGAAGTGTTTTCTTTTTGTACTCAAATTTTTTGTTGGCTCATGTTAGGCAATGGATACTCAGCTTCCAAAAAAAGATTATTTTTTTTGTGGATTAATTTTTTTTTTCGTTGGCACTTGTTAGCCAATGTATAGACAGCTTTCGATTAATTTTGTTTTCATTGAGTATTCCATGCTTTTCTTGGCACTCGTTTTGCTATAATTAGCCTTTTTTCGTTGAGAAGTGTTTCCATTTTGTATACAATTGTTTTGTTGGCTCATGTTAGGCTATGTATACCCAGCATCCGATGGGAAAAGTTATTTTTCGTGGATTCATTTCTTTCGTTGGCACTTGTTAGCCGATCTATAGACAGCTTTCGATTAATTTTGTTTGCAATGTATATTCAACGAGTTTATTGACACGTGTTATGCTATCATTAGCCAGCTTTCCATGAGAAGTATTTCCATTGTGTATTAAATTTTTCCGTTGGCTCGTGTAAGGCTATGTGTACCCAACTTCCGACGAAATTTTTTTGTGGATGCACTGTTTTCGTTGGAACATGTTAGCCGATGTATAGACAGCTTTCGATTAGTTTTGTTTGCAATGTATATTCAATGATTTTACTGACACTTGTTATGCTATCATTAGCCAGCTTTCGATGAGAAGTGTTTCCATTTTGTACTCAAAATTTTTGTTGGCTCATGTTAGGCAATGGATACCCAGCTTCCAAAGAAAATTGATTTTTTTTTGTGAATTCATTTTTTCGTTGGCACTTGTTAGCCAATGTATAGACAGCTTTCGATTAATTTTGTTTTCATTGAGTATTCCATGCTTTTCTTGGCACTCGTTTTGCTATAATTAGCCTTTTTTCGTTGAGAAGTGTTTCCATTTTGTATACAATTGTTTTGTTGGCTCATGTTAGGCAATGGATACTCAGCTTCCAATGAAATTTTTTTTTGTTGATTCACTTTTTTCCTTATCACTTGTTAGTCAAAGAATAGACAGCTTTCGGTTTAGATTGTTTGCACTGTGTATTCAATGTTTTCCTTGGCACTCGCTATGCTATGATTAGCCAGCTTTCGATGAGAAGTGTTTTCATTGTGTATTCAATTTTTTTGTTGACTCATGCTAGGCAGTGTATACCCAGCTTCCAATGAAAGTTTTTATTTTTTGTGGATTCATTTTTTTTGTTGGCACTTGTTAGCCAATGTATAGACAGCTGTCGATTCATAAGGTTTGCATTATATTTTCAATGAGTTTGTTGGTACTTGCTCTGCTATCATTAGACAGCTTTCGATGAGAAGTAATTCCATTGTGTATTTAGTTTTTTCGTTCGCTCATGTTAGGCTATGTATACCCAGCTTCAGATGAAATTTTTTTCCTGGATTCAGTGTTTTCGGTGGCACTGGTTAGGCTAACTATAGCCAGGTTTCGATGAAAAGTATTTGCATTGAGCATTAATTTTTTCTCGTTGACAGTTTTTATGCTATGTATAGCCGGCTTCGATGAAATATTTTGCATTGTGTATTATTGTTTTTTCATTGGCACTTGCTAGGTTTTGTATAGCCAGTTTTTGATAAATTTTGTTTCCATTGTTTATTTATTTTTTTCGTTAGCACTTGTTAGGCTGTGTATGGCCAATTATCGATAAGTTTTGTTTTCATTGTGAAATTTTTTTTTGTTGACACTTATTAGGCTGTATATAGTCAGCTTTTTAGGCTATTTTTAGCTAGCTTTCGACTACAATTAATTGCATTTTGTGTTCAATTCTTTCGTTGGCACTTGTTAGGATATGTATAGCCCACTTTCGATGAAAATTGTTTCCATTGTGTATTATGTTTTTTATTAACACTTGTTAGGCAGTGTGTAGCCAGTTTACGATGAAAATTTTTCGCATTGTATTTTCGTTTTCCTTTTGTTGGCGTTGGTTAGGTTATGTGTAGCCAGTTCTTGATAAACATTATTTGCTTTGTGACTTCTTTTTTTTTCTTTTGTACTGGTTAGGCTAAATAGAGCACGCCTTCGAAGAAAAGTGTTCGCATTGTGTATTCAATGTTTTTATGGCACTTATTATGCTATGATTAGCCAGCATTCGATGAGAAGTGCTTCCTTTGTGTATTCATTTTTTTTTCGTTGGCTCATGTTAGGCAGTGTATACCCAGCATCCAATGAAAATTATTTTTTTTTGTGGATTCACTTTTTTCGTTATCACTTGTTAGCTAAAGAATAGACAGCTGTCGATTCATATTGCTTGCATTGTATTTTCAATGAGTTTGTTGGCACTTGCTCTGCTATCATTAGCCAGCTTTTGATGAGAAGTACTTCCATTGTGTATTTAGTTTTTTTCGTTGGCTCATGTTAGGCTACAAATATCAAGCTTCAGATGAAATTTTTTTCGTGGAATCAGTGTTTTCGGTGGCACTGGTTAGGCTAACTATAGCCAGCTTTCGATGAAAATTATTTGCATTGCGCATTCATTTTTTCTCGCTAACAGTTTTTATTCTATGTATAGCCGACTTCAATGAATTATTTTGCATTTTGTATGATTTTTTTTCGTTGCCACTTGCTAGGGTCTGTATAGCCTGTTTTTGAAGAAAAATGTTTTCATTGTTTATTCATTTTTTTCGTTGGCTTTTGCTAGGCTGTGTATGGCCAATTTTCGATAAGTTTTGTTTTAATTGTGAAGTTTTTTTCGTTGGCACTTATTAGGCTATGTATAGTCAGCTTGTTAGGCTATGTTTAGCTAGCTTTCGATTGAACTTATTTGCATTTTGTGTTCATTTCTTTCGTTGGCACTTGTTAGGCTATGTTTAGCCAGCTTCCGATGAAAACTGTTGCAAGTGTGTATTCAATTTTTTCGTTGGCACTTTTTGCTATGTATAGCCCACTTTCGATGAAAATTGTTTCCATTGTGTGTTACGTTTTTCGTTAACCTTTATTAGGCCATGTGTAGCCACTTTTCGATGAAAATATTTCGCATTGTAAATAGATTTTTTTTTGTTGGCGTTGGTTAGGCTATGTATAGCCAGTTTTTGAAAAACATTGTCATTGTTTGCTTTGTGACTTCTTTTTTTTTCGTTTGTACTTGTTAGGCTAAATAGAGCGCGCTTTCGATGAAAATTGTTTGCATTGTGTATTCATTTTTTTCGATGGCTCATGTTAGGCAGTGTATACCCAGCTTGCAATGAAAACGATTATTATATTTTGTGAACTCTTTCATTTCGTTGGCACTTGTTAGCCAATGTATAGACAGCTTTCGATTAATTTTGTTTGCATTGTGTTTTCGATGAGTTTGTTGGCACTTGCTATGCTATCATTAGCCAGCTTTCGATGAGAATTACTTCCCTTGTGTATTGAGTTTTTTCGTTGGCTCCTGTTAGGCTAGGTATACCCAGCTTTCGATGAGATTTTTTTGTGGATTCAATGTTTTCGGTGGCACTGGTGAGGCTAGCTATAGCCAGCTTTCGATGAAAATTATTTGCATTGCGTATTCACTTTTTTCGTTGGCGCATGTTAGTTTAGGTGGAGAGTTAGCGGAATTCTTCTCTAGATTCGTTCTTTTTTTCCTAACGACACCGCAAAGTGGTCCCATGGTTGATTAATTTAGCGGGGCAACATAGACTCACTACTTTCTACAATCCCAAAAGTGTTGATTTGGTGGCAAAAGTCCTGTATTGCTCTCTGGTGCTTGCTCTTTTTGTGTATTGCTCTTCTGGCTGTCTTGTTTACTCAATACAATCGCAGGAGTTTCTAATTGTAATTTATTTCAGATGATTATACGTCTGATTACGGAGGGCTCTAAGTGGCCAGGTTATAATCTAATAATCAAATCAAAAGGAAAGGGTCGGCGATTTATTAGCATAAATTGCCTTATTGCAATCAATTTCCAGCTAACTCCACTAATACCGAACTATTCTCTCTCTAGAGAATCTCTGACGAGAAGCAACTATCTACTATTTGTGCAACAGTTGTTCTCTTACTTCGAGAACCAACTACTCCATTCGCTAGCAATAATTATTCTCACTAACTAACTGAGAACAAACTACTCTTAAAAGTAGTTAACAACTGTTCTGACTCTTACAGGCTCTACAGGACCCTCCAATTCCTTATCTTTCTTTACACTCAGTTTTAGTTAAGTCACTCCATTCCCTATCAGTCCTGACATCCGCTTAAAACACCCGTCCGCACATGTTTTAAGGCTAAATCCCTCCCCCTGACCAAGCAAACAAATGTCATACAACCAGTTCCTGACCTCAGTGACTTCAGCCCTCGAGTTCAACTAACCTCTAAACCATGCTATTTTTACCCAGTAATCCTCCCAAGGTCTTTATTTTAAATATCCCGTTAACGTTCCGACCTCCTAAGGGTAGAGGGATACCCTTTTTATGGGTAGCTAATTCATTTCAGGCATCTAAATTTTCTATCGGTACTCTATTCGAATCCCCGACCTTCTAGCTATCAAGGTAAGGTATTTCGTCTATTAGGGGTCAAATCAAGCCAAAAAGTCACTTCAGTGAAGCCAAGTAAAATCCCCGTCCGTTCATACGATTTAGGAGACCTTATTCTTATGCTACACTTCTATTACTATCAATTTTCTCTGGGACTACTTTTCTTTAGTCTAGTTAAAATGCTATAATGTTTACCAAGTCCACTTTGAATTAAATCCACTACTCCAAGGTTGCAATGTAATTCCCAATATATAAGTGTTCCTCCCAATTTTTAGCAAGGTGACCCATTTTCATTTCCAGGGGTTGGGCTGGGGAATACGCCACTTTCCGGTGGTAATCTCGGGGTTTTCCATTCAATTTTAGGGTGAAAACGCCCAAAGGTCAACTTAAGGTCACCCAGAAGTCAACCGAGGTCAAATTTCTATATTTGGGTTCAAAATCCCATG
The DNA here is from genome assembly GCF_963678635.1 of Symsagittifera roscoffensis. NCBI lineage: Eukaryota > Metazoa > Xenacoelomorpha > Acoela > Convolutidae > Symsagittifera > Symsagittifera roscoffensis. The sequence goes on along the minus strand of NC_087065.1, from coordinate 72,471,930 downwards.
GGGATTTTAACTACCAAGTTTCATTCAAATCCTATTAATACTTCACAAGTTATCCCATTTTTAAGGTCCATTATCACTTTTTCCGGAAAATACTATTAACACCGGAAGGAGTTGTCGGAGGGTTTTCACTCACAAGGGAATTTTATTCGGGGTTCGTATTTTATGACGATTGCCGCAATAAAATCTTTATTCCATCGTTCATCATTCCGCGTAAATTGCTTATTTCCGGTCTAAGGGGATGTTTTAGCTTCTGGCCCAACCGCCGGATTTGATTCAAATTATAAAACAAGATGGATCTTGTCACTACGTATCATCCCTCCAAGTTTCAGCTCCCTGCGCTCAATGGAGGCCGAGAAACGACTTCCGGAAGTTAGGGGTGGGCATAAAACCGGAAGTATGGCGTCATAGGGGTCTGGGGTTCCAAACTTAAGCTTCCCTCAACTAGGCCTACAACATACTAGATTTTGGTTGCAATTCAATTGCTAGTTACCGAGTTCTGATAGGGCCGTTTGCACTTCCGGGAACCGTTATCACTTGGGGCCGGGGGGTCCAAAGGGTCTGGATTTTTGTAAGCCCGGGTCAAATCATCTCTAGTATCCGTCCTATGAGTTTCATAAAGCTAGCCCCAGTAGTTTCTATTGGGGGGGGGGTTTGCAAAATCGGTCCTGTTTTAAAATCCTGCTTAGTCTCTGTTTGTTTTGGTCGATTTTGCAACTTAATCAAAGGTTTACTCTGCTACTTAGCTTACTGACGAATCAATCTAACGCTCAGGTTACTATAGCATGTATTACAGTAGAATCACAAATTCTACACTATGTATAGCCAGCTTTCGCTGAAAATTGTTTCTATTGTGTATTTATGTTTTTCGTCATTGCTTGTTAGGCTGGTTATAGCCAGTTTTTGATGAAAATTGCTTCCATTGTGTATTATGTTTTTCGTTAACGCTTTTTAGGCCACTTGTAGCCAGTTTTCGATGAAAATAGTTTGCATTGCATATTTGTTTCTTTTTCGTTGGCTTTGGTTAGGCTATCTATAGCCAGCTTTAGATGAAAGTGTTTGCTTTGTGTATTCACTTTTTTCGTTGGCACTGGTCCATGTATAGCCAGCTTTCGATGAAATTGTTTCCATTTTTAATTCCTTATTTTTCGTTCGCAATCAAAATTTAGGCGGTGTTATGCGATGGAATTTTTGGCACGACCCCTTGTCCCTATGAGCATAATTTGTGTTTGCCTGAGAAAGTAGATTTTGATAGCCTTTTCCGCTTTTTCCATAGCCTCACATAGAAAAATTCAATCTCCTGATTATACTACTTTTATTACTAAGCCAAAATGTGCACTGAGTAGGCGCATAATTTTGTGTCTGTATGTTCCTGGATTCCAATTACTTACCTTTAAATAATTTCCAAAATGAAAGTGGATTCCAGTTACAAAAATTCCGTGGATTCTACGGAAAAATCACTGTAACGTAAGTTTTGTCGGTACAATTGTTGTGTCGCGGATTCCGCAACAAGCAAATATGGACACTTTTTCTGGTTTCCGCAACAGCTAGTGGATTCCGCAGGATGTGAGTGGAATCCGCAATAAAAGTAGAACCCGCAAACTGTTAGTGGATTCCGAATTCTGTTTATTACTGTTCTTGCATATGAAACATTTAAATTTAGAGCTGGAATTCTTATCTCTAGCAATGAGGATTTTAAAAGCAAGGACATGACCATTGTTAGTGAAATCCACGAACATATCTTATATCATTAGTTAACTAAATCGGTGGATGTCATCTTTTAGTAAATGGGATACATAAGACAGCAAACAATTTTTAGGATCGCAGTTTTGGAAACACAACACCGAATAAATTCCTTTCTTGGAATCATTGGGTTGAGAGTATTTAGAATACGCAACACAAAGAATTTTGCCGATTTATATCAGTAATTGAGGTTACATCGATCCCAAATATTGGTCAGTGTTTGGGATTGATGGAATTCCAAATACTGGAGTTTTGTGAAAAAATATGAAATAAATTCAGTATTTGGAGTCATTGAGTTGAGAGTGCTTAGAAACACGCCGCAGAACATATCGTCAATTTATATCAGTTTTTGGGTTTACATCGACCCCAAATATTGATCGGTATTTGGAAGTGATGGAATCCCAAAAACCGGAGTATTGTGGAAAAAATATGAAATAAATTCACTATTTGAAGTCATTGAGTTGAGAGTGCTTAGAAACACGCCGCAGAACATATCGTCATTTTATATCAGTTTTTGGGATTACATCGATCCTAAATATTGATCAGTATTTGGGATTGATGGAATTCCAAAAACTGGAGTATTATGGAATTTTTTGTTGGCACTAGTTAGGCTATGTATAGCCAGTTTTCAATAAAAACTGTTTGCATTGAATATTAATTTTTTCGTTTGTGCTTGTTAGGCTAACTAGAGCCAGCTTTCGATGGAAATTGTTTGCATTGTGTATTCACTTTTTTATTTGGCACGTGTTAGTCTATTTATAGCCAGCTTTTTATGAAAATTGTTTGAATTGTGTATTCTTTTTTTTTCGTTCGCAATGAAAAATAGGGCGGTGTTATGCCATAGAAATTTTTGCACGGCCCTTTGTCCCTATGAGCAATTTTGTGTTTTTTTACAGTTGCGGATAAACGAAAAATTCGCGTCTCCTGTGCTTTTGTGTCGGAAATCAGAAGTTCGTTATTTGTGTTTGTTAACTGTTCTGCACACAAAGTTTCTTGTAAATTTTAATCAACCATTAAAGCCCAAACTGATTTTTTCCAATTTTGAAATCGAATAAATATATTGTGCTCGCCAGGTTTTTCCGGAGAAAGTACATTTTGATCGCTATTTCTATTGCTAATTGCTACATCCCCATTTTCTTCTATTGGGATGTTGGAATTTGCGAAAGATGAAAAACATCAACATCCAATCAAATGCAAAATTGCACTTTTATGGTGATAGTTCGCTTTCGGAGATTTCACTCGTTGCATACTGATACTTTCGCAAGAAAATTCTTCTAATTGGGCGACCTCGAACTCATTTCGCAGCCTGATTAGAGAATCAAAAACGAAAACCCATTGTATGTTCCGTTAGGACAAAACTCGCAGTTAGAAAAATAATATCAAGTTTCTCAAGTAAAGTTGACGTTAAGATGAAGTTTTGTTTGAAACCTTCCATTTTTGTAGCGCCACGACCAGCCATAAAAATTAATCAATCGCACCACTGAGCCTTTTTTTATAGGTTAGCTTATGTTGGCTCTTCTAATATTTTTGCATGAGTTTCTTTCAAATTGAAAGTTGTTAGCGTTGCTCAAATTTAAAATTGAGGTCAATGAAAATTGCTTCAAACTAGTTATTTCCTTTTAGCGTTTTGCCTGCCACAAAAATATTCCATTTTTAGTGGCGTCCTTGTGCTTTACTGGGAGAAGCTGCTTTTTTAGTTGGAATGGTTGGGCTTACAAAATCTGATAATTTGTTCTGGTGTACTTTTTTTGCCTCAGAAAGGCGTTTGGGAGCATTTTGAGTAAATTTTTTTTGTCTCGTCTTAGCCAATGCAACAGAGATTTCCTCTTTCCTCTTTTCTCGTGCAGTTGAGCAAATTTGCGTTTGCTTTGGGACGATTTCTCCTTAGGTTTTCGGTAGAGTCTCTGTTTTCGAGCTCTCCCAAAGCACTGTTTTGCCCGTATTTTGGCAAAATTTTCTGTGCAGCCGTCAAATTTTTGAAAAAACAGTCAAAAAAGCCGTTTTTGGGCACTTTTTGAAAAATTTTGACAAAAAATCGCGTTTTTTTGGCGCGCGCGCTCCACCTCAAAAAATAGTTATTATTGGCGCCAAAGGCGCCCTTAGAAAAATTTTAGGGTCGCTAGGCCAAAAATGGTTTTCTTAAAAAGTATCAAAGGGGGGACCCTTTGGGTCGGCAGGGGTCGAATCCCTGAAGGGGAAGAACGTCCAACCCCCCGCCCCCCCTAAATCCGCCCCTGCTTATATCAATTGTGCCAGCATTTCTTTTTTTTTCGTTTTTTGTCTGTTTTTATATTTTTTCGAGACGCTTTTAGCCGCGAAAAGCCCAGATTGTACAAATATCTTCCAATGTAGCAGGTTTTTCAACGGTTATCAACATTCAATCCAAAATCCCCGCATGTTCGAGCTTCTATTTTGTTATTTTCTTTTTGCTGGCGTTTCGGAAAATCATGCGATGGTGTCACTTTTCAATAGATTGGATTTCATCCCTTTCCAAGATTATATCTTTGAAATTTTGTTTTGATTTTATCTCTTTGATCTAGGCACCTTGTAAAAACATGATCCCTGGTAGGCAAATTTGCTTCTTGAAAAAAGTAAAGGGCACAGTAGTACAATCGCATTGCGTAACGAAATCTAGTTTGCAGAGGAGTTACTTTTCTAATGCATTTTATGTTTTGGATTGCACTAGCATCTTCTGCATGACATTTTTTTGGATAAATTAACTTCCATCTATTGGAACCTGATCTAAACTACATTTTATTATTGGATAAATTAGATATTTTATCACTATAAAATATTTAATATTAACCAATAATATTCCATCTAACTAACAACCCACTTATTTGTAACAACCCACTTATTTAGTTTCATGGTCGTACGGCAAAAGCCAACACAAACTTTTATATTTAGAATCTTACTAGCAATGAATTTAGATTTTCATTTGCAAACATAAGATCCTTGAAGGAAATCTTCAATGATCATTTCAGGCGCTAGACAAAATTACTATTGTACAATAACGATTGATAAAAAGATCTCAAATCGTTCCTTCCAACTCTGCGGTAATATATAAAACTATTTGAAAAAATATTTATTGAAAACAAAACAAAAATTAGTAGCATGACAATAAATTGCTAGTATATATAAATCATCCTGTTGTTCCAGCTTCATCACCTAAACATAACAGCAATCCTATATCAACTAATATCACCAAAAACTAAAACCTTTTACCAAATAAATTTGAATAATTTTAAACTTAATTTTTTTAAATCTTAAACCAGATCATCAAGGCTTTCCTTGGATCAAATCAATTTTCTATCTTATAAATTTTATTTCTGATCATCAAGGCTTATCCTTGGATCAAAAAGAACAATTTTGTTCTCCCCCACCCATTTATCAAGTGTTTAACGACCTCAAACGTCGATTCACTACCCAACCCTTTCAAAAGACCCAGGACTAATAGAAACTTTTTAATCACGCTAACCATTCAAATTAGGCTAAAGAGTGAAGAACTTCGGTTATTCATCCTTCACTTGACCCCTCTTCTTTCCTGACCAAGGATGAATCTTAAACATAGTAAGTTTAAAATAGTACCTAACGAACTACTTGCGTTCTAATTATACCTGAAACTTGTGGGTCGATTTACTATTCTTCAACCCTTGAACACAATCACTACCCCTAAGTAAGATTAAGTAAGTTAACACCTTAACTTATACTAGCCACGAGAAAGTAAAAATCATTCTTTGGAATTGATATACTTTTCTCTCCAACCCTGAACAAAAAGACCCAGGTTAAGCTTACCAAAAAATCATAAGGACTAACAGTCTAGGAAAATTAAAATCACAAATAACTTCTTGCATCCCTCATCCTAAACCTTATGTCATTAAAAAATTTAGGAAATAAACAAACAATCGTATTACACAACTGTGAAATAGAAAACCAAAAATACGATCTTGTAATAACCCCACATACACAAACAGTTGGGTACATTCGAACAAAACGACAAACAATAAAAAGAAAAATTATAAGTAAACAAAGACAGATAACACGAAAAAAGTTTTCAAAAAATAGAAATTCATTCTTCGAATCAGAAGTCAGTAGTCTAGACGCACTATACAAATTAAAAGAATCAGTAAACAAAAATTTCCCAATCCATGATCAGTTATATTTTTCTGATTCAAAAACAACTTCAAACTCATCAAAAAGAGGAAAAAATAGAATAAAAAAGAAATATAAAAACAAACCAGTACATCTATACAATTGGAATCAACCAATTAGACATATTGATAATTATATATTAACAGTCATCAAACGAAAAAATGAGCAACACTCAAAGTGACGAAAGTCCAGACGAAGAAGCAGTTTTTCCCTTTATTATAAATTCACCCAATGATAGAGGAAAAACACAATTTTGCAAAATTTTACTCGTAAATTTGTTTAAACCAGGAATCAGCCCATGCAAATCAGAATTCCCAGACATAAAAGTCAAAAGACAAATTATAGAACTTTATTTGAGAGACATATGTAACCTAACACAACAATACGGAATCTACACCATAGAATTCAGCACACCAAGAACACTTCATGATAAATACGTTATCCAAACAGACGATATTGATTTAGAATTTTCAAAAGTATTCACAGAATATATCAAAAGCATACGATATCAAAACTCACAGAGAGCAAACTCAAAAATTACCAACCAAGTTTTTGCAATAAAATATAGTTATTTATCTATATTAGAAAGAACAGAAGCTCAAAGTACATCACCAGTCCAAATATCAAAACATACAAAAATAAGAAACGAAATCGCCGCATTTTCAACATTTTTAAACGCAATCCGTGAAATTTTACCAATATTGATGTCTCACAAAACAATAAACATGATTTACAAAAAATACTAGCATGGTTTACAATTGATTATTTTACACATAATATCGATTTAATAGAACAAGCAAGAAAAACTTTTAGACCCCAAAGTACCAATGATGATACTGTCATTGCAGAACAATCAGATTACGTTTGGGACCCCGAATGGTTTCATCCAGCATTTTTAAATTTCCCAGCAGATATCTCAAGTCAAGCAATAAGTACAATATCTTTTCATAAAGATTATGTAAAAGTAATACCACTAACAATTGATGCAACACCTTTAAATTATAATACATATTTACCTGATACACAAAATAACAGCTTAAATTCAACAGTTATACATCATGAAAATCTCAATGGAACTAGAAATCTTACACAACAAGATATTCAAACACCATCACACTTCATAAACGAAGAGATAGTTCAAACAACAGTAACAACTACACAACATCACCAATACGTCCAAACCTCACAACACTAAAAGTAAAAATACAACAATTCCATAAAAAACCTTACGATCGACCGTTAAACCTTCGGTTGCCCCAAAATATTCACATGTGGACTATCAGACATATAGACCAATGACAAAACCGTCAAAAACACGAAAAACCTTCACAAGAAACATTTTTGCAGAACACAACTATAATTATGTAAATCAGCCAAAAACAAATCAACCCCCCCCCCCCCGAAAAAATGTGCAAAAACTAAATCACGTATGTTCGCATTATTGGAATTTCCCAAATACATCGACCAATCCAGTAAATTTCCAAGAAAATCCACTCCCTCCACAGGATAATAGTGAAAATTACCCATTTTTTCAACAAAATAGGAATAAACAGCAAACACCTTATTACACAAATTACTTATCATCTGATGATGATGATTATCATCAACCAGACTTTTTTGCACCATATAAACGAGAATATCGAACACAAAGACCGCGACAATCTCAACCATCACAAAATATAAAGATTTACCCACAAAATCCAGCAGATATGCAAAATCAACAACCAATGCATATACAAAACTCAATTAACGCACAACCTTTTCAACCTATACAATCACAAAACCCAATGACTATGCATTCTTACCAATTAACTCAAATGCATAACGAAATACCACTACCATATTATTTACAACAACATGAAATAACAAAAAATCAACTGAAAAATTTTTCACAAATGCCAAATGCCGCAGAATCACTACAGATGACTATGAATCCATACCTCATGGGTGGATCATCAACAACATCAAATAAATCAAATAAACCACTGATGGTATTCACAGGCACAGACCCTGAATATTCTGTAGAAGACTATTTAAACGCAGTCACAGCAAATTTAACTAAAAATATAGGACCCGAACGAATTATTACGCCACTCCATCAAAATTGGATACATAGACGCACAGCGTTAATCCAAACAACACTAGATGGCGCAGCCCAAAAAAGTTTTCAGTACTACCTAAAGATATAAAATTAGATTGGAAAAGATTCACACAAGAATTTTCAAAATTGTTTGATTCTGAAAGAAACAAACAACATCAAAGAGTTTTATGCAACGAAATTCGCAGATTACCAAATGAAATTATCAAACAATTAATAGTTCGAAACGAAACACTAGTTCGAAAAGCATATTCACTCAATACACATGATTACAAATTACAAAAATGACAGAAATTTTAATGATGACCTTAACACCTCAATTAAGGAAAATAGCTATGAAGAGAGGGCATCACACCCCTCATCAATTCGAGAACCAGATTTAGATTTCAGAAAACTAGTTGATAAATTAGAACAAGCAGAAATCACAATGAAATTTGAAGAAACAGAAAATCTAAAACTACAGTATGTTAATCGAATTGAAACAAATACTACACAAATAAACAACACACACGATTCAGATGTAGACCTGACTGAACAAATCACTGAAATTTTGAACATATATGAGAAAAATCCAAACTTCAAAGGAAAAACCATCTTTCAGGAAATGGTGTAATTATTGTCGAAGATACGCACACAGTATTGCCGAATGTAGACAAAAACAACAAGACAATCAAAACAAACCGCAAAAACACAAAGAACCAAACAAATCATTCTACCAATACATGAAAAAAGATCAAAATTTACCACACAAAAATATACATAGTAATAGCAGCTCTGGTAAACCACTCCCAAATAATTCAAATTACTCAAGAAACCAATCACCCTATAACTCTAATTATAGAGGTAGATCACCAGAACAAAGAAATTCACGAAATTTCTAACAAAATAGATATAGTCGATCGAATAGCTAAAATAACCAGTATAGAAACCACTATTCACGATCAAACTCAAACAGAAGAGAAATTTCTGATACCAGTTCCCGTTCAAATTTTAGGAATAGACACTATTCAAACGATAGATCACGAAATTCATCATACAATAGAAACAGAAACTATTCAAACAATAGGAAAAGAAGTTATTCAAATACTACAAACCAACGTTACCAAAACAACAGTTCAAGAAACAATCCTTACAACAGATCTAACTACCAAGGAAAAAGAAACAATTACTATAATAGGTCAAGAAACAACTCACAAAGTAGGAATCCAACTATAACAATCAAAGAAATTATTCTTAATCTCATTATCGAAACAACAATCGTTACCCTGATTCTCAACACAAATATAGAAGTAACACACAGAAACTTCAGCGACAAATTAATCAGGTACAAAAAACTGAAGAAACAACTTCAGATCCCCCTGGTATTGATAACACAGAAAGTACCGAACTACAATTAAACCAGAATAATTGTGAATCAACAGATACAGAAAGTGATACAGATAATACCATCTCAATAAACATGATAACAGTCGAAAACGACTATGAACCTATCATATATGAACAACCTTTTAGTTCACACTTATATGAAAATCAATTGGAACTTCTTCATAATTATTACACTAGCCCCATTAATAATAATACCCGAACTACACAAGAAGTAAACGAAATTAACACTGTAATTAAACCTGATAAAAAAGACGAAGTACAATGCTCAAACACAAAACATAATTATCAAAACATACAAAAAGAACAACCGAGAGAAAAAATTTGGACAATCCCATTTCTCTTAGAGATTCCAAGAAGTAAAGAATTTCAACCACCAGATCTTGAAATTAATTTTTTAATCGACTCAGGAGCAGAATCAAATATCATTAACATTCTCACATGGAATGAAATCAAAACATTACATCCGAAATTAACACCTCATGAAACATCTAGTAAAAAAATTAGCAACAGTGCAAGGATCAACATTAGTAAATTACGGAAAAATCAAACTATTCCTTATTCCCACGAGAACAATGGAACAAAACAAAATTTTGAACAAGCCATTCAAACAAACATTTCATATTACTGATATTAAGCACAATATTATTGGCAAACCGTTTATAACTAAATATATACCAACAATAAACATCTTAATTAGTAGAATTCGTATCAAAGATAAATATACAAAAACGAAAAACACAGCCTTGACATTCTTTCAAAGATTAAACAAACAACCACCATTTTCTCAAAATTTTACCCCATTTATAATCAAGAACGAAAACACTTGAAACCACTATCACGAAACGTATATAACTTTTCGATAAAACAAGTTCATCAGTAAGACAAAAGTCAAAACAAACAACAACTTTCAAGTCAGATTTCGAACTTAAACCCATTCACAAATTTTTCAAAATTACAATCTCATCCATAAAACACTTGAAAAACACAAATTCCGATATTATTTCACTACGCGTGTATAATAATACACCATATCAATTAACATTAACCTTGGAGCTCTTAAGATATTGTAAAACAAACGCTACAACTTCTTCTATAAATGAAAGAGCATATCGAGTAAATAATATATTACAACTATTAGATATTTGTCAATCAACAATTCTTGACGAAGAATTATCCATAAATAATATAATAAGTAATGACAAAAAATACATATTACTTCACAAAAACACCATATTTTAAACCAACATTTATTATAACAAATTATACAAAAGAACAACAAAATTTTTTGACAATGTTTAATTTTCAACATTCACAAATAACGCAAAATGATTAGTCAAACACCTGATAAGATATTCAACAGTCAACGCAACATCAAAATTTGACGTTGGAAAAATTAGTTCATCACTACGCCCTCCATTAAAACCTGGCGCAGTTTTCAAAAAACAAAGAGCAAGTAAAGTACCGATTCACTTACACGACAAGGTAAATAGATTACTTGATATTTTAGAACAATACGAAAATTTATCACCAGTAAATAAAGAAGAACAACCAAAAGGTAATACCTTCATCAACCCTGTTATCATTCTAGCAAAGGGTGAATCACTAAAAATAGTTTTAGACGCTAGATATCTCAATTCACTAATTGATGAATCGAAATGTAATTGGCCCATTGAACCAATACAAGTTATCTGAACAAAGATAAATGGTAAGTACTTCACAACCGCAGATATGAATAGTGCTTACAATCAAATGCCACTAGATGAACAACCACGACGATTAACACAATTTGTTATTGGAAACCAACAATACGAGTTTAATCGATGATTCTATGGAATATCCATAGGACCAGCAGCTTTTTCAGCTTTCATGAGTAAAATTTTTAGACCACTAACACTCAAGAAAATGCAATCTAATATTTAGATGATGTTTTTATGCAATCACAAACTAAAGACTAAATGTTTACAGTTTTGGAACAATATCATAAGATACTTCAGAACGAAAATCTGAAAGCAGCCCCTGATAAATCACATTTCTTCTTGACACGCGTTAAATTTTTAGGACATAATATTAAACAAAACACTATCACCCCATTAAAATCACGCATTGATGCATTTCAAAAACTTTAACCACCTACAAATAAAAAGAAAATCCAAGAATTACTTGGAATGTTGAATTTCTTAAGTAAATATGTTTACAAAACGCAGTTATACTTAAGATCTTTCTATAACATCCTCAGACAACAAAAGAATTTTGGATGGACCACTGAACATCAAACACGATTTGAAGAAATTAAAAAACTTTTGACAGAACAAATTTCAAACACAATTCCAGATCCAGACCAACCATTCTATGCAATGTGCGATGCTTCAAATTTTGGCATCGGCGCAGCATTATTATAACCACATAGTGGAACAAATAAAATGAATCTTATATCATCAAATTCACGATTATTCACACAAACCGAGCTACGACTCTTAACTTTAATGAGAGAATGTACAGCTATAATATACACACTTACAGAATACGAATTTCTGATACTTGGATCAAAACACCCAACAGTTTTATTTTCAGATCATAACCAATTATATTTCTTTTCACACAAAAATCAAATCCAAATCATAGAGTTTATAGATTTCAACTAATTTTAATGAAATTCCCAATCTTATATATAGTTTGGACAGCAGGAAAACCAGATACATTAAGTAGAAATACGCCACCTGAACTACCTACACGAAAAACTACAGTTGAAATACCAAAAAATATCAAATTCTATCTCGCAAAAGATGAAACATCACCTCGATTAGAATGCAAATACGCAGTAAAAATTGACATTGATCAATCACAAATAAATAATCTACAGCATTTTCCACTCTACCTAGATTCTCAAAATAATCACTATGAAGTTGATTTATTAGTTACATCTACCTTTAAACCAATTCCATACTCACAATGGATAAAAAATAATACTCAGCAAAAGAAAATAAAAGAACAACCGCATATAAAAAACCTTTTTCCATTAATTGAAAAAGAAAATTTGACCGATAAAATAAATTTATCAGGACCACAAACAAATGATTCAAAATACTCAATAAATCGAGTTTTTAACCTCCATAACCCGCTTGACACAATTCCTTTATCAAAACTGAAAGTTGATAATACTTTTCTCCCACCAACAAAAAAAATTACACTTGAATTTTATAACAATACCAAAATTTTGACCCAGTAATTAGACAACTCAAATCATGGCACAAATATAAAACAAAACCAGCAAAAGCTGATACCACAGTTTTAGGAAACAAAACACTCCTCCGATATTTCTGAAAATTTAATAATACAACAATCAATGAAACTACAGATCTTTTAGAATATCAATTAGATGATTCTAAAGTTCCCTGTCTCCCCTTGAGTATGATACTGATAGCATTTAACATCTCCCATACACAAAATACAAAAAGACACCCAGGATCAGAAAAAACATCATCGAATTTCACACAAAAATTTTTTTTTCCAAATGCCGCAAGTTGAATAAAAGTATTATGCAATGATTGTATAATATGTCAATTAAACAAACCTTATCCAAATCAAAAACAAACAGCACAGAAACAAGATTTTAAAGGACAAAGTTTATATTTCAACCATAGAATTTCATTTGACACTAAAGGACCAATTTCACCATCCTCTGAAGGAAATTCTTACATTATGGTCATTGTTGATGCATTCACACACTAAGTAGCACTCAACCCAGTACCACATTGTAATGCTTATTATGCTTACACAACACTTTGCGATAACTGGATAGCTAAATTTGGATTACCCGAAATCCTAGTTACAGACAACGGTACAGAATTTATAAACAATGAAATTATCACACTATGCCAATTATACAACACGAAACATAATCCACGAACATCTCATGCACCATGGACAAACGGTTGAGTCGAAGGTATGAACCGTTCATTACAAGAATATCTTAGATGTATCATTAATGGAAATGATACACGATACACAGAATGGTCAGCAGATGTAAAATTATTTCCCTATTCATACAATTCACAAATAACGACAACTTTAGGAATGTCACCATATGAAATGGTTTTTAATCAAAAACCAAGAAAACCAATTATGTTCACAGCAAATGCTCACAAAAACGCACAAGGTCATTGCAAACCAAATAAAGATTCAATATGCTATAATCTACCATTACACACACATGATGAAGATCATTTTCATCACCCACAAATTCTCAAATTAGCCTCCGACACACATACCGAATGGATTTTAAATAAAGATAAAAAGCACAATGAAATCTACCAAAAAGTTACAAAGAAATTGTTACAAAGGCAAAACATTAACAGCCAAATTAATTCACGTTTTATGCTAGCCACAGATTTAAAAATTGGAACATTTGTTTTAATACCTAATTTTCATACACAAAAAGGAGTCTCCAAAAAATTACAACCACTTCGAAAAGGACCATACCAAATAATTGCCAAACCCACTGAAGTAACATACAAACTCACAGATTCAACTAAAAAAGAAATTGTTCAACATCGAAACAATTTAATACCTTACTACCCAAAAAAGCACTCATTACGCGAATTAACTCAATTAAATTCTTTTACAGGTTTAAAAGTTATTCAAAACAATACATATACAGAACAAGAAACAAATGTACATGACGGTATTCATCATAAACAAAATCTAATACAAAACACAACTCATAAAAATATAAACACACCAGACCCAAAAATATCTCAAAAAGAAAGAAAAAACAGGAAAATGATTTTAAAAAATCTTACCACAAGAACATATAGAAAAATCAGAACACAGAGAATCATCACGATTTAGAAACCAACCACGTAAAATTTGCAAAACATTCAACCCACAGTCTAAAATATTAAAGAAAGTTGAGTTTCAAAAACAACTTTAATTTTAAAGGCAATCATTTGTACACCTCTAAATTATTTTGATTTTTGACATTTTCAAGATAACATGCTGAAACACACGCAACAATTCTAGTTCAAATTCAGCCAATAGGATTCACTCAAATTCATCGAAAAATATTACAATAAACATAAATCTTCCCAATTAGAAACAGATTCATCAGTCACGTTTCCAAAATTGCTATCCAACCACCACCAAAACAGTCTTCACCGACATCTTCCCAGGAAAACCCAGTCAGACTTACAACTACCAAAAACCCCCAAACATTCACACGAATTTCTTTTCAAGATAACCCGTACACTTTCAAAGAACGACACGCCCGCTTGTCCGAACCACTAGAACTGGTTCAGCGACAAGCATCCCTAAGTGAACCATCATATAATTTGTACCCCACATTACCACAAAATTTAAATTGAATAAGACATAATAGTCAAAATCAAAATACAGTTGAAGTAAATAGGCAAATTATAGATCCGCGAAGAAATAGAAATTTTCAAACCCCCAAAGTTCATTAACACCAACTACCTCAGAACTTTCAAGCAGTACACTACCAGAAACTCCTACACTCCTTTCACAACATAGCACCTCAAATATACCCTCAGAATACCTAGGTTCAACTCCCACATAACAACAAATCCGAGAAAACCCATTTAATCCCCCCAGACACCACAGAAAGACCACCATATTGGACAACACACTCATATACACAAGGTGAACCGAACATAGTAAATGAACCAATAGATATTTCTTCTGATACAACGCTATCATCATTATCAGAAACACTATCACTCCCGTCAACACCATCATTAAGTCAAATCTCACCGACACTTTTTCCTTTAAATTTCCCAAACAACCTCGACGCTAGATATCGAGAACAATCATCGTCAAATATCCCTTTACGATTAGATTGGAACACTTTCGTAGCACCTCCCCCACTATTTGGACAACATCAAGAAAGTAACCGACTCCATAGTTGGGCACTTAATAGATTACAATATAGATAAGATATCCACGACAACATCCGAGAACATAACATTCAAATACTTCAACAAAACAGTCTACAACTAAAATTTGAAATCACAATCAGACTTAATAATTTTGTTCAACACCCCTTTCCCCTAAGCCCGCCAAACATAACAGCTCAATCACTACCCCCTCCATTTATAACAACTGAAGTAATATATAAATACGATAGATATGCCAAAAACACAATTGGATACATAACATTTTATAACCCATACTCCAGACTATCATACACATGTATATTTTAAAAATATTAACGTTTCAACACATTTTTTTTTCTAGTTTTTTCCGAACAACATACAAATCCATCCCCTCGTTCAGGACCTCAGGATTTGTTAGTAACACACTATGATTGTGAAGAAAACGAACAGAAAACACTACACAAGTACGCTATGAATCAAGTCACACAATGCGAATCCGAACCACAAGCCATAGAAACAACAAATATAGTAGCCACACTATACTCAAAAGCCCGATCAACATCATTAACAGGATACAAGTTTACAGCAACATTTTCCGAAAAGAAAGTACATTGCTCGCAAGTCTCAAACGGAAATAAAAACCGACTAAACAACGAATCTTTCTATCAAAGTAATATAGAACGATTACTCCATCTTAGCCCTCAAGACTGTAAGAATGAACTTAAACGACTAAACTTAACACAAAACGACGAAATGAATAGAAAACTTGTAAATTTTCAAATTTTCCCAGACTTAGCACATCAAGCAGAATTTGAAAAACACCAAGGTCACATTAGACTAGACAGAAATTTCCCCTTTCATGGAATACACGGAAGATTGACATACGATCTAAATGATAAACACTGGATACCTCATATAGGTATCAATGATCCTTCAAATTGCAAAGCAGATACAAAAAATAAAGGATATCAAGAAATAATGTTTTTTGATTGGAAAATACAACTTGAAAAAGTACAACTAACACGAGATTTAAAAGACGACACAGTTCTTTACCAAGGCATTCGACTCCCTTGCAGAAATGACCAAGGATATTGCGATCCTACAACACGCAGACAAGCAACCATTGTATGGTTTCCTGAAGAAACATGCACAGTTTTTCAAGTCGCAAAAATACACGCTCGAATGATTAAATTTCACCAAAAATATTTTATTAAATCAATCCCATTTGAAGAAGTCAATCCTGAACAAATCAGAAGCAATAACGCCAAATTTAGAAACCTCCACAATATAGAGAATAAACTAACACGATTTCAAATATACCCGGAAACAGAACTAGCATGTAAATATAAAAAACCGATTTACAAAACACAGTACTCAGAAATCCTTGTTGAATACAAAGATGGTTTCGACATGAATACAGGACATCTAATTGTAGACCCCATGGCCACATATCATTCACCTACAGACGGAAACCCTTATGTTTCAGTAAATTTTCAGAAAAACATAGGAAGTATAGGTGGAAAAATAAAACCACAAGACGCCGATAGTACACGATTACAAGAATTCTCACTCATGAATCGTACATATTTTGGCGCAATTCACTATGATATACATTTAAACATGAAACTAGATTACACGATAAGCAGAATTTTTCAAGAAATTTCACTCTCAGAATTAGAAACACTACACCAATTATGTGAACTTGAAAGAACACAAATTCTACACTCACTAGCACTAGCAGTTCTCAAAATACCATATGCAGGATATTTTTTATCCGGAAATAGATCAAATTTTATTGATTATGAAGGAATTATTTTATGGTATTACATTTGTACCAAAAAAGTATCACGCTTATACGTTTTTGAAGATAGAAGATGTTACAAAAGAATCCCCATATTCTACAAAAATAAAGTAAATTTCGTCAATACACTCTCAAGACAAACATATTTTTGGGACACTGCAGTACCATGTGGATCAAAAAATAGCCACAATGTCGTACAATTAAACCCTGACGAAGATAAATACTATCTATTAACACAATACCCAACATTAATGCCGCCATTAAAAAAGTTTTCACCAGAAAGTATCCGAGCTATCGCTCGTAACCCAAACATTGATTTACAGTCAATTAGAATATATTCTAAATCTTATATACAACATCACATTAGAACACAAAAATTTCAAGAATTGCTAACACAAATGGACACTATTCAACGACAATCAATAGACCAAAATTTAAGAAAACTTGCAGAAACAGCAGGATTTTCAGACATTTACACACAAGACTACAGCGGATATTTTAAAGACATCAAAGATTACATCTATTTAAACGGTGAAAAAACCGACCACAAGATATTTCACCCATAAATATTTTCAGTTTTGTAACCTTAAAAAACGAAATTCTCGCCTTTCTAGGATGGCCCTATTACATCTTAGAAAGATTAACTATCTTATACGCAATGTTTAATTTTATAGGATTTCTTTTCTCACTGATAAAAGGAATCTATAACACATGCGCTATACACACACAAGTAAACTGCCAAGCAAGCGTAGCACGTATAATATTTGCAGGGTTTTTTGGACTGTTTTCATCATCAATCTATAAAATACTTCTAGATGCCCAAATAAAAGAATACAATACAAAAATATCCACAAGACCAAAAACATATGACGAAGAACATAATAATGTTGATACAACACCTGCAGCACCACAGATACCAAACCTACGACAAAACCGTCCATTATCATAGTTCCCCGAAATTTTCGAAACCTAGCAATCACAAATAATCCAAATTTTAGACCAAATTCAACACAAAGCCCCATTCAACACATAAGGACGAATCATTCACAAAACGATAATACATATGAACAAATTATCGAACAACCTCATACCACCACTTTTCAGTATCAAAATAATCATTTTTTTTAGCCCACAATGAGCCGACAAATTGGATCCTTCCATCGCTCAAATTCCCACCCAGCCAACCTCCAAACCCAAATCCCAATTATCCCACTTTTTGCTTTCCCGCCACCCGATTCTCCAGTTATTAATATACCATCAAGCATGAATTCTGATACTAACTCAGATATTTCAGTTTTTCATACCATCTCACAATTTAACAACTCCGATGTAGAATTTCCCGATGAATTCGCAAACTCCGAACCATCTCCCTCTACCCAAACCCAGACCAACTCTTCAACTTTTTCAAAACCCCCTTTCGACCCATCCAAACCAGTCACCTACTCCCATTTCTTTCCACTCCTTACGCTTTAAATACTGCTACCACTACTAATGAAACACGAAATTTTGTTGATGAGCACTTCAATGGACAGCTTACTACAAATATACTAACACCCTTTATCTACCACTCACTGATACTAATGAAAATATCGAGAGAAACAAAAATATACTATATAGACTCACAACATCATTAACACCTCGACAATTTACATACGTTGGTTGTAAAAAAATTATTAAAAACATTCACCGCACCCCGAGCTAACGATTACACAATTAAATACTACGATCATAATACCATCCGTCCTAACCATGATCAATTTTTAGACGAAGACCGCTTTGCAAACCCGCAACTAACCGAAATTTTTTTATTAAAACAACATACCTATTTACACTTAATATTATTTTGATAAAAAGCACGATCATATAATTTCAAAAACACTAGCTTCTATGATAAATTTCAGTTATTTTCACTAACTTTTCACTTTCTTTCACCACAGGAACGCGATTTGCACTGTTCCCACGATATAATGTTACGCACTAAACAAACGCACACTTATACATATTATCGTTTTATACAAAAACCATTTTGATTTACATACACCAACAGGACAACCCCACCATCGTTTTCAGTTTTTTAACTCCAAATACACGTCACCATTCTTTCTTAATTTTACATTTTGCATTAAAAATACTAACCTCCACGGCATCCTCCGCAACTATGATCCAGTTACCCAAATGTATATATTCTGTCCCATCACGATGACCTTTAACGATGAAGAATCAAGACCCTTCATTATCCCGCATGAGTTCATACAACCTATCGAAATACCCATACTAGTATTTATTCAAAAATACTAAATATAATCATAAAATTTACAACCTCATTCAAAACACACCACATGAATTCGCAGTAGGCACAGAAGAACTAAACACCATCAACGCACTTGAATTGCTTCGGCCACTGCTACAAACTAAAAATGTTATACGCATACTAGCCAAGTTATTAACAACATCAGACTTAATCTACGACATCTTCCCACATGGCTTTTTCCCAGATGAATAAGGTAAATATGAATTAAAATAATTTTAACTAATAAATTCAAAAATATACTAACCATTTTCTATCAATGTTTAATTTATTCTTTTAGTCTTCACAGCACAATCATCTACAAAACAGAAAAAGACAAATAAAAAAACAAACTTGTTAAATCATAATGAAACTCCTAAATTTTTCGCACTAAATAATGTATGAAAATTTATACCCAATCTAGTAAATTCATTTATGAATTAATTCCCCAAGAAGCAGTAAAATTAAATACGATGAAAATTTATAATTTTAAACTTCCCTAAAAGCAGTAAAATTCAATTTTTAAGCAATGAATCCATAAAATTAGAAAGCAGTACTAACCTTTTCAATATTTTCATTCATTCGCACAAAATTCTATCCAAACTCGCACAGCTCGCCCACGAAGAATTGTTTAAATAATGATTTTATGTTTCAAGTTTTCACTAACAACAACTCAAACAAGCAATAACAAGTTTCAAACTTTTTTTCAACCCGGTTGGAAAAGAACTATATACTAAACCAAACTAACCAATGCAGCTAACTAAACACCACAAATCATAAAATAACAGCATGACTAAGAAGAGAAAAGCAACGTTACCCAAACCGGATTAACCCAGCTCAAAACTGGATAATTTATTCTTTTAAAAACTATTATAAAGTCTAAGAAAGAAACAATAAAACACAAAAAAGTCGTAAGACAAACCCAAACCAAAAAACAATTTGATTTTTGAAAAAAGGAGACAACCAAAGTAACATAAGAAAGACCAGAAAAGACCAACATAAAATGTTAGCACATAACAGGACGTCTCAAAGAAACAGCATGAAATCATACTCCCATTCCTGGCCTAACCCACCAGAGAAGGACGTCCTGAGCATGCTTATAGCCGGCCTAACCCACCGCGCTACACCCACGCTTTGTGACCACGCTTCAGTTTTTAATAAGAGGTACTCAAGGGTGAGCCCCTCTTCAAAATAACTGAACTAAAATAAAACGCTTTTGTGAAAACAACTAACTAAAATCATGACTAAAAACCAAATTAACAAAAATTTATAAAATGTAAATCATAATATGCAGTATATAGATCATACACAACAACAAAGACGAACATCCAAAGACTAGACGATCCCATCATACTCGAACGAAAGAATGGCTAAACACAACCGACATGCCGGCCACAATCACGACTCAAAGGATTTAGAGTACGACTTGACTTCACAGAAAAGGACTTCATTGAACTAGACCAATGACCACCTCGATGTTCAAGTATACGTACAAATCCGAGTTACAAGGCATCCCTTCCAAACACAATCTTCACGCCATTCCCAGACGAGGCTGCACACAAAACCGTTCTCTAATAATACAGAAAAACCTGACATAGCAAACCATTTTGAAATCGGATTGATTTCATTGGGGATAACAATCGTTGTCGAACGACAAGATAATAACTTCATATCCATCATTCCAGCGTCCTGGAACGTTCTTCTTCAAGATGAACCGGATAAGAAAATGATGTTTGCCAAATACCAACGTTCATCATCCATTATTCAATTACAGAAAGAAAGATAAATCTAAAAACTCTGTAAACCCCGGATGGGTGGAACCTGATCAAAACTACATTTTATTATTGGATAAATTAGATATTTTATCACTATAAAATATTTAATATTAACCAATCATATACCATCTAACTAACAACCCACTTATTTGTAAGTGCTGAAATTACTTGTAATTTCAGCACCAGAGAGATTTGAATTTAACCTAGAAATTAGTTGCCTCTCCAAGAGAACTTCAGCAATCGCAATAAGCCAGTATACTCTAGATCTATTGAGCCTAGCAGAGACTAGTTAAACACGCTGAGACTAGTAGATATAAGAGTAAGATTAGGATCGGTATTAGACTAAGAAGTTGCACGAATCTATCCGGCCGAAAATAAGATAGCGTGACGAGCAGACGGTGTACCCTATCCGAAATTACTCAATGAGTTAAACCTCGAACTTAACTCACTATGTTAAGTTTGTGAAATTTTACAAATTCAGATATTTCAATCTGGTGATTTTGCACTTGCACCTAGAAACTTTTTCTGATTTATTTTTTCAGTTATGCAGAACAACTGATGATCTGAGTTTTGGTTACATTTATCATTAGCTGATTTAAATAAAATTGAAACTGTTTTTTGATGAACCCATTTTGATGAAACTAATGAAAGGGGTTTTCTGATGAAATCGTATTCATTATTTTTTGTTGCGATTTCAGTATTTGAATGGAAACTCTGAAGTATTGTGCACTACAAAAGAATACTTGACTTGACCAGAGTTTCTGGCATATTCTGGTCATAAAGGTTAAACAACAAAGGTCCTCTTTTTGCTACTTATATGGGTTTATGATTGAAATGTGTGGGGATGATTTAAAAAAATTCTGTTTTTTTTTCTCGAAAATTTTATTATTTTTTTAAAAACACAACAGTACTTCTAGACTTCAGGTGGTAGCTTTGATACAAGCAGTCTTGTTTATGGTAAATTATAAAATATACGGTTTTTAAACTAAAATTATTATTAAACGTGAAATTAAATTAACATATTAATATTGTCTAGCAACTTCAATCTGTCACCTCGATGAAATCTTCGATGATAAGTTGATCTTTGACTAAATAGTTCTACAATGTTTGAGAAGGTATATGTACCCCTGATCTGGCGTCAATCATTTTGTCGGTTATCAAATCAAATAGTTTGGCTACCAATTCCGGGTGCTCTTTCTTAATCATAGGGTACCTGATGTGTTCATAAAGCGTGCGAGGCTTCGTGCTGAGTATTCCGAGAGCAATTTTTTGAATTTCTCGGTTCTCGTTAACAAGACAGTCTACTGCTGTCGCTGGCGTCATTGCTGTTTCCAGTGATGCGATTGCGTGACCAAAGAGTTCCTTGAGGCATTGTTGTCACTTTTTTTCTGATTATTGTACTAGTCTACTAGTTCTACTGATTAAAGTTGATTTGTTGGCAATATCCTTTTCGATCAACGAACTCCAACGAAAATGATTAACCTAAGATTGCTGAATAGGACGTCTATAATCAAATTTAACTAATTTGTCTGCGTATAAAACCATATCAAAAATCTGATTCACTAAAAAAAAACGTTTTTTGACCGATTATGTTGATCGATTGGTTCAAGGCCACCGATATTGGCAATAACTTAGCAGTAGTAGTTCCATGATATTAGCTGGTCAGCTCATTATGGAGAGCCAGTTTTTTGCCAATGCTTATGATGGAGACAAAGTTTTCGATTTTGTTTTTGCTGATAACTGCTGCAAAACTCGCGGGTCGAGACGTTAGCTAGCCACATCCCTATCGTTCATCAAGAATGTTATAAAAACTACAGAAAAACGCTTGACTTCAAATAGTTCAAAGTTTGGTATATTGGTGCGCTCGAAATAACATTAGTTGTCAATTAGTGTTTCTTCATAAGTTTCGAGAGTTTTGTAACTTTTGGGCAGACTACAATGTTTTTCCAAAAAACTGAAAAAAAACTTTGGCAGTCAGCTAAACATGGACATCAAAAAGTAGTGCCAAATGGAGGTGGATTTAATCAGTGATTTTTGTCAAAGTCCTGAAGGTTCGATTTGATTCAGCTAGGCCTCCTTTTTAGTTTTTATACCCTGAAATAAAGACGGTTTCTCGGATAGTTAAGTTGTTTGTAATTATAGCTTTCTAGGGCTCATTTTCCTTTTCTCACACCTTTTGTATAAAACTTTTTGTTCCTTCTGTCCGATTGTTATAAGAATTGGCATGCGGACTATTTAGGTTATGGCAAACATATTTGGTGTTCTTAATGACACAAACACACAAAGCGATTAAGAGTTCTTAATTATGATTTTGAGAGTTTTTTTAGTACTAAGGAAAGCGACTATCAATAGACGTGGCCAATAATTTTACTATCGCTTTGGTATTTTTTTGAACGTTTTCTCCTTTTTTCTGATTATTTTAAGTTATTAACAAAAACGCCCCTGGAGCTGAAGTTCTTTCCCGAGAAGTACCATAGCCAGACAATCACTGGCACTCTTCAGTCGTGGCAACTCGTTTGCATAGATGTAGTGCAAAGCTATCCGAATGTCTCCAGTGCACACGTCTTTGAAACTTAAGCTGAAAAACAACAAAAACTCACAAGTTTTTTATCATCAATTTCAAGTGCAAACGTTGGGCTACAAATTCCTACTACAAAAATTGGTTGATATCAATGTCATGCTTTTTTTAAAAAAATTTTGACATGCAAACGACAAACTTCTTGCAACAGTAATTTTTCTCAATTTTCGAGCTTGGTTTCTACTCCTAAGTGATCTTTTTATTAACATTGAAGTTTGCCTTACATTTACAAACAAATCCGAGCAAAGCTCCTGCGTCCTGCCTGTTCGCCCAGAAAATCTTATTTCCTGGGCGAACAGGAAATAAGATTGCCCAGGATTATTTCCTGTTCGATGTTCCATTCGAACCATGCACTAAGGTGAAATAAGGACAACTCGGTTCGATAACTTCGAAGGATCGAAGGAGAAGATAAAATGGAGAATGCAGAGGCGGATTTATATTTTCTCGAGGGGGGTGGATTTTCAAAAAATTTCAAAAAATTTTCCTTTTTTAGTTTGACTAAATTGATTTTTTCGAGCACTCTCAGAACGTTAGCAGACCGTATTTTCACAAAGCTTTTTGCTTCACAAGCAAGTTTTTGAAACAAAAAAGGTGAAAAAATCCGTTTTTGGATTTTTTTTTAAAAAAACGCGTTTTTTGGCGTGCGCTTGCCCTCAAAATTATTATATGGGTGCTGCAAGCTCATTTAGAGAAAAAATTAGGGTCGGTCAGCCAAAAATGGATTTCTTAAAAAGTACGATAGGGTGACCCTTGGGGTCAGCATGTGGTCGAATCCCTGAGAAAATGAGAAAAAAAGTATCCATCCCCCTCCCCCTTCCTACCCCTCGCCACTTAAATCCGCCTCGGTGCGGGAAACCGTTTTGGGGAAAATTGCAATAAAAATTGCAAAATTAGAAAACTTCAATTTATTTTATTCCAATTTTCCCTATAACGGTTAGGCAGTCTGTTTATAATACTGTTTTATGCATTTAGTTTCATGCTCGATAGGCAGCTATTTTAGCCTTGTTGTTCTTCCAAGATGGGATTTCTCAAAAAATTTGACCAATTTGGTGAACTACAGGCAAATTTTTCACTTGAAAACGAATTTGTAATGATTTTTTACTTACATCCTGCGCTTGCTTTGTTCTATTTTGAGCAGTAGACGTGGGCACCTGCATGTTAACACACATCTATGCAGATTGTACATGTGTCCATTTATCGTCACTTGCAGATCTGCCTTATACCAAAGCAGGCTCTTCTCAAGTTTTCATAGGCCCAAGTTCCCGGGTCGAGGTGCTCAATTTCTGTTTTGACTTTCTCGATAAAAAATTGATATGCTTCAACCCTCTCAACTATACTTTGGTATGTTTTGACTTTCTCGGCCAAACTTTTTTTAGTTTTTCGACTTACTCGACTCAAAAAAAGTGTTCGCCTTTGGTCGACCCAATTCAGATATGTTTCGACGTTCTCGACAAAAATCAGGCATGTTTCGAATGCGGACGACCTACGTTTCGACTTTCTCGGTCAAAATTGAAAATTGGGTATCTTCCGACTTTGTGCTCCACTTGAAATTGCTTTTCGACCGCGAAGTTTCAGTCGAAAAACTGCACCTGCTCAACTTTCAAAGTCGAAACATATGCCGAACACTTCGACCCGTGTTCATTTTTCCATAGGTACAGAAAAAGATTTCCTTTAGTTTCGAGGATTATCTCAGCATTCAAAAAATCAGAACAATTGGTGGATCAAATTAACATCCCCCAAATAGACCTAGCCAAAATTTTCCAAACCAGTATTTATTTCAGATTAAATTTACTAAGATCTGCGAGTAAAATGCTTGATGCTGATTGCTTGAAAAAACTCAATTCGAACCAAGTGAACATCCTCCACCTACACTGCTTTGGCGGAGGATGTCAACTTGGTACCAATTGGCTATTTTTTTCAAGTTCCTTCCTTTAGTTTTTGTTTGGATCAATCGAACAATTTTCCCCTAAGTGACCTACCGTAGAAGGTCCTCCCCAAGCAAGTATTAATTCTGAATTTCATACAAACGCGAAAGATGTAATTGTATTTAAAAAAGTTTTTGACCGTAACAATATAAATTATGTCGCTGATAACATTCTCTACAAAATTATTGCGTGAAAAATTATTTCAGATTAACTGATTTGGAGGGGAGTTGATTGTACCGTTGATTCTTTTTTTTCTGAAATTTAACTAAAAAGAGTCTACGTCCAATGAATAATAATATTCCGTTTTTGCGTTTTTGATAAAAATTTATAATTATTCTGATCATTTTTTGTAAAGTTAAGAGCGTTTGAAAACTAAAATTTGAGCCAATTTGGATAACCAACGGTCAACATTTTTTGTTTCACTAAACCGTAAGCGGCAATTTAATCCAGAACTGGAGATCCATAAATAAGCATCAAGAACAAAGCCAGGTCTCCTTTTCAGCTTATTTTAGCTTTTTCCTAAGTAATTTTCTTTAAAAATATGAAATCTCCATCTCAAAATTTTTCTGAAATTGCAAGCGCAAGATAATTTTTTTCTGCAAAAAACAGCACGTGATCCTTATATGCAAAACAGGGATGCTTGTATAAAGACTGTTGTGATCTCAGCTCATTTTGATTCACAGAAACAACATTGAAACCAACGTTTTTCACCATGCAAATAAAGTACAAAATCAATCTTAATGGAAATTTTGTCCAAAAAAATTGTTCCAATTTTTCGCTTGTTTCAGCCTAATTTTAATTTGAGGCAGTATGTACTTAGAAGCCGTGAGTATACTCCACTAAATGTACTAAAAATCTAAATAATTTTATACAGGTTAAAATATTGTATTAAATGATTTTCTAAGATTCTTTTTGAGCAACAGAAATTCGATATTTGTGAAACATAGCTACTGGAAAAAACTCATTAAGCAAAATTCAAATAAATATATATCTTGTTAAAATTCTTTGAATATTAAATACTGGACTTAGGCACTTATTTCATTAAATTATCCCATTTAGAAGAAACTGATCAAAAGATAGTTTTTTCTTTTGTGGGAATTCAAGAAAAATAAAGCTCAATTTTAAAACTAGAAATCATTTATCTTTTTCGTTTTAAAACATTAAAATGTATTGACTAGTTTGAATTTGATAGCTGCATTTCTTTGAACTACAAGACAATCATTATAATCTGTTCAAATACTTGCATTTTTGAGACAAACAGAATTGAGAAATTAAGCAATCTAGTTTCCCTATCACATAAACCGTGATCAGTCACAACCCAACCTGTAATAGCTTGAACCCAAAATAAATCGCCGACCAAAATGTTGAGTGGTTGAGAAAAGTTAAAACTTTTTGTGTATTATGATTTACTTTTCACAATAGTTGAACATTGTGTTTGAATTTTTGTGCTAGTCGATAATTTTTTGTTCTTCTTTAATTCTACTCGAGCTTTTTACTTATTCTGCCCAAAAATCATCATTTCAACACCTTGAACTGAAACTATTCCGCTTCAATTTTATTGGTTGGAAAAAAGATTTATCCACAGTCTTAATTTGACTTATAAATAAGCCGAGTCAAAAATTTTATTCATTTTTGGGAAATTATTCAAGTTTGAGAAAAAACCTGCAGTTTTAACCAGGCCAGAAAAGAAACACAAAAAATAGCTACCGGAAAAAATGCCAAACTTCTGCTCAAGTTTTGGCCTTGTTAAAACTCGGCTTAAAATTAAAATGATCGGATTTGTATTAACAAAACGAATCATTGCGATCAGTGTTTTGCTCTCTGTGTTTATATCTGGAATTATACAATATTTGAAAATTTGGGCGGAATAAATGAAATGAACCGTCGCTACACCACCGAACCATTTATGATTATATAATCCATAATAAATAATTTTTGCTAATAAAACTCGTGCGTTATTTTAAAATTTCCGGGACTATTGAAATACGATTACAGAAAACCTAAGAAAAAATAGAATCTTTGAGATAAGCTGCAAACTTAATTTTTTTCCGTCATTTTTAAGGACTATAAAGCATGAAACGAGAGGAGCCTGCGAGCCTGTCGCCCTGATTTGAGAAGCTCAGCCATATCTTGTTGCAATTCATTCACACTTGGGGTCATCTTCTTGGAAGGGGATTCGATAACGTCATCCTTGTTAACATATTGCTCAAGTACACACTTAATTTCAATTTTCTCATGACGCCAGAAATTCAAAGTCTGGAAGAAATCTGAAACCGGAAATTATCATCACTTCTGGGCGAATAATAACCAATTATTGCAAATAAAGTGAGGAATTACGTCTGAAAAAACGTAACCATCTAAAAAATTCGAGGAACACAAATTCGAGGAAAAAATTTTGAACCCGATTAGTAAGTTTTTTCTTCACAAAAAATTTTATTCCAATGACAGCTTTATTCAGGAA
Source organism: Symsagittifera roscoffensis (assembly GCF_963678635.1). Classification (NCBI taxonomy): domain Eukaryota; kingdom Metazoa; phylum Xenacoelomorpha; order Acoela; family Convolutidae; genus Symsagittifera; species Symsagittifera roscoffensis. The sequence goes on along the minus strand of NC_087065.1, from coordinate 72,443,839 downwards.
ATTTCAAGTCAAGTAGATGACTTTCGCCAAAACCTAAAATTTAGAGTATCGAAACAGAAAAAAATATAACGGCTTGAAGTTTTTTGAATTACACTTGTCTTCTATGAATTACGTTTCTGAAAAATTGTGTATCCAGCGCGAACCGAACAATTAAAAACCGAACTATTAAAAAATTGAAACAGCTTGTTACTTTTGAATGAGTTTTTTTATTAATTGAGTTTTTGGCTGGACTTTATTTGCATATAGTTTCGACAGTTAATGAAACGAAAAAAAATATTAAAAAATTTTTTTTTATAAAACTTTTTTTGTATCATTACCTGTCGGAAATATATACAGAACAAGTAAAACTGCATTCGAAAAACTCATAAGGAAAAACATAATTTGCCACCGTTAGTTTTGCAGAACTTTGGATATCCCCACGAATATTGGCCAGTCTCCAGCTCAAACTTATTCGGCTTAACGAGAGACGCCGATTGGATTGTCCCGTTGTAACTGGGACTTGACATGAAGAACTGGAAAGTAGCATAGACCCACGAGGGCGGGGTGTCCGAGCCAGCAGAGTTGTCGCCAGTTCCAGACACCGCCGGCTCAGACGAGGTTCTGACATCTTGTGCACTGTTTTCACCGCTACTTTCCTCTTCAGCAGCATCGGATGCTTTTATGTGTCGCAGGTAGATTGATATGTGACTAAAAAATTGAATACATGTAATAAAGAGATAAGAGAAAATGCAAAACAAGAAAACAGCCGTTCGCTTTCCATGCATAAAACATTCAAGTTTGCGATTTAGATTGAAGAACAAATTGGATTTCAAACAACTTGAAACTCTGAATAATTACAAAAGTATCTCAAACTTTCGAAATAATATTTCCATAATGAAAACCATTTATACGGTTTTGACACCCTTTAGGATATAATTTTTTCAATACAAAGCCAAATTGTGTGATTTGTGAATTGCTAGTGACTTCCACTTTTTGTTCTTCTTTCTTTTTCTTTGATCGTTCCGACAAAAGTTTAGCATGTTTTAGGACTTGTCTCTGGATTTCAGAGACCTAAAAACACCAAATTGTGCGCCTATCCAGTGCAGTTTGGCCTCGTAATGTTTACGAATTAAAAAAAATCTCAATCAAGAGTTGTGAAAAAAATTATGTATCATTGATAGGATTGTTCGTTAATAACTATATTGATTCTTAAATTAAACAATTTTCGAAACATTTGATCGTTTTAGAAAAAAAAACAGGAAGGAACAGAATGGTAATAAAAAATTTGAATAATAAACAAAAAAATACATGCGCAAAAATAGAGATCAAAACCATTCAAAAAATCCCCGGCTTAAAAAATTCCAGCATTTAGGACAGCTTAAAAATGACGTGAGATTGCTAAGTAAAAAATCAAATAAGCAAAAATTGAACTTTGACGAAAAATTTCAGTCATGCAAAGCTTACTACTGTCATATATATATTATTCCTAGTCTTTAACTATATATTATGTTGTTTGGCGCCATTGGTTTTGGCCATGTGTTTGTTGCGGCTAACAATTGATTAGTACCTGCCAATCTTAGTTAAGTCTGTGTATGTTTTGAGTTATTGTTGCTAACCGTTACGACTAAAATCAGTCAGCCTAAATTCAGTGAATTTGCGATATTGAACTTACATTTTTCACATGGCGCAGCAAGCAGGACAAAGCGCGGTATCAGGAAAAAATCCACTGGGAATTACGGCATTTTGGCCGAGTAAATGCACGGAAGCACCGATGCTGTGGGAGCATTGGATTACACGTTTTACATGGGGTGTAATAGCAAAACACTCATTCAATCCGACGGCATTCTCTTTTGATCGGACGCTAACCGCGGCGCAAATTACAGACCTGCCAGAGGAGGTGAATGGGAAAAATCGTTTGGAAGAGGAGCAGACATTAATTTCTAACCTTTACTTGTGCTTGGGGGAACGTGGACAGGACGAATTACATAACCGAAAACCCCATTTGGACCTGGCGACTACTCGATATCCTCGGGTTTTGGATGAATTTGAGAGTGTCTTCAGGAAGGAAAGAAACGAAACGTTCGAAACGTACCAGCTACCATCTCGAAAACAACGTGACGGGGAAACGTTGGAAGAGTTTCACTCCGTATTGAGTGGACTAGCCGCTAGATGCTCATTGGGAGCACTCGAACGACGCGTGTTACGTGACGTATTTATAGTTAATATGTCCAATAAGGAGGCTCAAATGGAACTATGTCGTTCAACTAAGACACCAGATGAGGTCTACCGAATTGCTTTGTCATACGAGCGGGGTGACAAGTACGCCAAATCGTATAATGTATCCGGTGGGGGACTTACCGCAGCACCAGCGGGGTCATTACAAATCAAAACGGAGCCAATAAGCGCAATCAGAGGAGGTTATCGCCGACCATTTCAAAGAGGTGGACGTGGATCTGGCAGAAAAGGAGGCCGCGGAGGAGCAGATCGCAATTTCTATAATTGTGACCAGAGTGGTTTTACCCCGGATCACATTCCAAAGTGTCCAGCAAGAAATGCAACCTGCAACTTTTGCAAGAAAACTGGGCATTACGAGCGAACTTGTAGAGGACCTCGATCGGCGAATAGGGGTCGTGTGGGCATGATAAATGAGGACGGCACCGATGGCGGGATTGTACAAGATTATCCGGAGGAGAGTGCATCCAACTACGGAAGTTCCATTGGATGGGTAACTGATTCAAAGGCACCGGCACATGGATGGGATTCGGATAGTTCAACGGAGTACGTAGTTATGTCAATCCGGCGGAAGGAGGAGGAAGAATTGAGAGTCGCGGGGGCAAAGCTAGCCTTAAAGATCAATGGTAAGGCAACTCAAGATTGGATTGATAGTGGCTCGCCAATATCTATCTTTACCATTGGGGAACTGAAACGTACCCTGCGAACAGCTAACGTACATTTGAAACCGCTGGATCCGAAAGACGACCAGTTTCGCGACTACGGCAACAATCCGCTGAAATTTCTGGAGAAAATGCAAGTCACGCTTCATTCCAACGGATGGACTAGCTCGGCGGATATCAACGTCATCGGAGGGTGCAGACCGTCTACTATTGGCAGGGATTTAATGCCAGCACTAGGACTGATATTGGTACAAGCACCACCGACCAAAGGGGTGAACAGCATACATTCACAGGAAGGAACTGTGGAGACGGACAATGACTTGGATGATTGGCAGAAACATTTCCGTAAGCAATGTCACCATCTTTTTCGCAGGGTAGGGCGTATCCGTAATTATAAAGTGCAGGCAAAAGTCTTCAAGAATTTAACTCCAATTCAACAAAAGGGTAGGCGAGTGCCCATAACATTACAAGAAAAAGTCGATAAGGAGATTGACAAACTTTTGGAACAAGGTCACATTCAAAAATTGGAAGAATGTTCAGATAAATATTTTGTTTCACCTATCGTCATCACAGTGAAAAAAGGTGGCTCGGTAAAACTTGCACTGGAATCCAGAGAATTGAACAAGCAAGTACATAAAAATAAATATCAAATGCCCAATATTGAAGAACTAATGGACATTGTAGGGCAAACGATCAGCGAACGTAAACAGGGGGATGTTTTTTTACAACGATGGATCTCACGTACGCCTACGGACAACTTCCTTTGAACGACAATACTAGCAAACTTTGTAATTTTTCTTTGGTGGGAGGCCGCTCCACCGGTACATATCGCTTCAAGACAGGATTCTATAGATTGACAACCATGCCGGCGGAATTTCAACGTGTCATGGATGCTATTCTGGCTGAATTTCCGTGTGCGAATGCTTTCATTGATGATATCTTAGTAACTTCAAAAGGTACCAAAATTGAACATATTGCCCTTGTGGAGAAGATTTTAGCGAAATTAGATAAGGAAATTACGGCTTTGAAACTAGAAAAATCTCAATTTACGAAAAATACTTGCGAATGGTTAGGCCACCGGATTAAAAAATCTGGGATTATACCAATGGTGCGGAAAACAGATCCGATTGACAAATTAGCCGCCCCGAGAACGCTCTCACAATTGAAGTCGTTCATGGGGTCAATCCATAGTCTTCACAAATATTTACCTGCCTTGGCAGAAACTTCGGCGCCCTTACGTCCACTGCTTAGTAAGAAAAACGAATTCGTATGGACAACTGACTGCCAAACAGCGTTCGAATCGCTTAAAATGCAAGTTGCCAACATAGTCGAACTTAAGCATTTTGATGTGCATAAAAACATTCGAATCGTGTGCGACGCGAGTCATAATGGTTTGGGGGCTGTACTCGAACAATTAGGCGCCGAGGGTTGGCGCCCTATATCATTTGCATCTTGTTTTCTAAATGCGGCCGAAAAGAAATATTCGACAAATGAGCTAGAAATGCTGGCCGTAGTTTGGGGTTCCGAATATTTCAGAAATTACATTTTCGGGCGGCCATTTACTGTAGTGACAGATCAGAAGGCTTTAGTATCATTATTGAATGGAAACAATAAGAAAAACAAAGCTATGTTCAATCGGTTGACTCGTTGGATCGATCGAATTATACCCTTTGATTTTGTCATTGAACATATGCCTGGGGCTAAAATTGGCCTGGCTGATTATCTATCAAGGCATCCGGTGGGGGAAGCAACAAGAGTTAGTCTCTATGATAACACTTTCACGGTTGCTAAACTGCAGTCAATTACCAATTCACTCGGTTATATTAATACCAATAAAGGGATTATCAAAGCACCAAGGGAATCAGTTGTTTCAGCTAAAGATATACAAGTTGGAAATGATAGAATTAACTCTCCATCGGAAGAGGGCGTCAAAACGCGTGACCGTCGGCCAACCAATCAGAAGCCAGTAAAACGCATAGCTGAGTGCAATGACCGTGAAGTCAATTACTGAATGTAAACTACGTGAGTCTGATATTAATTCCACTGTAAACAGTAGTTCTCCTTTTACCAAAACAAATACTTCTACAATGACATCACTAAACTTGAAGAAATTAAATAAAATATTGTTAAAACACCCAGAGATCACGAGCGGCAGTAGCAGCGAGGTGGAGATAGTAGATGCACGACTGGAGGCGGAGACAAATCATACTAGGGACATCCGATGCAACACGGTAATTTCCATTCCTTCGGCATTAGGAGGCGAACTATTTCCAGCGGCATACCCAGCGGGAGGAAATGTAATTATGTCAGTGATTCCCCGGGACTGTAAGATCGTCCAAAAAAGCAGTGCACTACCGGAACTATTCAACCTTTAACTAGTCGAGGCAAATTATAAAGGGGACCCTCAGATGCGTGCGATAAAAGAACTGGTGGAAAGTAAGGACCCGGAGTTGGAGAAGAAGGTCAGAGCAATGGGTGCCTACCTCGGACAGCACACACATGATTTCCATGTGCGGGAGAATTGCCTGTGGATGGACGAACGACTCGTCATCCCCATACCACTCAGGAATGCAGTGGCTAACCTAATAATTTGTTTTCACCACGGGCGCTCGAATATGTTCGATGCAGCAAGGGATGTCTGGTTCCCCTATCTCCACCGGAGTTTAGTTGCAGCTGCGGATGGGTGCAAGGAATGCACGTATGCAGGTAAAAGCCTTAGACCATTATGCGCTAAAGGTGACATTGGGAAAGTCTATGAACCACGGGAGCCGAATGAATGTCTACAGCTAGATTTTTGGGGCCCGATTAGATATCTATATGAAACGAGTAAATATGTTTTGGTAGCGGTTGATCGATTCTCACGCTGGCCCTCTGCAATGATCTGCGGGAATAATAAAAGCGATAAGGTCCTTAAGTTTATTAAACAAAACATATCTCAACATGGTGTCCCTAGGAAAATTTTTATGGACCAAGGATCAAGTTTCCAATCGAAGGCGGTTAAATCATTTTGCAACTCCGCAGGAATAGAAATAATATATTCACCCGTGAATGACCACCGCGCTACCGGATGTGTCGAACGTACCATTGGCAGCCTGAAAAATTTTGTTTTAACTTACGCAAAAGAAAAAGATAGCGGAAATTTGGAATCAATGATAGAACGAGCCTTGAGTGCTCTGAGATTTGCTCCGAATGCTACTCTCAAAATATCGCCGTTTGAAGCTCATCACGGCAGGTAAGCAAATACGGTCCTTCGAAATCTCACGAAAAAGCCAACCTTGCAAAATCTAAATTGGGACAGAGTGTTGAAACAAAAATCTGCCTATTTAGATTCAACTGATCACGAAATCAGAAGATTCCCCAACCTATGGCAACTGATTGGGAGGAACGGTCTGACGTTGAGTATGACGTCAAACACATGAGTCACCCTAGACGACTGGCACAAGAGCAACTAGATTCGGCGGCGGATGGAACATCAATGGTTGGCGTGAAACAAGCCATGGGGGGCAAGTCCAAACAGCCGAGCAAACGGACGGAGCTCTTGTTCCAACGACTTAAGGACAGTAATAAAAGGTATAGACCCATAAATCAGAAAGTAGTTAGCGAATATAAGCATACTCTAACCTTAGCAAATGGCTCTGTACTTAGGAAAAGTGGAGTTGCTGTGAAAGGCCTCAAGCCCAACGCGCCAAAAATTGCGAGCAAAATAACCTTACCACCCCCAGCTATGAGTGCGCTGAAACGTCGGGCGGAATTGAAACGAGCACCAAACGAGCAGGCGGCGGGGACAAGTACACGGAGTACAGCCGAGATTAGAACGCGAGAAACATCACCAACTCGGGATTCTGCGGAGGAGGCAGACTCGGATTCGGAGTACGAGCCAATAACGATTTCACGATACGCAGAGCAAACAACAGTTGCATCTGATCGGGGCGTGGAATTGAATGCACCAAAGGTGTTTAAAGATGCAGAGGGCGTAGCGAAAAAACCCAACTCATCCGAAGGAAGCGGCGTTCCAACATCCAAGGGAGTAGACACGGAAGTCCAAACCATGAATACTGAACAAGGGGGAAGTGCCCCGAATTTAAGCAACGAAGGACAGCCGGAAAAACAAGCCAAGAAGAAAGGGGAGCGAGGGCGACGTATACGTCTCGTATCGTATTCTAGCCAGGAATCAGAAGACCAAGATGGGACAGGATCAAGGAAAAGTACCAGAAAGCGGACAGCGGTATCCAAATTCGGCGGGGTTATGGTAGACAGCATATTCAAAACGAGAACGACCAAAGGAGAGGAAGACAGAGGGCGGGACACGACCTAAGCAGGAAGATAAAACTTGGAAGATGGGGTGAAAGAAAATGAAAGCAAAACTATTTAAACTTAAAACTTATGCCCAGGGAGAGGGTGGACCACTGCGGGTCTAAAACTCAAACATTTATCCCTAGGATAATTTTTAAAACGCCTGTTTAAAAAATGATCCTTGAGGGAATGTCATATATATATTATTCCTAGTCTTTAACTATATATTATGTTGTTTGGCGCCATTGGTTTTGGTCATGTGTTTGGTGCGGCTAACAATTGATTAGTACCTGCCAATCTTAGTTAAGTCTGTGTATGTTTTGAGTTATTGTTGCTAACCGTTACGACTAAAATCAGTCAGCCTAAATTCAGTAAATTTACGATATTGAACTTACATTTTTCACACTAAAAAGAGTTTCAAACTAATAATCGTTTTTATGGAAAGTCCACAACAAATACAACATCTGACAGATTCAGCCTCTGATAAATTCTTAAGAATTTTGCTCATGCACATAAATCAGTGGCTTCTATATTCAATGAAATTGAACAAAAACAAAAAATTGAGAAATCGTTTTGAAAATCTGAGCTTCCAACAAACTTTTTTTAAACCAGTAATACAATTTGATTTTTTTGTTGATCAGCAGAAACTTTGTTTGACAAAATATCAGCAAAAAAGACAAGTTCTTAGAGCGATTCATTTAAACACCCGAGCAAAACGTTGTTCACAAAAACATTCATACGTTCATGCAATTAAATCGAATAACAATTTTTCATCAGGCAATGATCGAAAAGAATAATGGCTTATGTTTTTTTTTTGATTAAAAAAACTTTTGATAGAGTTACTCATTTTTGTCCAAAATAGATGAAAATAGGTTGTTTAAAGCTGTAACGTTCAGCTTGCTGAGAAAAAATTTTTCCAATCGATTGCATGATAGTATACTTTTATATATGAAATTTGAAACAAGGTTTTTTGAATATGACGCGCCACAGGGATCAATTTGAGGACCATTGTGCTTTCTATTTATGAAAAACAAGACAAATTATTTTTCGCATTTGCACACAATTGGTGGTTACATTCTAAATTTTACTGGTAGATTCAAATATCTTGGAAATTACAAAAATGAACCTATTTTTAGCATCACTTCTACCATTTTTCGAATTATTGTCAAAGCTGAATTGGTTTATGCACCAAACTCGATTTTATGACAAACTTAACAATTCTTGCGAAATTTCAATTGTATTAGTAACACTTTTGATGAACAGAAAATTAACAATATTTATGATTTTTCCCCAATGAAACTTTCTAAAAAATGTTTGATCTGCTCAAGCAAAATCTTTAAAATAATTGTTCGACAAGCATCCAGCAACTATCCGTTGATACAAACAGACATAACAATTTGTTGGTACAAACAGCATGCACGCAAAAAATGGTTTATGTGGTTTCTGGAAGTTCAAAACCTTGAGTTTCATTTTTATTTTGCAACTTTAATTTTAATTGATAATTGGATTATTTATGAGCTATTGCTTACAAACTGAGGCTCTTTTCCATTTTTCCATCCCCCTCAAAAATTAACAAAATTAAGCTGTTTAAAAATTGTTCAAACGGCATTTTGCATGTGAAAAATGTTGTAGAAATTTGTTCACTTGTTCACGCTGACACGTTTTAATGCAGTTTATATTGAGAAAAGTCATTTTAAATTGATTTCCATGTATTGAATTTCAGAAAAAATCAAAAGGGGAGACTGGAAAAAAGCCCGAACTGATAAATTAATTCGCAATACCTCCCGCGTAAAATTGAGAGCCAGTATGGGTGCAATCATGCAATCAGATAGGCAAGATTAGTGACGCAATGATTTTTTACTAAACTGTAATTGATGTTTCTGCTTAAGTTCAATTGAAATATTAAAAACTACCGAAAAAATGCTAATAAATGTAAATCGAACATGATGAAGTCTTTTTTCATTGGTGGAAAAATCTGAGGCGTATTCTGTGAACATTTTATTCAAAATTAAGCAAGCCAAAATTATAGGATAAGTTGATATCATCCTCAAACAAAAAATTGTTATGTTTTAAACTTCAATATTCAGTTTTCCTGTAAAATTAGGTTCATGTAGAGGCATTTAGCCTGAACATTTTTAAAAAATGGTGAAATGGCTGCTTTTATGTCATAAGGGAGCGAAAAACCAGACAAATAAAAATCCTATGTTCAAAAAGAAAGAAAACGAACCCGCGGCTATCTGCTCTAATTCCATTTGGAAAGAGGGCCATCACGAAGTAGTTACCCCGTCTCGTCTTGAAGGGTCTAAAACAGTAGCAACTCAAATCGAGAAACTGGTTTTTGACAATTTTTTGCTCGATGTTGTACCAAATTTTCTGCTGCATAACTTCTTTTTACATAACTTCATAAATAGGTTTCCTGGTTTCCGTAAAAATAATTTCCGGAATTCAGTGTTCAACCCGTTTCAATTTGATGAACAGTTTTAAATTTTTGTAGTACTTGTTTTTCTTCTATCCCAAATGACGACATATTGAGACGACTCTTTTGGACGACATGTTGAGAAGACTGTGCTATTTTGCAAGGATGGGTGAAAACAGGGGCGGATTTAAGGGCGGGGGGCGGACGCTCTCTTCCTCAGGGACTCGACCCCCTGCCGACCCAAAGGGTCCTCTCTTAGTACTATTTTCCAATATCCATTTTTGGTGATGGACGTTAAAAAATTCTAAAGGCGCCTCTTCGGCTCCAATATAAACTAATTTTGAGGGGTGAGCGCGCTTCAAAAAAACGCGATTTTTTGGTCAACATTTTTCAAAAAGTGCCTAAAAATAAAAACGCCTTTTTTGGCCTGTTGGCTCTTTTCCAGTTTCCCCCCTTCAAAATCAACTTTGAAAAGCTTATTTACCGTTGTCATAATGCGATGAAATTTGGCGTCGTGAACAAATCGACAACTGTGAACAGATTTGTTCTTCATATTTTACATCGTAACATCACGCATTTAGCCATAATAACACGTAAAACAAACATAAAACTAGGTATTTTGAGAAGGGGGGGGGGGAACTGGAAAAGAGCCGAATCTAGCACTGGTAAAAACAATCTGAATCATTTAATTTGAAAAAAAAATGCCACCCACATTATCACATCTACTAGATTTGCACAAATTCCAAGAATAGCTTCAAAAGTATCCTTTTTCTCTTACTTTTTAAATAAACCGCATTTGCAGAATTTCTATATAAATCAACACATTTTTAAGCTATATTTGAAACATGAAAAGATCCACAAAAGTTTGAGACACCAGAGTCTAGATTTTGACTCTTTTTCCTTTTCCCCCACATCGCATGAGGGTCAATTTTATGGTGTTACGAGTCAGGGGGGATCTAGTATTTTCTCAAGGGGGCGGATTTTCAAAAATTTTCGAATTTTTTTTTTAGGTCGACCGAATTGATTTTTCGAGCTTTCCCTAAGCAGGCAAAATTTTAAAAATATAGTCCAAAAAATTTTAGGGTCGGTCGGCCAAAAATGGATTTCTTAAAAAGTACCAAAGGGAGGACCCTTTGGGTCGGCAGGGGGCCGAATCCGCCCCTGTAACGAGTGGTTTTACAAGGTTAATTATGAGAACCGAAAAAGTTTGTCATGGCCTAATTAGTTCGCATATCAGTTCTTGGAACAGTCTGACAATGTGAACTGAAAAACTACTTTCAAAATTTTGCAGGTGAGAAAGGAGGGGGGAGGTAAGGGAAAAGAGGGCTCTTTTCCAGTTCCCCCCTTTCAAATTCAATTTTGAAAAGCTTATTAAACGTTGTCATAATGCAATGAATTTGGCGTGGTGAACAAATCGACAACTGTGAACAGATTTGTTCTTCATATTTTACATCGTAACATCACGCATTTAGCCATAATAACACGTGAAACAAAAATAAAACTCGGTAATTTGAAAAAGGGGGACTGGAAAAGAGCCGAAAAGAGCCCTGTCATCATACTATACATACCTGCTTATTTGGACTTCGTTGGGCTCCCACCTGGTCCTGTTATAGTTGCTGGGTCTGTTGTCGGAAGTGGTCGCCAGCTCGTCATCTCTCAAATTCCACACAAACCACTCAGTGTCCAGACCGTAATTACTCTCCTGGACCAGCACTTCAGTAATGGAGCTACTTCGACTGTTCATCTTCTATAAATTTTCTTGTATTGTTGTATACTGTTTACTACTGAGGGGCCAGCAATCAGTCAGTTTCTTGGTTTTTGAAGTGTTTATTGTTGTATGTTCGTTTTTTTTTTAATTTCAACACTCAACACAACGGCTCGGCTCTTTTTCCTCCCCCCCCCCCCCCCCCCCCCACCTCACTCAAACATGAATTTTATGGTCTAACGAGTGGTTTTACGAGGTTAATCATGAAGACCAAATATGTTTGTCATGGCCGAATTAGTCTGCATGTCAATTTTCATGACAATCGGACAAAGCGATTAGTAATTTCAAATATTAAAATTAGCAGGTGTGGGGGGGGGGGGAAGGAAAAAGAGCCAACGACTCCTCTCATTCATATTTATAAACTTTCATTTAAAAACTTGTTTAAATTATGGAAATTTTACCCGCCTGGTAGTTCTTACAAGAGCCGTTTTTTTAAATTAAAAATTGTCCCAACAATAGAACATGTCAGCGTGAACAAGGCAACGTGCTAAACAAATTTTTACAAATAGTCTTTAATGCAAATTGTCGGATGAACAATTCTTAAACAATTGTTTGATGTAATTTTGCGATTGTGTTAAGAAACTGGAAAAAAGACCGCAAAAACTGAGTTTCTTCAATTTTTGCTTATTAATTTTTTTGCTAGTTTAACCGAAAATTTTCAGCCTAGTTAATTTCCCGGGTAGATGGACCCTCTCGAATGTGCTTCAGCAATGATTTTTGGGAGACGTTTTTTTCATACCTGAACGAGTTTTGTGTCCCCTCAGGATAATAATCGTGAACTGCCAACTCTGGAATGAAGAGCGAATCTGAACTGCGAGAGCGTTCAATAAAGCACGTGTTTGTTTGTGTCTGTCTTTTATTTGTCAATCGTTTTTAAAATCTTGAAGAGGAGTTGACCTCTCAATAGAAACCGCATGATTTCCCGTGCCCCTGTTGTTTGCAATTTTGGCTCTTTTCCTTTTTCTGGCTCTTTTTAGCTCCACTCCCCCCCCCTCACTTCAAAATTTCCATTTTTATAGTTGTTTCCTGTGTTATAACGGCTAAATGCGTGATATTTTGATGTAAACTATGAATACCAAATATGTTCACAATTCGTGGTTTGTTCACAAAACAAAATTGCATTGCATTATGACAACATTGAAACATTTTTTCAAACTTGAAATTCAAATATGGGTGGGGTCTGGAAAAGAGCCATGTTTCCCTCCTACACGTGAAATTACAAATAAAGCTGTTCAAAAATTGGGCTCCTTTCCTTTTTTCCCCCACCTGCAAATTTTTTCATGTAAATTTATTGACCACATTGTCCGATTGTAGTGAAAATTTACATATGGACTAATAAGGCCACGACAAACATATTTGGTCTTCATATTTAACCTCGTAAAACCACTGGTTACACTAATATATTGAAGCTCGTGTGAGGTGGAGTGGGGTAGACAAAAGAGCCAAAAATTGTTCACACGGCATGTTGCATGTAAGAAATGTTGTAAAAAAATTGCCTCTTTTCCAGTTTCCCACCCTCTCGTAAAAATGCAACAAATAGATGTCAAAAAAGCTCATGCGGCCATCTGCATGTGAGAAATGATGTATAAATTTAATTAATTGTTTCACGCTGATACTTGTCAATGCAATTTAGAACATCAAAAACCTTTTTAAATAGGCTTTCATAAAAAGAATTCAGAAAAAAAAACAAAAGCAAAAGGTACTGGAAAAGAGCCAAAAAATTGTTCTACCAACTTAGTTTAAGGCAATTTTTAAGAAGAAAAATCATTTTAAATTATTTGAAATTTCAGAACAAATAAAGGGATGCACATGTAATTTTGTATAATAACTTCCAAAGTGTAGTGCTAATCAATTGCCAACAGCGTATATACTCTTTAAACGCACATAACTGTTGCTCTCAAGCATTGATTTTAGAAAAATAGCACAAAAAAAACAAGGACGACCTTCTCAGAACCTAGCAGACGTAAACTAGCAAGGAGTGTCTGATTATCCTAGACGAGCTGGAAAGTTATTATAGATGTTTCGCAAAAAACACTGTGTTTTTTTGCTACTTTTGTAAGACTAACACTGAAATACAAGAAAAAAGGACCTAACACGAAGTACCAGGAGACACTCATGATTCTTTTCCGAGTGTGATCTGCAAGCTCATAGTATTTTCGGACCAAGATTAAATATTTCACGCCAGAACAATTAACAACTTCCTGCTACAGCCTGCTGCGGCCGAAATTTGGTCTGAGGCAGAAACATTTGATAAGACCACATTTACCAAAGACTTCACTGCGTGGTATCAGTGGCTATCAGGGACCCAAAAATTCAACGGAATTTTTTTAAGTTCAATTAAATAATTGATCTAGATAAGCTGGTGAAACAAACAGCCCAATACAACTTGAGTGAGAAAGTATCCCCGAATTTTAAACACCAAAACAGAGGAAAGCAATAAAGATGAGCTCACCAGAAACTGAATTGAAACTATCCAATTGTGGAAGTTTGTAAGTTACATTGGACTTTGTAACCATTGAAAGTTAAATAAAAAGAACATAATTACTTAACTAGTGGGAAAAAACATAGTTAAAATTTGCCATTTAGATCAGATATAAAAAAATTCTGCGCTTTTTTAGTTTTAGTTGCGAAGCTACTTTTTTTCTTTCATTAGTAATTAAACTATGCTGGAACAGAGGTTTTCTTATAGTCTTCCTGTGGTTTCGCAGGGCGTTCTAGCCTGTTATGATACGCAGCTTAAGGGCCAGGTTAAGGATTATGAACATCGCTCATACGATGCATCCCTGTGATTAAGCAAGTAAAAATAACATAGAGAGAACAACAGTCAAAAAAAGAAAATATTTATTTTTGATTTAATGTATACTTCGAGAAGCATAAAATACCATTTAGTTCTTTCAATATAAGCTTTGCAAAAATAAACTGGAGCCTAAAATTGTTATCGAAAGTCATTGATAAATTGGAAAAAATTGTCACAGAACGTGTTTTAGGCGGAATACAAAGTGGTTTGAAAAAAGAAAGATCTGCATAAAATCTATGAGGACCAACACTGAAATTGTAGGAGATTCGAAGAACACCAAAAACACTAATTTGCTTTTAACTATGCTCTCAATTGGAAAAAAAACGATGAACCGTGGGTTATTAATGAATTAGTCCAGGAGTTTTTTTTTAGAAAAAGTGCGACAAAAAATGGTGGAAACTGGAGGTTCAAAAACTAGAGGTCCGATTCAAATGATACAAAAACATTGAGACTAGTGATAGAGATATAACAAGCGGAAGTGTAGGTACCTTCATTTGTGATGATACTCAGTATCAGATAAAGAATAACACCAAAAAATAATTTTCGAATGGTAATTGTCAAACTAAAATAAATTTAATCTATGCGTTATCAAGTGCAGTAAAAAAACAGAGCCTAACGCAGTTACAAAACATCCTTGTTGATTACTTTCTGACCCAGAATCTTGTCAGCTAGTATGCTGAGATTTCAACATGAACTGTTAACATAATTGAACCAATTAAAATAAATTAAAAGTGATTCTCAAATTGGAAAAAAACGCAAAGAACGTTGCGAAAAATAAATTAACTTCGTCGAAAGTCACGAAAATCTCATTAGTTTGTTGAAAAAAGTGTGTAAAAAAATTGTTAATGTTGCCAACTTAACGGTTTAAAAAACAAGGTTCATTCTGAATCGAAACTCACACAGTTTCATCGAATTGAGAAAGGATCTGATGATCTCAGATCATTGATCCGTCAATCATCAAGACAGTGATCTTGAAAGTGAACAAAAACAGTAGAAGTGGAATCGGTCAAGTCAAAATGACACTGTGCTCCTCAATTCAAAACGACTCATCAGTCGCTCGACATCAGTTGATTTTTTCCTTCGACAATCTACTTTTTCACGAAAACCTAAGATCTCCTTGTGACCGTAACTTGAACTATTGTTTTGCTAAATTTCTCTGATATGTTAAATTCAAAAATGGATTTTTTACATTGGCATTTTTCACATTGTAAGTTCCAATTCCTATTTAACACAAAATTATAGCAAGACTATTCGAAAACATAGCGAGACCGAAAAGACAGAAAACAATCCGAAAGAATGAAACAAATTGAATTTTTTTGACTCTTTAGAGAAGTTCAAAACTTTTCAAACTTGCAAAAAAAAGTCAGAAATTAATAGCTGAACAAATAATAACTGCAAATAATGGCAAACTGACCGGTTCCGTCCTAAAGGTTCGCTTTGTTAATAAACATTTCGGAAAAAAACGACAGAAATTCAAAATGAAGCGAAAAATTTATAGAATTCAAAAAACAATTTGATTTTTTATAATTCGTTTTTGAAAAATAAACAAAACAACCACAATCAAATTTAAAAAAGACAGTAGTTGGGAAAAAAATTCAAAGATTTGTTTGAATCGACTTGGAATAACACCCGTAGTTTTAGTAAAAGCAAGTTGTCTGGTTTTTAAGAAAAAGCAGGATCACTCCTCGCTGTGGTGGAAACCCAGGTCGCAATTTGCTTGATCGCTAACCTTTCATAACATTCCTCGAAAACAAAAACTTTTTGTCAATGTTCATACGTGGTGCCAGTTCCTTGAGCCACAATTTTCGTACGCTACCGCTGGCTTCCCAAAAACGATTTTTGCAATCAGTTATTACTATTCCTGGTCTCAGCCTTAACCCCAACTCGTCATACTCTAGAAAAACCGCACAATATCAACTCAACCTTATAGTAGCAACACGAGCAGATATACTTACTTGGAACGATGCAGTCAACAATTTAATGAGTAGTCATCGCTCCAACTCCAATAATTTCAAAACATTATCTGATCTTAAAATTCGCGATATTCTTATAAGCAAAAAAAAACAAACAAAATTTTTTGTATAATGTCAGCGCAAAAATTTTTGAAGCTTTGAAATGAAGGAATATAGTGTTGAGTATTTTGAAAGAATATATTTTCAAAAAAGAAAGATTAAGCACTGTTTTGTCAGTACCTTGCATTGCATCAAAAACCTGGGTTAGAAAAAAAAACAGTTTTACGATTGTTCGGCGCAGTAGCTGTAGCCTGAAGAGCTTAATTGTGAAAAAAGACAAAATTGTAAAAACGGGGAAAAAACTCGTCAAAAAATGAAACTAAATTAGCCGTTTTTGTATATTGATCTCTTTGACATTTTTATCTGTTTTTCGAAATTGTAAGTTTAAATCTTTCTGGAGTTTTTTGCCTTTTCAAGAAAAAGTGTTATGCGAGAAATTTGGCTGAAACCTAAGCAAAAAGCTTTGCTAAGCTATATAAGGAAGGAGAGAAACTAGAAAAACAGCTCGCGAACTCGAATTCTAACATAAATGACGCAGTAGATACGAGTGACAGAGTTTGCAAAAGGACAAAATTTTTTCAAAAAGTGTTATATATTTTTTTGCAAGATGTAGTTTCTTTTCAAGAATGACGTGTGTCATACCGCTACTGCAGTAGCAGTATTTGTCTATGTATGTACAACCAACCTATGGTGCTTACTCATTACTTTTATGGTATGCTCAAGGTCATAATGAATGATGACATTGAGAATCAGTGAGAGATCAGAGTTCGTAACACTGATCTAACTCTCAGTAACAAAATAAAACAAAAGAATAAGTAAACCTAAATTCAATATTCCAAATACAGTATTGAATTACAACTTGTTTTCAACCGATATCGCAACGCATATCACATGGCGCAGCCAGCAGGATTCGCAGCTCAAGATATCAGAACGGATATGGGAATTCCGGTATTTTGGGCGTCAGCGAATCTAGACCCTCCGTGGTAATTCAAAATCTGGTTCGAACAATTTCTCATGGCGGTTACGGTCAAAGAAAATGTGAACCCAGAGATCATTTTGGAAGAACCAAAAGACATATTAGAGGAACCACCAGCACACCCAGAAACACCCAGAGACGGAGAGAATGAAGATGCGAGGAACGCTAGGATTCTCAGAGATAAGCTAGCTATAGATAAAATAGTATTGGAGAACGAAGAGAGAAAGACAAGAGGCCCACGAGTCGGACACAATGTCTTCTACAATGAAGTACAAAAGAAATTGGTGTCCAGATTATTTTTGTCTTTGGGCAAAGAGGGAAAGAAGAGATTCCTACAAAAGAACCCGCATGCTGAAATATTGAAAATGACGTTCAGGGAAATTACAGATTTGGCAGAAGTCTCGTTTCAAAAGGTAAAATGTGTAACATACGAAAGATATAAGCTATTTAGGAGAATGCAAGAATCTGGAGAATCTCTGGAATCATTTCACGGAGCGTTAACTGCACAAGCAGCCCAATCAGAACTGGGAGCATTGGAAAATGAAATAGTCCGAGACCTGTTCATTTCAAAAATGAAAAACATGACACTGCAGGACACGCTGACATTCGAGACTCTAGACCCGGGAGAGGTTCTGAAAAGGGCTATAAAATTCGAACATAGCAAGTTAACCACAATAGCGTTTCAAAATACTAATGCTGCGGCGACAGGGGGATCAAGTAGCAATTACACCTCGGGTGTGAGAATAAAACAAGAACCTGTAATGGCAGTTCGAAATTTGTCGGGGACGAACAAGACTCCAAACAGAAGGGAATCGAATAAAAGACAAAACAATAACAAGAATCAAAACATGAAAACGAAACCATGTAATAGATGTGGAAGGACGTTTGACCAGGGACACCTGAAAAATTGCCCAGCGATGGGGAAAACCTGTAAACACTGTGGTAAACCCAATCATTTTGCTAAAATGTGCAGATCCCAACAAGTAAGTGAGGTTGCGGAAGACTCGGAAGGATCGGTAGAGGAATGCGATCAGATAAGTGAAAGTGTTGGGTCATGTAGTGAATTTGAATTTATGTCGGTACAAACCTATCAACCGGAAAACGAGAGAGTTTCAAAATATGTGAAAGATCGAATCAATGAAATGAGGAACAAATCAAACGGAAAAATTTTACGAGTTCAGAAAATAGATTCGATTCGCGATAAAACATTGAATCGTGTAAAATCACTCAAGGCCATGGTACGAATAGATAACCAAATAATTCAATTAACAGTGGACACAGGAAGTCCAGTTTCATTCCTCAACTGGGCGACAACGAAGGAAATTATGGAAAAATCAAACAAAGTAAGATTCATTCCGTCAGACAAACTGAATTTACAAACCAAATTCGTGGACTACAACAAACAACCGATCAGTATACTGGGAGCCCTAAAGACCAATCTGAGGTCAGCGGGCTGGGAGGTAAAAGGCGCCACCTTTCTGGTATCAGAACGAAAGACCAGATGTATCATGGGACTAGACTTGCAAGGACAAGTGGGAATAGTTACTACACAAAAACCAGCGCCCAAGGAACTCTCCAGGTTTGACGTGCTCATGTGCGAGCAGTCAGAAGGTTGGAAAGAAAAATTTTTCACTCAATTTAAAAACTTATTTGAAAGGCAAGGTATTTCGAAAAATCACATTGTCAGTTCAAAATTCAAATATCCATTATGTCCAATTCAAGAAAAGGGGAGAAGAATCCCAATTCATATACAAGATAAAGTCGAAAAAGAAATCGAGAAGTTGTTGACAGAAGGTCATATAATAAAACTCGATAAATTTACAAGTGATTGCTTTATCGCTCCGATTGTGATAACAGTAAAGAAAGACGATTCAATAAAATTGGCAATGGACGTGAAACCAATCAATAGACAATTGTTCAAAAATAAATACCAAATGCCGAATGTAGATGAACTCATTGATGGGGTAAGCCAGATTGTGACTGAAAACAAAAAGGGTACGCTATATTTTTCGGTGTTAGATTTAAAATATGCGTACAGTCAGTTAAAATTGGCTGCTGATACAGCTAGACAATGCAACTTCAACATTGTTGGTGGAAAAGCAACTGGAACCTACAGATTCTTGACAGGGTTCTACGGTTTAGCAGATATGCCAGCTGAATTTCAAAAGGCCATGGATAGAACCATCAACGACGCTAAAAACACGTTCTGTTCTCTGGATGACATACTAATTGTGTCAAAGGGAAGTGAAGTTGAACATGGAAACTTGGTAGAAGAAGTATTTAAAAAAATTGGATGCGGAAAATTTGGCATTGAAACTATCAAAATGCGAATTTTTCAAACAAGAAGTGAATTGGTTGGGTCATCATCTCTCAGAAGCGGGGGTTAGACCAAAAATCACTAAAACGGAAGCGGTAGTAAATTTGAACCCGCCGAAATCGCTTAAACAACAAAGGTCATTCCTGGGAAGTATAAATCACTTAGCTAAATTTATACCTAACGCAGCAAGTCTGACTGAAAAATTGAGACCACTTCTAAAAGAAGAGAATCAAAAGAAAAAGTTAAAAAACATGAAACTCCCGGTAAAAAAATTTGAGTGGGGGATGAACACACGGTAGTATTTAATGCTATAAAAGAAGCTGTGGCAAGTATAACAAAAGTACATTATTACGATGCGACCCGAGAAACACGAGTTAAATGCGATGCTAGCCATGATGGGCTAGGGGCTACTTTAGAACAACAAAATGATGAAGGCCTGTGGGTCCCAATTTCATTCGCATCCCGATACCTAAATGCCCAAGAAAAAAAATATTCAACAAATGAATTGGAGTTATTGGCAGTTGTTTGGGCAGTAGATAGATATAAACACTACCTCTTGGGAAAACCATTTACCATTGCAACTGATCATAAAGCACTTACAACAGCATTGGATGGTAACAAATCGAACAAGACCTACCAATCACGTTTAACCCGGTGGGTTGACCGGTTACTGCCATATCAGTTCAAAATAGTTCACATTCCGGGGAGGGACATGGGCATAGTTGATTATTTATCGCGTGATCCTTTCAATGATCCCTGGCCCGAATCAGAATTAGACGAAAAGTTTGTAGTAGCGACAATAAACTCCTTTCATGAAACGTTCGACTGCTGGAACAGTAGGCTTAAAGAAACTGGGTCGCTCAACCGGAACGAAAACGTTCTAGAATGTTCTAGAAGGAATGCAAAGAAACAGTCATCAAGTAATGGTTGCTATAGCAACCAAAACGGTCAAAAACTAACAAAGCTCGACCGGAACGAAAGAAAACAGTTTTCACGACTGCAAAAACCGCTAAACACAGCAGTTCAACATAAACAGATCACTTTTTCGTCAAATCAACCCAACAAACAGTCAGTCTTAAATAATTCCAAAATCGTAAAACAACCAGTACCAGAAATTAAAAAAAAAACGGACTCACGGATCGAGATGTCAGAAAACAGATCATACGACTGGTGGTCGGGCTCACCACAAGATTGGCGACATGAGGAACGCGAAGTGAGTCTAATGGATCCAAAGTGGAATCGCTCACTATCCAACACAAACGAACTTTCTGAAGAGGAGGCGATCACAGAGACAGTCCAGCGTACAAGGAAAAGAATTAGAGGGGGCCGGAAAAACAGAGATAGCTCCGACAGTGAAACACGACATGCATCACGGGTGAAATGGCAGCTTGAACCGGATAAACAAAGAGAAGCAGATCAAAGACTACTCTCATTCTGGCAACTAATAGGCGGAGAAGACAATATACGGGAAAATAGAGAACTGGTGGCACACACCCAAGAAGTCAAGGACAGCTCGGAACATGAATCGAGTTCAGCGTTGACTAAACCAATCGCATCGGCGGAACGGAAACTCAGTGAGGTGCAGGTAATAGAGATGGACCTGACGACTACAGAAGAGGCGGAGAGTGAAGAAGAAGTGTGCTCGATAGAACCACCGAAGGGACTGGGAAAAACAAAACTGCAAAAGCAGCAACAAGTAGAGACCCTGGAAAATTTGGCAAAACTGTTCGACAAAAGTTTACTAGCAGAATTGACCACAGAAGACACGTGGATGGACCGCCTCAGACGAGTGATAGAAAGAGGGGACAAACAAGGCTTTGAATTAATGGGACCTTATACAAATCCGTTGTGGTTACAGATGGCAGTTCAGGACGAACGCATCTTGGTGAATAGCCGGCTAGCATCTTATTTCGAAAAATGCGTCAAAACCACTGCCACTGCTCACGCAGCCGGGACAGGAAGTACAATTAGATTACGCGGGGCCCATAGAAAACCAAAAAGGAAAAAAAATCTACCTTTTAGTAGCGATAGATCGATTCTCAAAATTTCCATCAGTGAAGGTTACGAAATCTACAAGTGGGAAAAGCACAGTAAAATTCTTGAGATCATATATCGACACGCAAGGAGTTCCTGAATCAATTCGTTCGGACCAATTTTCAGGTTTTCAGGGAAAAACGCTAAAAAAATTCTGTTCGGAACTCAATATCGAGCAAAAATTCTGTCCGGTGGGGAACCACAGAGGTTGTGGTTTGGTCGAACGTACAATCCAAATTATAAAAAAAAGACTGGGGTGATGATGCTCGAAGAAAATAATAAATCAATCAAATTATGTCTTGGTACTATAATGAGAGATTTACGGTGGAACAAGCAGAAAACCATTCAAGTATCCCCGTTTCAAGCACATTTTGGCAGACTACCAAAAACGGAATTTAAAATTGTGAGGGATAGGTTTTTAAATGATTCTGACTATTTAGACAAACAACACTTGGAACGCTCAGCACTGACGGCTTCTCAATTGAAACGTAGAATTGATCAGTCGAGAGAGAACCTCAAAATAGTACGCAAGGGACAACTCAGTAGGGATACAAGCCCACTGCACAAGCAGCAGCTAACATCGGACAGAGACAAAGACAGGGCCAAAGCACTAAAGGAGTTGTTGGAGGCGAACGCCCGATGGAACAACGAGAGAAGAGATGCGGCTGAAAACGATATCAGAAAATTAGTGGATGAGACAGGACTACTCAATCCCGATCTTCGAAAGGAGATGATTTACTCTTGGGAGAAAGGATTTGTGGAGGACAAGGTGGAAAATCAATGTAAATCACCACCTAAAACAATACTCAGAAAGGATCCACTAAGAAAAAGCGGACAAGCATTAACCAGACAACTAAAAGGGAAAATCGCCTCTGAAACAGACTCAACAATCAAGACGTCCACTGGCTCGATTTATAGGAAATCGGATATTGCACAATCAAAAACGGTGCTGACACAAGAAAACCAACGAAGCACGAGTAAAAGTCCATCGGTGGAACCTACAAAAAAGTTTAAGAGGATCAGTTCCCCAGAATTACTCGAGGAGCTGGGATCAGATGAAGAAATACAAGAAGAAACGGAGATCGCAGATGCGATGAATCCCATAGAGCGTTTTCAAAAGAGCCAAACAATAGTGACAAAAGACACAAAAGCAGGGGGAGGTCTGAATTTGGCAGTCAAAAGAGCAAAACCCAATTTGGCGGGCCCAAAATCATCTATAGAGGAAAACGACACCAAGAAGTCAGAAAAGAACGGGAAAGAAAAGAAAAATCGAAACAAACAGCAACAGGGGACAAACCAAACTGCGACGGCAGTCAACCCGGAACAAGAGCAATCGACATCAAGGCCGGAAAAAGTAGACACCAAAAATCAGTCAAGTTCTACACCGAAACCAAAACAGCGGTCGAAATTGAAATGTATTGACACCCACACTCCCCTAGAGGACATAGTCGACACATTCCACAATCGCAATTTAGCACCGTCCGAATGGGAAAAGTATGCAGACCAATTGCTAAAAAGAGGAGTACAGCGAGTTGCAGACGAAATCCGAGAAAATCCCCAACAAATTTCGGGAAAAGATACAACTTTCGAACCACCACAAGGATTTTCGGACGAATCGGGTACTAAAGAGTCGGGTATCAGACGAAGCTCCAGGCAAACGAAAAACAAAGAACCTAAACGCTTTGGAGACCCGATAAAACATTCAATTAAGGAGATCTCAGAAAATCTCACAGGGGGAGGACTCCTGAAGGAAGCACTTAAGGAATACAGAAATCAACTAAGAGATTTCAAGGATCGAAGCGATAGACCATTGGAATCAAAAGTGCGACGAATCGAAAGGCACCTCTTCATGCGAAAATTTGGGTATGCTACACTAGACGAAGGGGTTGAATGGAACCCGAGTTGGGAAATAGAGTTGGAAGAAAACTGAGAATTCCATAAACTAAACCGTCAATTAACCAAGAGAATTTCCTATGAACTGAGTATATTGAACTCTTTTTAAATAAATTATCCTACTTACGTTGTATAATTTATTTCTTCCACCGAGGGGGGTGTGTCATACCGCTACTGCAGTAGCAGTATTTGTCTATGTATGTACAACTAACCTATGGTGCTTACTCATTACTTTTATGGTATGCTCAAGGTCATAATGAGTGATGACATTGAGAATCAGTTTGAGATCAGAGTTCGTAACACTGATCTAACTCTCAGTAACAAAATAAAACAAAAGAATAAGTAAACCTAAATTCAAAATTCTAAATACAGTATTGAATTACAACTTGTTTTCAACCGATATCGCAACGCATATCACAACGTGCAAATAGATCTTGCTAAGGAAAGTCATAACGCAATAAAAACGACAGATTTTCTTGAAACTGGGTACAAAAGTCGCAGAATTGAACTCTAGGGCAATTGCTAGAGATGAAACTATATAAACCAGAATGACACATCAGCTTCACTTAGTGTGGCTCAATCATCAGTCACTCCAAGAATCTCACCATCATTCATTAGGCCAGCTATAGTTCGACGGTTTCCAAATCCTCCAGTCTGCAAATGTTACGAGCTTTCTGTTGTAGGTTACAGCGAGACAAAATAGAAAATCAAAATGCGATTTTACTTCAGAAAAAAAACCTTTATGTTTGAAAGATATTGCGAGAAAAAAAATTAGCTGGAAATAGTAAGAGAAACGTCTTACTGAGTTAAAAAATTCGCTGAAGCAAACCATAGGACGTTAGCTGAGTTTAAAAAAAAAAACAAGAGATTGCTTTGGGAAAAAAATTCATTTTCAAGCCAAGAGCAAGAAACTTCTGTCAAGCAAACGGCACTTTCTAGTTAGTATACAGGGTTTAAAAGTGTGAATACCTGAGTAAACTCAAAAAGAGTTGAGTTTAAATTTTGTACTGCCGCATTTGACTGCTACTTCGGCAATGCGATGTTCATAATATTCCTCATACATTTTTTTCATTGCTCCCGTTGCTTACATCATTTTCTAACAAAGCTCCACAGCAGATTGGCATAGTTCCATACACGTGTGGAGGTTATGTGTTCTAGACACTGTCAACGATGGGATCAAAGCAAACAGATCAACACAATGTAATTCAACAGCGTTTTAAGCAATAAGCAGGTATTTACAATCCACCAACCACTAAAACCCCTACAGGTACAATCAACCAACGAAACGCGAAGCCCAATTGCATTAAAGGTTTTGCAAAAATTTTTAGCTTATAACAGGAAAGACCCGTGGGCTGAATGGAAGTTGCCTCAATGTGTAGGCAACCCTATGCATTGATTTGAATGGTTAGGTACCTTTACTAGTACAGATGATTTTTTCCAGATTTTTTTGGTACCAGCTGACCCATTTGAAAACATTTTATCTGGAAAATGGAAAACATTAACCGCTGAGTTTGCTTACAGTCAGATCATGCACGATGACGCTTTGATGACATTGAAATGTAAGTTTGGTCAGTTCTAGTTTTTTGTGGCTGCTCATTTGGACAATTTGGCAAATTTTCCGCCTCTCCGTTTGCATAATTTGTAGAGCATAATCAATAACTCGTCCTTAATAGGCAGCCTAGTAGATGTATGAATCTTTTTGCAATATGAAGAAGATTCAAAAAGTGTTTCTTCGCTCGACGAGGCCCTCTCTAAGCTCCCAGCAAATTTTCAGGAATCGTCTTCAATGATTGTCGTAAAACTAAGATAAAATCATTCGTCTTTAATCAGTTTTATTGAGTTGTTCAAGGAAAAGACTCGAAGCACACGAGCAGGTAAGAACAATTCCCGGTAGGTCTGAAGTAGAGGAGCCATCTAACAGAAAACTGTGAGAAATATCGTTGCTTCTAGCTCTAAATCAGGCAAAACATTTGAGTTTCTTGAATGTGTTTTTTGTAAACACAACATCTCTTTGTATAAACGCTTCGTTTTCAGGGAAAAAATGCCAACTCAGCTAGTTAATTTTGAGTTAAGTCCTTGAGGTTAACTCATAGAGTAATTTCGGATAGGGTACACCGTCTGCTCGTCACGCTATCTTATTTTTGGCCGGATAGATTCGTGCAACTTCTTAGTCTAATACCGATCCTAATCTTACTCTTATATCTACCAGTCTCAGGGTGTTTAACTAGTCTCTGCTAGGCTCAATAGATCTAGAGTACACTGGCTTATTGCGATTGCTGAAGTTCTCTTGGAGAGGCAACTAATTTCTAGGTTAAATTCAAATCTCTCTGGTGCTGAAATTACAAGTAATTTCAGCACTTACAAATAAGTGGGTTGTTAGTTAGATGGAATATGATTGGTTAATATTAAATATTTTATAGTGATGAAATATCTAATTTATCCAATAATAAAATGTAGTTTAGATCAGGTTCCACCCATCTGGGGTTTAAAGAGTTTTTTAGAACTATCTTTCTTCTCTGCAATTTGAAGGATGGATGACGAACGTAGGTATTTGGCGAACATCATTTTCTTGTCCGGTTCCTCTTGGAGAAGAACGTTCCAGGACGCTGGAATTATGGATAGGAAATTGTTACGTCGTCGTTCGACAACGACTGTGACCCCCAATGAAATCAATCCGATTTCAAAATGGTTTGCTATGTCATGTTTTTCTGTATTAGTAGAGAACTGTTTTGTGTGAAGCCTCGTCTGGGAATGGCGTGAAGATCGTGGTCGGAAGGGATGCCTTGTAACTCGGATCTGTACGTATACTTGAGCATCGAGGTGCTCATTGGTCTAGTTCAATGAAGTCCTTTTCTGCGAAGTCAAGTCGTACTCTAAATTCTTTGAGTCGTGATTGTGGACGGCATGTCGGTTGTGTTTAGCCATTCTTTTGTTCGAGTGTGATGGGATCGTCTAGTCTTTGGATGTTCGTCTTTGTTGTTGTGTATGATCTATATACTGCAAAGTATGGTATACATTTTATAAATTTATGTTAATTTGGTTTTTTAATCATGAACTTAGTTAGTCGTTTTCACAAAAGCGTTTTGTTTTAGTTCAGTTATTTTGAAGAGTTACTCACCCTTGAGTACCTCTTATTAAAAATTGAAGTGTGGTCACAAAGCGTGTGTAGCGCGGTGGGTTAGGCCGGCTATAAGCATGCTCAGGACGTCCTTCTCTGGTGGGTTAGGCCAGGAGTGGTAGTATGATTGCATGCTGTTTCTTTGAGAGGTCCTGTTATGTGATAACGTTTTATGTTGTTTTTTTCTGGTCTTTCTTATGTTACTTTGGTTGTGTCCTTTTTTCAAAAATCGAATTGTTTTTGGTTTGGGTTTGTCTTGCGACTTTTTTGTGTTTTATTATTTCTTTTTTAGACTTTATAATAGTCTTCAAAAGAATAAAGTATCCAGTTTTAAGCTGGGTTATTACGGTTTGGGTACCGTTGGTTTTTTTTTCTTAGTCATGCTGTTATTTTATGATTTGTGGTGTTTAGTAAGCTGCGTTGGTTAGTTTGGTTTGGTATATAATTCCTTTCCAACCGGGTTAAAGGAAAGTTTGAAACTTGTTATCGTGTGTTAGAGTTGTTTAGAGTGAAAGCTTGAAACTTAAAATCATTATTTAAACAATTCTTCGTGGGCGAGCTGTGCGAGTTTGGATAGAATTCTTGTGCAAATGATTGAAAATATTGAAAAGGTTAGTACTGCTTTCTCATTTTATGAATTTATTGCATTGAATTTGAATTTTACTGCGTTTTGGGGAAGTTTAAAATTATAATTTTTCAACGTATTAAATTTTACTGCTTCGTGGGGAAATAATTTCTAAATAAAATTACTACAATGGGTATGAATTTTTTTACATTATTTAGTGCTAAAAATTAAGGAGTTTGAATATAATTTAACAAGTTTGTATTTTTATTTGTCTTTTTCTGTTTTGTAGATGATTGTGGTGTGAAGACTAAAAGAATATATCAAACATTTATAGAAAATGGTTAGTATACATTTGAGTTTATTAGTTAAAAGTAATTTAATTTATAGTTTTCTTAGTCTTCTGGGAAAAGCCGTGGGGAAGATGTCGTGAATCATGTCTGATGTTGTTAGTAACTTGGCTAGTATGCGTATGATGTTTTTAGTTTGTAGCAGTGGCCAAAGCAATTGAAGTGCCTTGATGGTGTTTAGTTATTCTGTGCCTACTGCGAACTCGTAAGGTGTGTTTTGGATGAGGTTATATTTTTTATGGTTATATTTAGTATTGTGATTGAATTCTTATATGGGTATTTCAATAGGTGTGATAAATTCATGCGGGATAACGAAGGGTCTTGATTCTTAAGCATTGAAGGTCTTTGTGATGGGACATAATATGTACATTTGGGTAACTGGGTCATAGTTGCGGAGGATACCGTGTAGGTTAGTATCTTTAATGCAATATGTAAAATTTAGAAAAAATGGTGACGTGTATTTTGAGTTAGGAAACTGAAAACGGTGGTGAGTTTGTCTTGATGGAGTGTGCAAATCAAAATGATTTTGTATAAAACGATAATATGTATATGTGTGCGTTTGTTTAGTGCTTAACATAATATCGTGGGAACAGTGCAAATTGCGTTCCTGTGGTGAAAAAAGTGAAAGGTTAGTGAAAATAACTGAAATTTATCATAGAAGCTTTCATATGCTTGAATATCAACTAGTGATTTGGAAATAATATGATCATGCTTTCTATCAAAAATATTGAGTGTAAATACGTATGATGTTTTAATGAAAAATTTTTCTGTTACTTGCGGGTTTGCGAAGCGGTCTTCACCTAAAAATTGATCTTGATTAGGGCGGATGATATTATGATCGTAGTATTCTATTGCAAAATCGTTAGCTCGGGGTGCGGTGAATATTTTAATAATTAATATCCAACGTAAGTAAATTGTCGAGGTGTTAGTGTTGTGGTTAGTCTATTTAACATGTTTTTATTTTTCTCGATACTTTCAGTAGTAGTAGCTAATGGTAGGCAGAGAGGGTTAGTATAATGAAAATAAGCTGTCCAATGGAGTGTTGGCATTATAACGTGCTCATCAGCAAATTTGCGTGTATCGTTAGCAATGGTAGGTGTATTTAATGTATGTTGAGGAAAAGAAGGTAATGTGATTTTGAGAAAATTTTTTGTGTTTGTGTGTTCCGGGTGATTAATATATTCGCGGGCTGTTCCGGATTTGGTTGGGAATGGGTGATTGTAAATTTTCGTTTAAAAGTGCGATAAGCTCGGTTAGTACTGGTAGGTGTTTCAGTGGATGTGGATGATTGTGCTAATGATGGAGTGTAAGCTGAGGAGGGTGTAGGAATTGGTGGATTTGAGGATGTTAATGTGGATGATAGTTGATGTATTGTGAGAGTTTGGGGATGTATTAGTTGTTGTTGTAATGTTATAAAATTGTCGAGTTCTGCGAAAATTTGGATGGTATCTGGGGAGTTATCATTTGATCTGTCGGAATGAAATGGAGAATAGGTCGGGGTTACTTGGGAAGCGTAAGATGGAGTGGAAACGGATGGGAGTGGATGAAAAGGGGTTTTGAAAAAACTGAGGAGTTGGTCTGAGTATGGGTAGAGGGAGATGGTTCGGAGTCTGCAAATTTGTCGGGGGTTTCTACATTAGCGTTATTAAATCGTGAGATAGTATGAAAAACTGAAATATCTGAGTTAGTATCAGAATTCCTGCTTGATGATATATTAATAATTGGAAAATCGGGTGGTGGGAAAGCAAAAAGTGGGATAATTGGGATTTGAGTCTGGAGGTTGGCTGGGTGGGAATTTGAGCGATGGAGGGATCCAAGTTGTCGGCTCATCGTGGGCTTAAAAATTGATTATTTTGAGATTGAAAAGTGGTGGTGTGAGGTTTTCTATAATTTGTTCATATGTATTATCATTTTTTGAGTGATTTGTCATTATGTGCTGAATAGGGCTTTGTGTTGTATTTGGTCTAAAATTGGGGTTATTTTTGATTGCTAGGTTTCAAAAATTTCGGGGAACTAATGGTAATGGATGGTTTTGTGGTAGGGTTGGTATCTGTGGTGCTGTAGGTGTTGTATCTATATTATTATGTTCTTCGTTATATGTGTTTGGTCTTGTGGATATTTTTGTATTGTATTCTTTTATTTGTGCATCTAAAAGTATTTTATTGATTGATGATGAGAATATTCCAAAAAATCCTGCAAATAATATACGTGCTACACTTGCTTGGCGGTTTCCTTGTGTGTATTTAGCGCATGTGTTATAGATTCCTTTTAACAGTGAGAAAAGAAATCCTATAAAATTAAACATGGCGTAGAAGATAGTTAATTTTTCTAAGATGTAATAGGGCCATCCTAGAAAAGCTAGAATTTCATTTCTTAAGATGACAAAACTGAAAATATTTATAGGTGAAACATCCTGTGGTCTGTGTTTTACACCGTTTAAATATATATAGTCTTTGATATCTTTAAAATATCCGCTATAGTCTTGTGTATAAATGTCTGCAAATCCTGCGGTTTCGGCAAGTTTTCTTAAATTCTGGTCAATTGATTGGCATTGTATTGTGTCCATTTATGTTAATAATTCCTGAAACTGGTGTAATCTAATGTGATGTTGGAAATCAGATTTAGAATATATTCCAATTGATTGTAAATCAATATTTGGGTTACGAGCGATAGCTCTGATACTTTCGGGTGAAAATTTTTTGAGTGGTTGCATTAATGTAGGGTATGGTGTAAGTAGGTAGTATTTATCTTCATCAGGGTTTAATTGTACATTGTGGCTATTTTTTGATCCAAATGGAAAATTCTACTAATTGTATAGTCTAATTTCATGTCTAAGTAAATATCATAATGAATATTACCAAAATAGGTGCTATTCATTAGTGACAGTTCTTTAAACGTGTGCTTTTACTGTCATATGGTTTCCTTTGCTTTTATAAAAGTTATCTGGGACGTATGATGTTCCTTCGTTAATAGGGTAACTTGTGGCATAAGGGTCAAATTTAATTTTTCCAGTGGTCATGTCGAAACTTTTTTCGTATTCGACAAGTATTTCAGACTATTGTGTTTTATAAAGTGGATTGCTATATTTACATGCAAATTCCGTTTCTTGATAGACTTGAAAGCGTGGTAATTTATTTTCTATATCATGAATGTTTTTGAAATCAGTGCTTTGTTTACGAGATGGGTTCACTTGTTCGTATGGGATTGATTCAATAAAATAATTTTCATGAAATTTTATCATTCGAGCGTGTATTTTTGTTACTTGAAATGTTGTGCATGTATCTTCGGGAAACCAAACAATTGTTGCTTGGGTCCTGGTTGTAGGGTCACAATAACATTGATCATTTTAGCAAGGTAATCTAATTTGTATTTTCCAATCAAAAAACATTTTTTCTTGATAACCTTTATTTTTTGTGTCTGCTTTACAGTTTGAAGGGTCATTTTTTCCAATGTGTGGTATCCAGTGTTTATCGTTTATGTCATAAGTTAATCTTCCGTGTGCGCCGTTATATGGGTATTTTTTGTCTAATTTAATATGTCCTTGATATCGTTCAAGTTCTGCTTGATGTACAGATTCGGCAAAGACTTGAAAATTTACGATTTTTATGTCTGTGTTTTTATTTCTTGTTAGATTTAGTCTGAGTAATTCGTTTTTACAATCTTCGGGGTTTAGGTGTAAAAGACGTTCTATATTACTTTGGTAAAATGATTCGCGATCAAGTCGGTTCTTAATTCCGTTGGAAACTTGTGAAGAATGTACTTTCTTTTCGGAAAAGGTTGCTGTAAATATATATCCTGTGACTGTTGTTGCTCGGGCTGTTGTTGCTATTACATTTGTAGTTTCTATAGCCTGTGGTTCTGTTTCGCATTGTAATACTTGATTTATTGCATATTTGTGTAGTGTTTTTGTTCGTTTTCTTCACAATCATAGCGTGTTACTAATAAATCTTGGGGTCCTGTGCGAGGAGAAAGATTTGTGTTTTGGTCGGAAAAAATTAGAAAAAAGATGTGTTGAAATGTTAATATTTTTAGAATATACATGTGCATGATAATTCTGAGTATGGGTTATAAAATGTTATGTAACCAATTGTGTTTTTCGTATATCTATCGTGTTTATATATTACTTCAGTGGTTATAAATGGTGGTGGTAGTGATTGAGCTGTTATATTTGGTGGATTTAATGGGTAGGGGTGTAGAACAATATTATTAAATTTGATCGTGATTTCAAACTTTAATTGGAGACTTTTTTGTTGAAGTATTTGACTATTGTGTTCTCGAATATCTTCGTGGATATCTTTCTAAATTGTAATCTATTGAGTGCCCAACTGTGGAGTCGGTTACTTTCTTGATGTTGTCCAAATAATGGGGAAGGTGCTACAAATGTGTTCCAATCTAATCGTAAAGGGGTATTTGTTGATGATTGTTCTCGATATCTAGCGTCGAGGTTATTTGGAAAATTTAAAGGGAAAAGTGTCAGTGAGATTTGACTTAATGATGGTGTTGACGGGAGTGATAATGTTTCTGGTAATGATGATAGTGTTGTATCAGTAGAGATATCTATTGGGTCATTTACCAAGTTTGGTTCACCTTGTGTATATGAGTGTGTTGCCCAATATGGTAGTCGTGCGGTGGGATTGGGGGGGTTAAAGAGATTTTCACGTATTTGTTCAGGTGTTGGTGTTGAACCTAAGTAATCTGGGGCTATACTTGAGGGGCTGCGTTGTGAAAGGAGTGGGGAGTTTCTGGTAATGTACTACTTGAATTTTTGAAGTAGTTGGTGTTGGTGATTGGGGTATATCAAAATGCACTCTAGGGGTTTGAAAATTTCTATTTCTTCGTGGATGTATAATTTGTCTATTTACTTCAACTGTAATTTGATTTTGACTAATATGTTTTTTTAGATTTAAGTCTTAAGGTAATGTGGGGTACAAATTATATGTTGGTTCACTTAGGGATGCTTGTTGCTGAACTGGTTCTAGTGGTTCGGATAAGCGGGCGTGTCGTTCTTCAAAAATGTACGGGCTATCTTGAAAAAAATTTCGTGTGGATGTTTGGGGGTTTTGGGTAGTTGTATGTATGATTGGGTTTTCTTGGGAAGATGTCGGTGAAGACTGTTTTGGTAGTGGTTGGTTAGCAATTTAGGAAATGTGTTCGATTAATCTTTTTTTAGTGGGAAGATTTATGTTTGTTGTAATTTTCTTTGATGAAAAGAATTAAAAGGATTGTTGCTAAGGCGTATGTGATTATTGCATTTTTTACAAATTTGCACATTGTCATGATTAGGGATGATAAAATGCGATGAATGTTACGAATAGTAAAAAAATATCTGTTCTTCTAAAAATTGTTCGTATCATTTAAATAGACTTCGAATTATCGTACCTGTGAAGGTGGTCAATGATTTGGGAACGTTGGAGATATATTTCAAATAGGGAGTAGAAAATTAAAAAAAAAATTGCAAAAAATTATTAAAAGGATTATTTAGGCTTCAAAAGTATCAATAAAAAATATGAGCAAAAATTTGAATAGAATGGAAAATTTTATGAAAAGATTTAAGATTGTATTTTCTAAGATATTGACTGTTTGAGAGAAAATCATTTAAGAAATGATTCATTCGTCGAATATTTTTTGTTGTTTGGGGCGAGATTCAAGTGTGGTTGGATTATTTATTGGTTTTTTGACAAGTGGGATGAGTTTTGTGAAAAATTGTTGGGGGCTAGTTTTATGGTGTTTGGGAGGTCTTCTTAGCTCTGTTTTAATTTGGTAGATAATCTGGGGTATTTACGAAATATTTGTACTTTAGGCCAAATGATTATGGTCCTTTTTGACTTTAGGCTAATTCGCCATTTGTGGTTGGAGGGTTTTTGAGGTCTGAGTTGGGAAAATATTGTTGATCTTTGCCTTATTAGATAGGGGAGGGTTGTAATATTATGGTGGTATTTATTTTAGTTGTCAAATTTTAGCGGGTTGCTTATTTTTGACCTGGAGGTTGTAAAATTATAGTTATAGATATGCCTGGAGTTTAATATCTATCGGCTAATAGGTTGGTGATAGAGATATAGAAGCTGACGGATTTGAGTGAATCCTATTGGCTGAACCTGAAATAAAATTGTTGCGTATGTTTCAGCATGTTATCTCGAAAATATGAAAGTTCAAAATGATTTAGAAGTGTAAAAATTATTAATTTTTAAAATCAAAGTTGTTTTTTAAATTCAAGTTTCTTTAATATTTTAGATTGTGGGATGAATGTTTTGTAATTCTTACGTGGTTGATTTCTAAGTCGTGATGATTCTGGTTTTTCTACTTGTTCTTGTGGTAAAATTTTTTCTATCATTTTCCTGTTTTTTCTTTCTTTTTGAGATATTTTTGGGTCCGGCGTTTTTGTATTGTTTTCAGTTGTGGTTTGTTTTTGATTTTGTTTTTCATGATGAACGTGTTTTATAGAAACAATATATATATTTCCTGATAGTGGTTTCAAGTATTTCCGTTTTTGATTATAAATGGAGTAAAATTTTGAGAAAAATGGTGTTGTTTGTTTTATCTTTAAGAGAATGTTAAGGTTGTGTTTTTTTTTTCGTATATTTGTCTTTGATATGGATTTTACTATTTAAGATGTTTATTGTTGGTATATATTTAGTAATAAAGGGTATGCCAATGATATTCTGCTTAATATCAGTAATATGAAATGTTTGTTTAAATGGCTTGTTCAGAATCTTGTTTTGTTCCATTGTTCTTGGGGGAACAAGGAATAGTTGGATTTTTCCATAGTTTAGTAATGTTGATCCTTGTGCTGTTGCCAATTTACTAGATGTTTCAGGAGGTGTTAAATTTGGGTGTAGTGTTTTAATTTCATTCCATGTGGGAATATTAATTATATTTGATTCTGCTCCTGAGTCGATTAAAAAATCAATTTCAAGATCTGGTGGTCAAAATTCTTTACTTCTTGGACTCTCTAAGAGAAATGTAATTGTCCAAATTTTTTCTCTTGGTTGTTCTTTTTGTATATTTTGAAAAATATGTTTTGTGTTTGAGCATTGTAATTCATCTTTTTTATCAGGTTTACTTACCGTGTTACTTCGTTTACTTCTTATGTAGTTTGTGTATTATTATTAATGGGTCCAATGTAGTAATTATGAAGATGTTCCAATTGATTTTCATATAAATGTGAAGTAAAAGGTTGTTCGTATATGATAGGTTCATAGTCGTTTTCGACTGTTATCATATTTACAGAGATGGTATTATCTGTATCATTCTCAGTATCTGATGATTCACAATTAATGTGATTTAGTTGTAGTTCATTACTTCCTGTGTCATCAATACCTGGGGGGTCTGAAGTTGTTTCTTCATTTGTTTGCACTTGATTAATGTGTATTTGATGCTTTGGTGTATTACTTCTGTATCGATGTTTAGAATCGGGATAACGGTTACTATTCCTATATGGTGACTGGGAATAATTTCTGTATCGAATATTGTAACTTGAGTTCCAATTTTGTGAATTATTTCGTGATCTGTTTTGATAGTTATCATTTGATCTGTGATAATTCGATCTATTATATGAGTTATTTCGTGATCTATTATTGGAATAGTGTCTATTCCTTGGATTTGAATGGGAACTGGATGCAGAAACAAATTCTGTTGCGTTTGAATTCGATCGTGAATAGTTATTTTTATTTTGGTTATTTTGACTATTTGATCGACTGTATCTTTTTTGTGAGACATTTCGTGAATTTCGTCGTTCGGGCGATCTACCTCTATAACTGGAGTTATATGGTGATTGATTTCTTGAATAATTTGGGTTACTTGGAAGTGGTTTTCCTGAACTATTATTACTATATATATTTTTGTTTGGTAGGATTTGATAACATTTCTTGGAAAATTCTACTAATTGTATAGTCTAATTTCATTTCTAAGTAAATATCATAATGAATATTACCAAAATAGGTGCTATTCATTAGTGACAGTTCTTTAAACGTGTGCTTTTACTGTCAAATGGTTTTAGTTTTCCACCAGGTTGACCTTTGCTTTTATAAAAGTTAACTGGGACGTATGATGTTCCTTCGTTAATAGGGTAACTTGTGGCATAAGGGTCAAATTTAATTTTTCCAGTGGTCATGAGGAAACCTTTTTTGTATTCGACAAGTATTTCAGAGTATTGTGTTTTATAAAGTGGATTGCTATATTTACATGCAAATTCCGCTTCTTGATAGACTTGAAAGCGTGGTAATTTATTTTCTATATCATGAATGTTTTTGAAATCAGTGCTTTGTTTACGAGATGGGTTCACTTGTTCGTATGGGATTGATTCAATAAAATAATTTTCATGAAATTTTATCATTCGAGCGTGTATTTTTGTTACTTGAAATGTTGTGCATGTATCTTCGGGAAACCAAACAATTGTTGCTTGGGTCCTGGTTGTAGGGTCACAATAACATTGATCATTTTAGCAAGGTAATCTAATTTGTATTTTCCAATCAAAAAACATTATTTCTTGATAACCTTTATTTTTTGTGTCTGCTTTACAGTTTGAAGGGTCATTTTTTCCAATGTGTGGTATCCAGTGTTTATCGTTTATGTCATAAGTTAATCTTCCGTGTGCGCCGTTATATGGGTATTTTTTGTCTAATTTAATATGTCCTTGATATCGTTGAAGTTCTGCTTGATGTACAGATTCGGCATAGACTTGAAAATTTACGATTTTTATGTCTGTGTTTTTATTTCTTGTTAGATTTAGTCTGAGTAATTCGTTTTTACAATCTTCGGGGTTTAGGTGTAAAAGACGTTCTATATTACTTTGGTAAAATGATTCGTGATCAAGGCGGTTCTTAATTCCGTTGGAAACTTGTGAAGAATGTACTTTCTTTTCGGAAAAGGTTGCTGTAAATATATATCCTGTGACTGTTGTTGCTCGGGCTGTTGTTGCTATTACATTTGTAGTTTCTATAGCCTGTGGTTCTGTTTCGCATTGTGATACTTGATTTGTGTAGTGTTTTTGTTCGTTTTCTTCACAATCATAGTGTGTTACTAATAAATCTTGGGGTCCTGTGCGAGGAGAAGGATTTGTGTTTTGGTCGGAAAATATTAGAAAAAAGATGTGTTGAAATGTTAATATTTTTAGAATATTAATGTGTATGATAATTCTGAGTATGGGTTATAAAATGTTATGTAACCAATTGTGTTTTTCGTATATCTATCGTGTTTATATATTACTTCAGTGGTTATAAATGGTGGTGGTAGTGATTGAGCTGTTATATTTGGTGGATTTAATGGGTAGGGGTGTAGAACAATATTATTAAGTTTGATCTCGTGGTTTCAAACTTTAATTGGAGACTTTTTTGTTGAAGTATTTGAATATTGTGTTCTCGAATATCTTCGTGGATATCTTTCTAAATTGTAATCTATGGAGTGCCCAACTGTGGAGTCGGTTACTTTCTTGATGTTTTCCAAATAATGGGGAAAGTGCTACAAATGTGTTCCAATCTAATCGTAAAGGGGTATTTGTTGATGATTGTTCTCGATATCTAGCGTCGAGGTTATTTGGAAAATTTAAAGGGGAAAGTGTCAGTGAGATTTGACTTAATGATGGGGTTGACGGGAGTGATAATGTTTCTGGTAATGATGATAGTGTTGTATCAGTAGAGATATCTATTGGATCATTTACCAAGTTTGCTTCACCTAGTGAATATGAGTGTGTTGCCCAATATGGTAGTCGTGCGGTGGGATTGGGGGGGTTAAAGAGATTTTCATGTATTTGTTCAGGTGTTGGTGTTGAACCTAAGTAATCTGGGGCTATACTTGAGGGGCTGCGTTGTGAAAGGAGTGGGGAGTTTCTGGTAATGTACTACTTGAATTTTTGAAGTAGTTGGTGTTGGTGATTGGGGTATATCAAAATGCACTCTAGGGGTTTGAAAATTTCTATTTCTTCGTGGATGTATAATTTGTCTATTTACTTCAACTGTAATTTGATTTTGACTAATATGTTTTTTTAGATTTAAGTCTTAAGGTAATGTGGGGTACAAATTATATGTTGGTTCACTTAGGGATGCTTGATGCTGAACTGGTTCCAGTGGTTCGGATAAGCGGGCGTGTCGTTCTTCGAAAATGTACGGGCTATCTTGAAAAAAAATTCGTGTGGATGTTTGGGGGTTTTGGGTAGTTGTATGTATGCATGGGTTTTCTTGGGAAGATGTCGGTGAAGACTGTTTTGGTAGTGGTTGGTTAGCAATTTAGGAAATGTGTTCGATTAATCTTTCTTTAGTGGGAAGATTTATGTTTGTTGTATTTTTCTTCGATGAAAAGAATTAAAAGGATTGTTGCTAAGGCGTATGTGATTATTGCATTTTTTACACATTTGCACATTGTCATGATTAGGGATGATAAAATGCGATGAAAGTTACGAATAGTAAAAAAATATCTGTTCTTCTAAAAATTGTTCGTATCATTTAAATAGACTTCGAATTATCGTACCTGTGAAGGTGGTCAATGATTTGGGAAAGTTGGAGATATATTTCAAATAGGGAGTAGAAAATTTAAAAAAAAAGCAAAAAATTATTAAAAGGATTATTTAGGCTTCAAAAGTATCAAAAAAAAATATGAGCAAAAGTTTGAATAGAATGGAAAATTTTATGAAAAGATTTAAGATTGTATTTTCTAAGATATTGACTGTTTGAGAGAAAAGCATTTAAGAAATGATTCATTCGTCGAATATTTTTTGTTGTTTGGGGCGAGATTCAAGTGTGGTCGGATTATTTATTAGTTTTTTGACAAGTGGGATGAGTTTTGTGATAAATTGTTGGGGGCTAGTTTTATGGTGTTTGGGAGGTCTTCTTAGCTCTGTTTTAATTTGGTAGATAATCTGGGGTATTTACGAAATATTTGTATTTTAGGCCAAATGATTATTGTCCTTTTTGACTTTAGGCTAATTCGCCATTTGTGGTTGGAGGGTTTTTGAGGTCTGAGTTGGGAAAATATTGTTGATCTTTGCCTTATTAGATAGGGGAGGGTTACAATATTATGGTGGTTATTATTTCAGTTGTCAAATTTTAGCGGGTTGCTTATTTTTGACCTGGAGGTTGTAAAATTATAGTTATAGATATGCCTGGAGTTTAATATCTATCGGCTAATAGG
The DNA here is from genome assembly GCF_963678635.1 of Symsagittifera roscoffensis. Classification (NCBI taxonomy): domain Eukaryota; kingdom Metazoa; phylum Xenacoelomorpha; order Acoela; family Convolutidae; genus Symsagittifera; species Symsagittifera roscoffensis. The sequence goes on along the minus strand of NC_087065.1, from coordinate 72,405,312 downwards.
TTGGTGATAGAGATATAGAAGCTGACGGATTTGAGTGAATCCTATTGGCTGAATCTGAAATAAAATTGTTGCGTATCTTTCAGCATGTTATCTCGAAAATATGAAAGTTCAAAATGATTTAGAAGTGTAAAAATTATTAATTTTTAAAATCAAAGTTGTTTTTTAAATTCAAGTTTTTTTAATATTTTAGATTGTGGGATGAATGTTTTGTAATTTTTTCGTGGTTGATTTCTAAGTCGTGATGATTCTCTGTGTTCTGATTTTTCTACTTGTTCTTGTGGTAAAATTTTTTCTATCATTTTCCTGTTTTTTCTTTCTTTTTGAGATATTTTTGGGTCTGGCGTTTTTGTATTGTTTTGAGTTGTGGTTTGTTTTTGATTTTGTTTTTCATGATGAACGTGTTTTATTGAAAGAATATATATATTTCCTGATAGTGGTTTCAGGTATTTCCGTTTTTGATTATAAATGGAGTAAAATTTTGAGAAAAATGGTGTTGTTTGTTTTATCTTTAAGAGAATGTTAAGGTTGTGTTTTTTGTTTTTGTATATTTGTCTTTGATATGGATTTTACTATTTAAGATGTTTATTGTTGATATATATTTAGTAATAAATGGTATGCCAATGATATTCTGCTTAATATCAGTAAAATGAAATGTTTGTTTAAATGGCTTGTTCAGAATCTTGTTTTGTTCCATTGTTCTTGTGGGAACAAGGAATAGTTGGATTTTTCCATAGTTTAGTAATGTTGATACTTGTGCTGTTGCCAATTTACTAGATGTTTCAGGAGGTGTTAAATTTGGGTGTAGTGTTTTAATTTCATTCCATGTGGGAATATTAATTATATTTGATTCTGCTCCTGAGTCGATTAAAAAATCAATTTCAAGATCTGGTGGTCAAAATTCTTTACTTCTTGGACTCTCTAAGAGAAATGTAACTGTCCAAATTTTTTCTCTTGGTTGTTCTTTTTGTATATTTTGAAAAATATGTTTTGTGTTTGAGCATTGTGTTTCATCTTTTTTATCAGGTTTAATTACCGTGTTACTTCGTTTACTTCTTATGTAGTTTGTGTATTATTATTAATGGGTCCAATGTAGTAATTATGAAGATGTTCCAATTGATTTTCATATATATGTGAAGTGAAAGGTTGTTCGTATATGATAGGTTCATAGTCGTTTTCGACTGTTATCATATTTACAGAGATGGTATTATCTGTATCATTCTCAGTATCTGATGATTCACAATTAATGTGATTTAGTTGTAGTTCATTACTTCCTGTGTCATCAATACCTGGGGGGTCTGAAGTTGTTTCTTCATTTGTTTGCACTTGATTAATGTGTCTTTGATGCTTTGGCGTATTACTTCTGTATCGATGTTTAGAATCGGGATAACGGTGAATAATATCGGAATATGGTGACTGTGAATCGGAATATGGTGACTGGGAATAATTTCTGTATCGATTATTGTAACTTGAGTTCCAATTTTGTGAATTATTTCGTGATCTGTTTTGATAGTTATCATTTGATCTGTGATAATTCGATCTATTATATGAGTTATTTCGTGATCTATTATTGGAATAGTGTCTATTCCTTGGGTTTGAATGGGAACTGGATGCAGAAACAATTTCTGTTGTGTTTGAATTCGATCGTGAATAGTTATTTTTATATTGGTTATTTTGTTTATTTGATCGACTGTATCTATTTTGTGAGCCATTTCGTGAACTTCGTCGTTCGGGCGATCTACCTCTATAACTGGAGTTATATGGTGATTGATTTCTTGAATAATTTGGGTTACTTGGAAGTGGTTTTCCTGAACTATTATTACTATATATTTTTTTGTTTGGTAGGATTTGATCTTTTTTCATATATTGATAGAATGACTTATTTGGTTCTTTGTGCCTTTGAGGTTTATTCTGATTGTCTTGTTGTTTTTGTCTACATTCGGCAATACTATGTCCGTATCGTCGGCAATAATTACACCATTTTTTGAAAGATGGTTTGCCTTTAAAATTTGGGTTCTTTTCATAGATGTTTAGTATTTCAGTGATTTTTTTAACAAGTTTGTGTCTGATTCTTGTATGTTATTTATATGTGTAGTATTTGTTTCAATTCGATTAACATATTGTAGTTTTAGATTTTCTGTTTCATCGAGTTTCATTGTGATTTCTGCTTGTTCTTGTTTATCTTCTAAATTTCTAAAATCTAAATCTGGTTCTCGAATTGAGGAAGGATAAGATGCTCTCTTTTTTAGAGCTATTTTCCTTAATTGAGGTGTTAAGGTCATCATTAAATTTCTGTCATTTTTGTGTTTTTGTAAACATATGTATTAAGTGAATATGCTTTTCGAACTAGTGTTTCAATTCGAACTGCTAATTGTTTGATTATTTTATTTGGTAATCTGCGAATTTCGTTGCATAAAACTCTTTGATATTGTTTGTTTCTTTCAGAATCAAACATTTTTTTGAAAATTCTTGTGTAAATCTTTTCCAATCTGATTTTATTTCTATGGGTAATACTGAAAACCATTTTTGAGCTGCGCCATCTAGTGTTGTTTGTATTAACGCTGTGCGTCTATGTATCCAATTGTGATGGAGTGGTGTATTAATTGGTTCGGGTCCTTTATTTAAAATTAAATTTGCTGTTACTGTATTTAAAAAACCTTCTACAGAATATTCAGGGTCTGTTCCTGTGAATACTATCAGTGGTTTATTCGATGTTATTGACGATCCACCCATGAGGTATAGATTCATAGTCATCTGTAGTGATTCTGCGGCGTTTGGCATTTGTGAAAAGTTTGAAAGTTGATTTTTTGTTATTTCGTGTTGCTGGACGTAATATGGAAGCGGTATTTCATTTTGCATTTGAATTAGTTGATAAGATTGCATAGTCATTGGGTTTTGTGGCTGTATTGGTTGAAAAGATTGTGTGTTAATTGGGTTTTGTATATGCATTTGTTGTGGATTTTGTATATCTGTTGGATTTTCTGGGCAAATTTTCATATTTTGAGATGGTTGAGACTGTCGCGGTCTCTGTATGCGATATTCTTTAGTATATGGTGCAAAAATATCTGGTTGATGATAATCATCATCATCAGATGATAGGTAATTTGTGTTATAAGGTGTTTGTTGTTTATTTTTGTTCTGTTTAAAAAATGGGTAATTTTCACTATAATCCTGTGGAGGGTGTGGATTATCTGGAAAATTTACTGAATTGGTCGATGTATTTGGGAGATTCCAATAATGGGAACATACGTGATTTAAATTTTGTGTATTTTTTTGGGGGAGTTGATTTGTTTTTTGTTGGTGTGCATAATTATAATTGTGTTCTGCAAAAGTGTTTCTTGTGAACGGTTTTCGTGTTTTTGACGGTTTTGTCATTGGTCTATACGTCTGATAGTCCTTATGTGAGTATTTTGGAGCAACCGAAGATTTAGCGGTTGACTGTAAGGTTACCTGTCTTAGTGATGTATTCGGATTTTTTTGGTGTTGTCAGATTTGGGCGTATTGGTGAAATACTTTGTTGTGTAGTTGTTACTGTTGTTTGAACGATTTCTTCATTTATGAAGTGTGATGGTGTTTGAATGTCTTGCTGTGTAAGATTTCTGTTCCCATTGAGATTTTCATTATGTATGACTGTTGAATTTAAGCTGTTATTTCGTGTATCAGGTAAAAATGTAATATAATTTAAGGTTGTTGCGTCAATCGTTAATGGTATTACTTTTACATAATCTCTGTGAAAAGATATTGTACTTATCGCTTGACTCGAGATATCTTGTGGAATATTTATAAATGCTGGATGAGACCATTCAGGGTCCCAAACGTAACCTGATTGTTCTGCAATGACAGTGTCGTCATTGGTACCTTGGGGTCTGAAATTTTTTCTTGCTTGTGAAATTAAATCTAGGTTGTGGGTAAAATAATCTATTGTAAACCATGCTAAAATTTTTTGCAAATCATGTTTTGTGTTTTTTGAGACACCATTATTGGTGAAATTTTCGCGGATTATGTGTAAAAATGTTGATTTCGTTTCTTACTTTTGTATGTTTGGATGTTTCGGTTGGTGACGTGCTTTGAACTTCTGTTTTTTCTAATATAAATATATAACTATATATTATTGCAAAAAGTTCGTTAGTGAATATGGAGTTTGCTCTTTGTGAATTATGATATTTTATGCTTTTGGTATATTCTATGAATACTTTTGAAAATTCTAAATCTATATCGTCTGTTTGAATTACATATTTGTTATGAGCTGTCGGTGGTGTGCTGAATTCTATGGTGTAGATTCCGTATTGTTGTGTTAGGTTACATATGTCTTTCAGATAATGTTCTATAATTTGTCTTTTGATTTTTACATCCGGGAATTCTGCGTTGCATGGACTGATTCCTGGTTCAAACAAATTTACGAGTAAGTTTTTACAAAATCGGGTTTGTCCTCTATCATGGAGTGAATCTATAAGAAAGGGAAAAACTGCTTCTTCATCTGGACTTTCGTCACTTTGAGTTTGGCTCATTTTTTCGTTTGATGACTGTTAATATATAATTATCAATATGTCTAATTGGTTGATTCCAATTATATAGGTGTACTGGTTTGTGTATATATTGCTGTTTGATTGTTCTTTTTCCTCTTTTTGATGAGTTTGAAGTTGTTTCTGAATCGGAAAAATATAATTGGTCATGAATGGGGCAATTTTTATTTATTGATTCCTTTAATATGTATAGTTCGTCTAAACTGCTGACTTCTGATTCGGAAAATGCGTTTCTATTTTTTGAAAATCTTTTTCGGGTTATTTGTCTTTGTTTGTTTATAATTTTTCTTTTTATTAATGGTCGTTTTGTTCGAATGTATCCAACTGTTTGTGTATGTGGGGTTATTACAAGATCGTGTTTTTGGTTGTCAATTTCACAATTGTGTAAAACAATTGTTTGTTTATTTCCTAAACTTTTGAATGACATAAGGTTTAGGATGAGGGATGCTAGAATTTATTAGTGATTTTATTTTCCTAGACTGTTAGTCCTTACGATTTTTTGGTTAGCTTAACCTGGGTTTTTTTGTTCAGGGTTGGAAAGAAAAGTATTTTGATTCCGGAGAATGATTTTATACTTTCTCGTGGCTAGTCTATTTAAGGTGTTAACTTACTTAATCTTACTTAGGGGTAGTGATTGTGTTCAAGTGTTGGAGAATAGAAAACCGATCTACAAGGTTCAGGTTTAATTAGAACGCAAGTAGTCCGTTAGATACTTTTTTAAACTTACTAAGTCTAAGATCTATCTTGGGTCTGGTAAGAAGAGGGTTCAAGTGAAGGATGAATAACCGAAGTTCTTCACTCTTTAGCCTAATTTGAAAGATTAGTGGTATTAAAAATTTCCATTAGTCCTGGGTCTTTTGAAAAGGTTGGGTAGTAAATCGACGTTTGAGGTCGTTAGACACTTGATAAGTGGGTGGGGGAGAATAAAAGTGTTCTTTTTGATCCAAGGATAAGCCTTGATGATCAGAATTAAAAATTAATGCGATAGAAAATTTATTAAGTTCCAAGGATAAGCCTTGATGATCTGGTTTAAAATTAAGTAAATTTAAGTTTAAAATGGTTTAAATTTAATTGATATAAAGTTTTAGTTTTTTATGATGTTAGTTAGCTTATGATTGCTGTTATGTTTAGGTGATGAAGCTGAAACAACAGGACGATTTATAATTACCAACTATTTATTGTCATGCTACTAAATTTTATTTTTATTTTCAATAAATATTTTTCACATAAATATGTTTTATATAAAACTGCAGAAATTGAGAAAACGACTTGAGATCTTTTTATCAATCGTTAATGTACATTAGTAATTTGTTTAGCGCCTGAAATAATCATGAAGATTTACTTCAAAATTTTATGTTTGCAAATCAAAATCTAAATTCCTTGCTAAAAAGATTCTAAATATAAAAGTTTATGTTGGCTTTTGCCGTACAACCATGAAACTAAATGGTAAGTTTCTATGTAGTCGTATGTCTTCTCTCGTCCGAGGTCTTTTTCCAATACCGGGTAGTTCTAATATTGTGCGGAATATCGGCTCTGATCTATTGAGTCGTAGAGACATTTCAATTAAGTTATTGTCATGTAACATTTTGAAAATGTTTTGTCTGTTTCTAATCTATTTTTGGTTAATTCTAAGCTATTAAGGTCTTTATTCGAGACTTATGGTCGCACCATATGAGTTAGGTCCTTGAGGTTAACTCATAGAGTAATTTCGGATAGGGTACACCGTCTGCTCGTCACGCTATCTTATTTTCGGCCAGATAGATTCGTGCAACTTCTTAGTCTAATACCGATCCTAATCTTACTCTTATATCTACTAGTCTCAGGGTGTTTAACTAGTCTCTGCTAGGCTCAATAGATCTAGAATATACTGGCTTATTGCGACTGCTGAAGTTCTCTTGGAGAGGTAACTAATTTCTAAGTTAAATTCAAATCTCTCTGGTGCTGAAATTACAAGTAATTTCAGCACTTACAAATAAGTGGGTTGTTAGTTGGATGGATTATGATTGATTAATATTAAATGTTTTACAGTGGTAAAATATCTAATTTATCCAATAATAAAATGTAGTTTAGATCAGGTTCCAATTTCCTAAAGGAGAACAAGCTGTGCTTTTCTTGTTTTCAGGTCATTTACAGCATTCGAAAACGTCCAAAAAGCAACAAATACACAAAAAACAGCTGCACGTCTGCTCAAAATGGTTTGCTTCATGGAGCAGAACGAGTTTATTTGTACAGTTTTTCTGAAAATAATGGCCCATCCAAGGCCTACAACGCTACGGCATCCAAACTTAACCCGCATCAATCTGTCAAAGTCCCTATTACTTGTCCTAACAGTGTTCAAGCAAGCATCACTAAAGACAAATCTGACACTGATATTGCAGTTTTCAATAGTAAATCCTTAGTTGAAAATAGCAAAATTTACTACCGATATCAAATCTTCAAGCATCGTCGGATTCAATTAGTGTTATTGCAATCACACCTGTGCTAGGGTTTCAAGGCTTTTATGGTTCACAGAAAAAGTTGTTTGCCGCTTACAAGCAATGAATTAGGTTTAACCGTCAAGGGCATCAGCACCACAACAGTAATAAAAACAAAAAAAATCAAAGAAAACTTTAGGACCTAAACAGATTAATCTCGACAAATGTTACACCATCACCATTCGGCCTCATGATACGCATAAACAAACCGTTTGAGATTGGCATTTACCACATCATACAGTTTTCAACTCGATTAAATCTGATGAAAATAGCCGCCCACTGAATGGACCATCAAAATTTCAAGAAACTTCACTAAAAAAAATCTGTTTTGGGGACACGACGATATTCCAATTTGAGTTTTTTCATCTATAAACTAGACAGCATCAACATGCTGTATCAGTGAATATCGAGAAAAAATTTCTTCAATTTGCTGTTCTACCAGAGGATCTACCATCTCTTTGCTTTTTAAGACAATAGAATCACACATTAGATGTCGCTGTTAATAAAAAAACACGACACTTATTGGGTTTGAGACACTCGCTCACTTGCGCAAACTAAGCATTGCACCGAATAAGGCAGATTTAAAAGCAGGCGATGTTTCCTGATGCAGCTTCTGCTCTTTTTCATAGTTTTTATATGTATGACCATCTGATTTCTATTGAAGATCCAGACGATGCGTTTGAGCTAAGTGTGGATCTGGTTAGTTAGCTAAGTTTAGGTTTTTAGTTGACGAATTTATTCAGCAAAGTAACAAAGAGAGTTTTCAATTTAGCGCCGCCGGAAGCGCAATCTCGCAAGTAGTTAAAGAAAGTTTATATTGTGCCGATAAGTCAACACATAATTTCGGTCTAAAGTGGGACCAACAAGAAGACACTCGTTGTTGGTCGGGGGTCAATCAACTAACTAGTTCGATGACTCAGCGCACCGTTTGTTTTAAACTCTTCGGTTTTGTATCCAATAGGTTTAATCACAGCCTACACAGTTTGAACGAAACTTCAACGAGCTGCTTTTGGACAAAAATAGCTATTTTTGAACCACCTGTGAGAAAATACTGAGAGCTTCTGCTGAAATTACCAATTTTTTGGCCATTTTATGAACAAATTAAGAGCTTTTTGACTTGCGTTTCATCATGCATAAAGTTCGTGTTCTTTTATGTGAACCATTTGTGGCCTATTGCTTACAGTTTGGCGCTGTACAATTCAGAGCTTAACGCAATCCAGTTAAAAAATTGACAAAAAAAGATGTTCATCAAAACTGTATAACTCACACAATCCGAATTTTTTCTCAAGAACTGGATTTCATGGTGTCGAGAAAAACTTAATTACGACAGTTTTCGAGAAAAATTCGGAATTAACTGGAAGAACTTTGGTTATCCCCTGATCAAAACAATCTAACAATTCTATCGATGTCTGGTAACAATTTAAGAGTTTTTCGCTTGGCGTTAGAAAAGATCACAGATGCCCAGTAATCAAATAAACAAAATGAAGCTAGAGACCTATGAAAAGTTAGCTAGTAAAACTGAAAAGGTCGAGCTTTTACCATGCCTAAAAAACTTATTCGGCTCTTTGGACTGTCTGTCTTCACTCACATCGTAAAGTTTTAAGGTAATGTGGGGTACAAATTATATGGTTCACTTAGGGATGCTTGTTGCTGAACTGGTTCTAGTGGTTCGGATAAGCGGGCATGTCGTTCTTCGAAAGTGTACGGGTTATCTTGAAAAAAAAAATCGTGTGGATGTTTGGGGGTTTTGGGTAGTTGTATGTATGATTGGGTTTTCTTGGGAAGATGTCGGTGAAGACTGTTTTGGTAGAGGTTGGTTAGCAATTTAGGAAATGTGTTCGATTAATTTTTTTTTAGTGGGAAGATTTATGTTTGTTGTAATTTTCTTCGATGAAAAGAATTAAAAGGATTGTTGCTAAGGCGAATGTGATTATTGCATTTTTTACACATTTGCACATTGTCATGATTAGGGATGATAAAATGCGATGAAAGTTACGAATAGTAAAAAAATATCTGTTCTACTAAAAATTGTTCGTATCATTTAAAAAATTGTTCGTATCATGCAAAAAATTATTAAAAGGATTATTTAGGCTTCAAAAGTATCAATAAAAAATATGAGCAAAAGTTTGAATAGAATGGAAAATTTTATGAAAAGATTCAAGATTGTATTTTTTAAGATATTGACTGTTTGAGAGAAAAGCATTTAAGAAATGATTCATTCGTTGAATTTTTTTTGTTATTTGCGGCGAGATTCAAGTGTGGTCGGATTATTTATTGGTTTATTGACAAGTGGGTTGAGTTTTGTGAAAAATTGTTGGGGGCTAGTTTTATGGTGTTTGGGAGGTTTTCTTAGCTCTGTTTTTATTTGGTAGATAATCTGGGGTATTTTTGAAATATTTGTATTTTAGGCCAAATGATTATGGTTCTTTTTGACTTTAGGCTAATTCGCCATTTATGGTTGGAGGGTTTTTGAGGTCTGAGTTGGGAAAATATTGTTGATCTTTGCCTTATTAGATAGGGGAGGGTTACAATATTATGGTGGTATTTATTTTAGTTGTCAAATTTTAGCGGGTTGCTTATTTTTGACCTGGAGGTTGTAAAATTATAGTTATAGATATGCCTGGAGTTTAATATCTATCGGCTAATAGGTTGGTATTAGAGATATAGAAGCTGACGGATTTGAGTGAATCCTATTGGCTGAATCTGAAAAAAATTTGTTGCGTATGTTTTAGCATGTTATCTCGAAAATATGAAAGTTCAAAATGATTTAGAAGTGTAAAAATTATTAATTTTTAAAATCAAAGTTGTTTTTGAAATTCAACTTTCTTTAATATTTTAGATTGTGGGATGAATGTTTTGTAATTTTACGTGGTTGATTTCTAAGTCGTGATGATTCTCTGTGTTCTGATTTTTCTACTTGTTCTTGTGGTAAAATTTTTTCTATCATTTTCGTGTTTTTTCTTTCTTTTTGAGATATTTTTGGGTCTGGTGTTTTTGTATTGTTTTGAGTTGTGGTTTGTTTTTGATTTTGTTTTTCATGATGAAGGTGTTTTATTGAAAGAATATATATATTTCCTGATAGTGGTTTCAGGTATTTCCGTTTTTGATTATAAATGGGGTAAAATTTTGAGAAAAATTGTGTTGTTTGTTTAATCTTTGGAAGAATGTTAAGGCTGTGTTTTTTGTTTTTGTATATTTGTCTTTGATATGGATTTTACTATTTAAGATGTTTATTGTTGGTATATATTTAGTAATAAATGGTATGCCAATGATATTGTGCTTAATATCAGTAATATGAAATGTTTGTTTAAATGACTTGTTCAGAATCTTGTTTTGTTCCATTGTTCTTGTGGGAACAAGGAATAGTTGGATTTTTCCATAATTTAGTAATGTTGATCCTTGCGCTGTTGCCAATTTACTGGATGGTTCAGGAGGTGTTAAATTTGGGTGTAGTGTTTTAATTTCAGTCCATGTGGGAATATTAATTATATTTGATTCTGCTCCTGAGTCGATTAAAAAATCAATTTCAAGATCTGGTGGTCGAAATTCTTTACTTCTTGGACTCTCTAAGAGAAATGTAATTGTCCAAATTTTTTCTCTTGGTTGTTCTTTTTGTATGTTTTGAAAAATATGTTTTGTGTTTGAGCGTTGTGTTTCATCTTTTTTATCAGGTTTAATTACCGTGTTACTTCGTTTACTTCTTATGTAGTTTGTGTGTTTTTATTATTGGGTCCAATGTAGTATTTATGAAGATGTTCCAATTGATTTTCATATATATGTGAAGTAAAAGGTTGTTCGTATATGATAGGTTCATAGTCGTTTTCGACTGTTATCATATTTACAGAGATGGTATTATCTGTATCACTCTCAGTATCTGATGATTCACAATTAATGTGTATTAGTTGTAGTTCATTACTTCCTGTGTCATCAATACCTGGGGGGTCTGAAGTCGTTTCTTCATTTGTTTGCACTTGATTAATGTGTCTTTGATGCTTTGGCGTATTACTTCTGTATCGATGTTTAGAATCGGGATAACCGTTATTATTCCTATATGGTGACTGGGAATAATTTCTGTATTATTGTAACTTGGGTTTCGATTTTGTGAATTATTTCGTGATCTGTTTTGATAGTTATCATTTGATCTGTGATAATTCGATCTATTATATGAGTTATTTCGTGATCTATTATTGGAATAGTGTCTATTCCTTGGGTTTGAATGGGAACTGGATGCAGAAACAAATTCTGTTGTGTTTGAATTCGATCGTGAATAGTTATTTTTATTTTGGTTATTTTGACTATTTGATCGACTGTATCTATTTTGTGAGACATTTCGTGAATTTCGTCGTTCGGGCGATCTACCTCTATAACTGGAGTTATATGGTGATTGATTTCTTGAATAATTTGGGTTACTTGGAAGTGGTTTTCCTGAACTATTATTACTATATATATTTTTGTTTGGTAGGATTTGATCTTTTTTCACATATTGATAGAATGACTTATTTGGTTCTTTGTGCTTTTGAGGTTTATTCTGATTGTCTTGTTGTATTTGTCTACATTCGGCAATACTATGTCCGTATTGTCGGCAATAATTACACCATTTTTTGAAAGATGGTTTGCCTTTAAAATTTGGGTTCTTTTTATAGATGTTTAGTATTTCAGTGATTTTTTTAATCAGGTTTGTGTCTGATTCTTGTATATTATTTATATGTGTAGTATTTGTTTCAATTCGATTAACATATTGTAGTTTCATCGAGTTTCATTGTGATTTCTGCTTGTTCTAATTTATCTTCTAATTTATTAAATTTAAATCTGGTTCTCGAATTGAGGAAGGATGAGATGCTCTCTTTTTTAGAGCTATTTTCCTTAATTGAGGTGTTAAGGTCATCATTAAATTTCTGTCATTTTTGTGTTTTTGTAGTCATATGTATTAAGTGAATATGCTTTTAGAACTAGTGTTTCAATTCGAACTGCTAATTGTTTGATTGTTTCATTTGGTAATCTGCGAATTTCGTTGCATAAAACTCTTTGATATTGTTTGTTTCTTTCAGAATCAAACATTTTTGAAAATTCTTGTGTAAATCTTTTCCAATCTGATTTTATTTCTATGGGTAATACTGAAAACCATTTTTGAGCTGCGCCATCTAGTGTTGTTTGTATTAACGCTGTGCGTTTATGTATCCAATTGTGATGGAGTGGTGTATTAATTGGTTCGGGTCCTATATTTAAAATTAAATTTGCTGTTACTGTATTTAAATAATCTTCTACAGAATATTCAGGGTCTGTTCCTGTGAATACCGTCAGTGGTTTATTCGATGTTATTGACGATCCACCCATGAGGTATGGATTCATAGTCATCTGTAGTGATTCTGCGGCATTTGGCTTTTGTGAAAAATTTGAAAGTTGATTTTTTGTTATTTCGTGTTGCTGGAGGTAATATGTAAGCGGTATTTCATTTTGCATTTGAGTTAGTTGATAAGATTGCATAGTCATTGGGTTTTGTGGCTGTATTGGTTGAAAAGATTGTGTGTTAATTGGGTTTTGTATATGCATTTGTTGTGGATTTTGTATATCTGTTGGATTTTGTGGGCAAATTTTCATATTTTGAGATGGTTGAGACTGTCGCGGTCTCTGTATGCGATTTTCTTTAGTATATGGTGCAAAAATATTTGTTTGATGTTAATCATCATCATCAAATGATAGGTAATTTGTGTTATTAGGGTGCATAATTATAATTGTGTTCTGCAAAAGTGTTTCTTGTGAACGTTTTTCGTGTTTTTGACGGTTTTGTCATTGGTCTATACGTCTGATAGTCCATATGTGAGTATTTTGGAGCAACCGAAGATTCAACGGTTGACTATAAGGTTACCTGTGTTAGTGATGTATTTGGATTTTTTTGGTGTTGTCAGATTTGGGCGTATTGGTGAAATAATTTGTTGTGTAGTTGTTACTGTTATTTGAACGATTTCTTCATTTATGAAGTGTGATGGTGTTTGAATGTCTTGCTGTGTAAAATTTCTGGTTCCATTGAGATTTTCCTTATGTATGACTGTTGAATTTAAGCTGTTATTTCGTGTATCAGGTAAAAATGTATTATAATTTAATGGTGGTGCGTCAATCGTTAATGGTATTACTTTTACATAATCTATGTGAAAAGATATTGTACTTATCGCTTGACTCGAGATATCTTGTGGAATATTTATAAAAGCTGGATGAGACCATTCAGGGTCCCAAACGTAATCTGATTGTTCTGCAATGACAGTGTCGTCATTGGTACTTTGGGGTCTGAAATTTTTTCTTGCTTGTGAAATTAAATCTAGGTTGTGGGTAAAATAATCTATTATAAACCATGCTAAAATTTTTTGCAAATCATGTTTTGTGTTTTGTGAGACACCATTATTGGTGAAATTTTTGCGGATTATGTGTAAAAATGTTGATTTCGTTTCTTACTTTTGTATTTTTGGATGTTTCGGTTGGTGACGTGCTTTGAACTTCTGTTTTTTCTAATATAGATATACAACTATATATTATTGCAAAAAGTTCGTTAGTGAATATGGAGTTTGCTCTTTGTGAATTATGATATTGTATGATTTTGGTATATTCTATGAATACTTTTGAAAAATCTAAATCTATATCGTCTGTTTGAATTACATATTTGTTATGAGCTGTTCGTGGTGTGCTGAATTCTATGGTGTAGATTCCGTATTGTTGTGTTAGGTTACAAATGTCTTTCAGATAATGTTCTATAATTTGTCTTTTGATTTTTACATCCGGGAATTTTGTGTTGCATGGACTGATTCCTGGTTCAAACAAATTTACGAGTAAGTTTTTACAAAATCGTGTTTGTCCTCTATCATGGAGTGAATCTATAAGAAAGGGAAAAACTGCTTCTTCATCTGGACTTTCGTCACTTTGAGTTTGGCTCATTTTTTTGTTTGATGGCTGTTAAAATCTAATTATCAATATGTCTAATTGGTTGATTCTAATTATATAGGTGTACTGGTTTGTGTTTATATTGCTTTTTGATTCTTCTTTTTCCTCTTTTTGATGAGTTTGAAGTTGTTTCTGAATCGGAAAAATCTAATTGGTCATAAATGGGGCAATTTTTATATATTGATTCCTTTAATTTGTATAGTTCGTCTAAACTGCTGGCTTCTGATTCGGAAAATGCGTTTCTTTTGAAAATCTTTTTCGAGTTATTTGTCTTTGTTTGTTTATAATTTTTCTTTTTATTGTTTGTCATTTTGTTCGAATGTATCCAACTGTTTGTGTATGTGGGGTTATTACAAGATCGTATTTTTGGTTGTCTATTTCACAATTGTGTAAAACGATTGGTTGTTTATTTCCTAATTTTTTGAATGACATAAGGTTTAGGATGAGGGATGCTAGAAGTTATTAGTGATTTTTATTTTCCTAGACTAATAGTCCTTACGACTTTTGGTTAGCTTAACCTGGGTCTTTTTGTTCAGGGTTGGAGAGAAAAGTATATCGATTCCGGAGAATGATTTTTTACTTTCTCGTGGCTAGTCTAAGTTAAGGTGTTAACTTACTTAGGGGTAGAAATTGTGTTCAAGGGTTGGAGAATAGTAAATCGATCCACAAGGTTCAGGTATAATTAGAACGCAAGTAGTTCGTTAGATACTTTTTTAAACTTACTAAGTCTAAGATCTATCTTGGGTCTGGTAAGAAGAGGGTTCAAGTGAAGGATGAATAACCGAAGTTCTTCACTGTTTAGCCTAATTTGAATGTTTAGTGTTATTAAAAATTTCCATTAGTCCTGGGTCTTTGAAAAGGTTGGGTAGTGAATCGACGTTTGAGGTCGTTAGACACTTGATAAGTGGGTGGGGGAGAATAAAAGTGTTCTTTTTGATCCAAGGATAAGCCTTGATGATCAGAATTAAAAATTAATGCGATAGAAAATTTATTAAGTTCCAAGGATAAGCCTTGATGATCTGGTTTACAATTAAGTAAATTTAAGTTTAAAATGGTTTAAATTTAATTGATATAAAGTTTTAGTTTTTTATGATGTTAGTTAGCTTATGATTGCTGTTATGTTTAGGTGATGAAGCTGAAACAACAGGACGATTTATAATTACCAACTATTTATTGTCATGCTACTAAATTTTATTTTTATTTTCAATAAATATTTTTCACATAAATATGTTTTATATAATACTGCAGAAATTGAGAAAACGACTTGAGATCTTTTTATCAATCGTTAATGTACATTAGTAATTTGTTTAGCGCCTGAAATAATCATGAAGATTTACTTCAAAATTTTATGTTTGCAAATCAAAATCTAAATTCCTTGCTAAAAAGATTCCAAATATAAAAGTTTGTGTTGGCTTTTGCCGTACAACCATGAAACTAAATGGTAAGTTTCTATGTAGTCGTATGTCTTCTCTCGTCCGAGGTCTTTTTCCAATACCGGGTAGTTCTAGTATTGTGCGGAATATCGGCTCTGATCTATTGAGTCGTAGAGACATTTCAATTAAGTTATTGTCATGTAACATTTTGAAAATGTTTTGTCTGTTTTCTAATCTAATTTTGGTTAATTCTAAGCTATTAAGGTCTTTATTCGAGACTTATGGTCGCACCAGATGAGTTAGGTCCTTGAGGTTAACTCATAGAGTAATTTCGGATAGGGTACACCGTCTGCTCGTCACGCTATCTTATTTTCGGCCAGATAGATTCGTGCAACTTCTTAGTCTAATACCGATCCTAATCTTACTCTTATATCTACTAGTCTCAGGGTGTTTAACTAGTCTCTGCTAGGCTCAATAGATCTAGAATATTCTGGCTTATTGCGACTGCTGAAGTTCTCTTGGAGAGGTAACTAATTTCTAAGTTAAATTCAAATCTCTCTGGTGCTGAAATTACAAGTAATTTCAACACTTACAAATAAGTGGGTTGTTAGTTGGATGGATTATGATTGATTAATGTTAAATGTTTTACAGTGGTAAAATATCGAATTTCTCCAATAATAAAAAGTAGTTTAGATCAGGTTCCAATTTCCTAAAGGAGAACAAGCTGGGTTTTTCTTGTTTGCAGGTCATTTACAGCATTCGAAAACGTCCAAAAAGCAACAAATACACAAAGAACAGCTGCACGTCTGCTCAAAATGGTTTGCTTCATGGAGCAGAACGAGTTTATTTGTACAGTTTTTCTGAAAATAATGGCCCATCCAAGGCCTACAACGCTACGGCATCCAAACTTAACCCGCATCAATCTGTCAAAGTCCCTATTACTTGTCCTAACAGTGTTCAAGCAAGCATCACTAAAGACAAACCTGACACTGATATTGCAGTTTTCAATAGTAAATCCTTAGTTGAAAATAGCAAAATTTACTACCGATATCAAATCTTCAAGCATCGTCGGATTCAATTAGTGTTATTGCAATCACACCTGTGCTAGGGTTTCAAGGCTTTTATGGTTCACAGAAAAAGTTGTTTGCTGCTTACAAGCAATGAATTAGGTTTAACCGTCAAGGGAATCAGCACCACAACAGTAATAAAAACAAAAAAAATCAAAGAAAACTTTAGGACCTAAACAGATTAATCTCGACAAATGTTACACCATCACCATTCGGCCTCATGATACGCATAAACCAACCGTTTGAGATTGGAATTTACCGCATCATACAGTTTTCAACTCGATTAAATCTGATAAAAATAGCCGCCCACTGAATGGAGCATCAAAATTTCAAGAAACTTCACTTTAAAAAATCTGTTTTGTGGACACGACGAAATTCCAATTTGAGTTTTTTTCATCTATAAACTAGACAGCATCAACATGCTGTATCAGTGAATATCGAGAAAATATTTCTTCAATTTGCTGTTCTACCAGAGGATCTACCATCTCTTTGCTTTTTAAGACAATAGAATCACACATTAGATGTCGCTGTTAATAAAAAAAACACGACACTTATTGGGTTTGAGACACTCGCTCACTTGCGCAAACTAAGCATTGCACCGAATATTGCAGATTTAAAAGCAGGCGATGTTTCCTGATGCAGCTTCTGCTCTTTTTCATAGTTTTTATATGTATGACCATCTGAATTCTATTGAAGATCCAGACGATGCGTTTGAGCTAAATGTGGATCTGGTTTGTTAGCTAAGTTTAGGTTTTTAGTTGACGAATTTATTCAGCAAAGTAACAAAGAGAGTTTTCAATTTAGCGCCGCCGGAAGCGCAATCTCGCAAGTAGTTAAAGAAAGTTTATATTGTGCCGATAAGTCAACACATAATTTCGGTCTAAAGTGGGACCAACAAGAAGACACTCGTTGTTGGTCGGGGGTCAATCAACTAACTAGCTCGATGACTCAGCGCACCGTTTGTTTCAAACTCTTCGGTTTTCAATCCAAGAGGTTTAATCACAGCCTACACAGTTTGAGCGAAACTTAAACGGCTGCTTTTGGACAAAAAATAGCTTTTTGAACCACCTGTGAGAAAATACTGGTAGCTTCTGCTGAAATTACCAATTTTTTGGCCATTTTATTAAGAGCTCTTTTTGACAACCTACGAGCTCTTTTTGACACTTTAGGACCTTTTTGGAAATTTGTTTGTTACCTTTGAAAAATAGTTTGTTATTTTTGGACAAATCTGCAGCCAGTTTGACTTGCGTTTCATCATGCATAAAGTTCGTGTTCTTTTATGTGAACCATTTGTAGCCTATTGCTTAGAGTTTGGCGCTGTACATTTCAGAGCTTAACGCAATCCAGTTCAAAGTTTGACAAGAAAAAAGATGTTCATCAAAACTGTATAACTCACACAATCCGAATTTTTGCTCAAGAACTAGATTTCATGGTGTCGAGAAAAACTTAACTACGACAGTTTTCGAGAAAAATTCGGAATTAACTGGAAGAACTTTGAGTATCCCCTGATCAAAACAATCTAACAATTCTACCGATGTCTGGTAACAATTTAAGAGTTTTTCGCTTGGCGTTAGAAATGATCACAGATGCCGAGTATTTAAATAAACAAAATGAAGCTAGAGACCTATGAAAATTTAGCTAGTAAAACTGAAAAGGTCCAGCTTTTACCATGCCTAAAAAACTTAATCGGCTGTTTGGACTGTCTGTCTTCACTCACATCGTAAAGTCGCGGAGCTTCAAGACGACAACACATTGTTATTCGACAAATTGCTTAACTGGTCAGTCTCAGGTGTTGCTGATACCCACTGAAACTTTCAACAATCGTCAATCGTCGAGGAAGGTTATCCATTTCTTTGACAGCCAGTCAGCATCACTTAACACTTTCTGGGAAATATACGACATTCCATGTTCTCTAGAAGTTCAAGATTCCTTCAAGGAGCTTGAGTACATCCGATTTTTCAATCAGATCACAACAAAAAATTCAGAAAGGTTAGCCTGTCTGAAATTGCCCATCAACAAATGACAGGAGATCTACGGCAAAATCAACTTTGAATGATTGACCAATTTTGGCCAACTAATTCGCAAAGCTTCTCCGCAATTTTTTTTAAATATATTTCATGTAGGAGATCATTAAAACTGGTTAGACCAAGATTATGCCTGTATCCAATCAAAGTTTGCTATACGGGAGACACTTCAACATGCCGTACGCTGCAATTTTACGGTGGGACTTAACAACAACTAAGTGCAGAACTATTTTCAATGATTCAGCTTCAATTTTATAAAGACAGATTTTTGAACAATTTCCTGCAGGTTGTTTTCAAAGAGCAGCCAGACTTCTTCAACCATTTCGTTGAGTTCAATTTCTACATGTTGCACTTCTCCATGTTGCCACAATACCAAGTTGCACATGCAACTACAATCACACCCTAAAGACAGAAAAAATATCACCACTGCTGGCGAAGAGCAATTGATCCGAAAAAAAGTTTCGAATGAGTCGCACGATGTAAAGTTTATCTTCTAATAGTTATTTTGCCTTACAAGTTTTGCATTTAACAGACGATGAACAGACAAAAAGCTGGAAATTTCAATCATTTCAAAGTGGATGTGTACATCACTCCTGCAGATACTGGTGAAGCAGCCATCGGCATGTGAATGAGTGTCAGGGACACTCTGAACTAAGCGTGCGCAAAAGATTGAGTTGAAAGTCGGCGACCAGAGAAATGTTGATTGATATAAGCGAGAACTGCAAAATAACAAAACAATAGTCCAAAAACTGTCATGAAATTTTCCAAATTCAAAAATAAACCCCAGCAAAAAAGCTAGAACGCACTAAAAACCAAGAAAAACAAGAAGACCTCCACCTTGTTCCGTTGAAAGCAGACTATTATTTTTTCTCAAAATATTTGACTTGTAAGACCACTTGCCGAGTGAGAGCTAACCCTTTTGGAATAATTTTCTGATCTCCATGGACTAGGAAACCGCTTAACGATATTTTTTTCCAAAAAAAAATGAGTATAGATTTTAAACTGACAAGACGATGTTTGAGCACATATAGCAAATCAATTCCAATAATGATTAGACCTCTTAACTTCACCGTCTTTCTTGGCTGAACCTCAGTAACTGACCAAAAATTGCTTCCAGCAACTCGAGCATCATCTCTTCTGCAATGCATCGGAGATGGCTTTTTGTGTAGCTATTTATTTGAGGCTAAATCTTAACAAGAAGTTCGCGAGGAAGAAAGTTATCTTTTTGTTCCAAGACTTGGGCTGTGTTCAAAGTTCATGGGCTGTAAATATTTAAGACGGGTGCTATTTTTAGGCAAATTTTCATTTTGTTGTAAATGTCAACTACTGGAATGATTCAACAATAGTTTTTGCTTGGATGCAACCAACTCAAGCGGATATGCTGTTCATGTAGCCAAATGCAATGCCAATTTTGAATAAAAAAAGAACTCGACTGATAGCAGCAGCTGAACTCCAAAATTACAAGTTTGGCACCCAGGACCAATTTTATATCCGACAAATCAAGACTGTTTTTCTACACAACAACTGTTGAAGCAAAAAAAATAGAAGAACAAGCTCATTCGGTGTAACCAACTTGGTCGCTTGGACAGCTATTAAAAAAGAAAATATGTAAACCCCACAAGCAATCAGTACTAGATATTGGCTAGACAATTAGAATGTGATTTAGTTCAAAATCGTTTGTTGAAAACTTTTCCTTGAAATTCTGTGCATTAGAGACGTAGCCGAAAACTCTGCCCTGAAAGTTCTAAAGAAAGTCACCGACAGTCAAAACTAAATTCAAAAAATGTGAATGAACTTTCTTGTGCGAGATGTTTTAGAGCAGTATTTTATTGGAGAAAAGAAAAACTTAATAAGAACGAGACACAAGCCGTACGTAGTTAGTTCTAGTTCAGACGAATCAAAATTTTGGCGCGAGTAATGATAGTCAACCGCCAGTTTTGATTTAATTTCACGCAAAAAAAGAAGATTTCGAGGTTTTAGGCAAGTTTGCAGGTTTCTGGAGCTCAAAAAAATTAGTGCCTCAATTGTGTTCCGCACCTTATTTGCAACTATCAGACTTTCATTGCCTCGGTACTGCACCATTTTCATGGGTGCTGTATATTTATTATCAAAGCCCCATGATGTAGGTCCTTGCCTGGGCTCTTTTTGACTATTCCTTTGCCAATCTGTCAAGGATCCTCGAAACAGTCTTATCGTTCCAAGATTCTGGGTGTTGGTGGTCCACCCATTGTTTTCTATTTACCTTCATGGCCACATCAAACTTATTCCAAGTTGAAGTACTTCTGAAAAATCGATGAAGTGCGCTTTCTATTATGTTCTTCTTATAATGCTAGTTCTTTCTTGTATACTTTTGCTGAACCCTACAAACGAGCCGGATGTTTACCTGTGGACCTCAACTTAGTGTACAGAGGTTCACTTATGTCACTGCCCTTTTTCAGATTCAAGACTTTTTGATAATGTCTTTCACAAATTATAGCTCCCCTGATTCATCAGTGTTGTTCATTGCTTTTGTAGGAGCAGCGCAACACTTGTTTTCTCGGAATAGAACAATTATTAAGTGTAAGTAAAATTGAAAACTCGATTTATCTATAAATGCGATAAAATTTCTACTCAAAGTTGATCTCGCAGAATTATGAGATAATTACAGGAATTTAGTATTGAAAAGTTAGTCAAGGAAGAATTTATTCACTAACTGATTGCTCTGAGTGTTCAATTATTATGATGTTCCCGGGTTACCCCGTTTCAATGCTTAATCTGGGTAAATAACGATTTTACCCAGATTACGGATTTGCGCACCTTTTGTCATTATCTCTCGCCTGTCAAGGCGTTTGCATAATTGTCAAAGTTGTTTAATGTGTTGAAAGTTTTCAGACATCAGAAGTTAGCAATGACTTTTGCCAAAGTAAAACTAGTTCAAGTTATGATCTTTATAAATTAATAACAAGGAATTTCCCTACAAGGTTCCCCCTTTTTGAAGTTGGAGTGTTCCACTCACGATAGAGCAACTATGCGGGGATTTTTTTCATAAGAATCCGTCATTCATGATACATTTTTTATCACTTTTAGCAC